>NC_041397.2:287200233-287570233 GCF_900747795.2 Erpetoichthys calabaricus | reverse complement strand
TGCCTAACTTTTGTAAGTAAGCCTGTAAGGAATGAGCCTGCCAAATTTCAACCTTCTACCTACACGGGAAGTTGGAGAATTAGTGAGTGAGTGAGTGAGTGAGTGAGTGAGTGAGTGAGTGAGTGAGGGAGTGAGTGAGTGAGTGAGTGAGTGAGTGAGTCAGTCAGTCAGTCAGTCAGTCAGTCAGTCAGTCAGTGAGGGCTTTGCCTTTTATTAGTATAGATTCAGGTAATTCTTAAACAAATACAAAATCATTAACAGAGAATGTACATTTTTTTTAGTACCCAAGTGTCACACCCATGCGATTGGGAAACAGCCGAAGGGCCTCAATGAAAGTAATTCTACGCCAGACTGGGGGGCAGCGGAATGTGCTAACTGTCTCTCTCAGTCTCTTGCAGACCACTGGAAATCCCACATGGTTCCGGCGCCATGACATCACTTCCGGTACCTGGAGATGTCACTTCCGGCGCAGATGATGCAACAACATTTATTTATATAGCACATTTTTTATACAAACAATGTAGCTCAAAGTGCTTTACATGATGAAGAAAGAGAAAAAAGACAAAATAAATAAGAATTAAAATTAGGGAACACTAATTAACATAGAATAAAAGTAAGGTCCAATGGCCAGGGAGGAGAGAAAAAACACAAAAAAAAACTCCAGATGACTGGAGGAAAAAATAAAATCTGCAGGGGTTCCAGGCCACGAGACCACCCAGCCCCCTATAGACATTCTACCTAACATAAATGGCCTCAATCAGTCCTTATTGTATTCAGGGTTCTCACGTCACTGATGATGGTGTCACTTCCGGTCACAACGAATTCACTTCTGGTGCCGATGACATCATTTTCCGTATGGCCCTTTAAAACCTCCATTTTGCCTCAATACAAACCAGTTCTGTTTTGAACTCTGCTCTATGAACATCTCTGTTCAAATTTAAATCAGTTTTGCAGCCGGGAACAATATGGCAGGTGGCTGCCCCAAACCTTTATGATATCTGTGACTCATTATTGTGACACCAAGTAACATAACAAGGCTGTTTTAACATAGAAATGAAATAGAGTGTCTTTGTAAAAGCACACTTTATAAACATTACAAGAAAAGTTCTACTTCTTCCTTCAACACCCTTCAAAGTATGAAATGACACACATGTCACATTTTCCACAGATCTATGAATCACACTCTTTTCATTTTGCCCCTGCTTTGGAATGCTGGTAAGTAAATTCATTTATGATTTTCAGCTAGCCATGCAAGTAAGCATTTTACTGTATTTATGACAATTTTAATTCTTTACATTTATATTGCATTTTTTCTCACTATTCATTTTACATAGAGAGTGGGGAGCCACTTCAGTCACCACTAATGTGCAACATCCACCTGGATGATGCAATTGCAGCCATTTTGTGCCAGTACACTCACCACATATTAGCGGTTTGGTGGTGAAGACGTCAGCCAATAAGACACAGGAGATGGTTAAGGGGTCCGAATGTCTACGCAGTAGTGGGGGGAATTAAGCCAGAATATTGGGATACACCCTGCTCTTTACAAAAAGTGCTGCCATCCTTCAGATGACATGTAAAATTAAGGTCCTGACTCTGTTGGGTCTTAAAAAACTATGGAGATTCTTCATAAAGACAATCTACTACTACTCAGACCATCCTGTATATGACTACATCCGTGCCGAGCTCCCTCTTGCATTAACACTCTTCTCCACCTTCAGCTCCTTAAGGACTGGAATTGACTTCAGATTTTCATTTCAGAAAACTCATCATTTTAAATTAATGATGCATAACGAAATTCCAGAGGCATCTTCAAAATGGCGTTTCTTTATTTCAAAGGCTTCCATTTAAATTTAAATGTGGAGTCTTGTTACATGTTTTTATTGAAATGACCTTCTAACAAAATGAAAATGATCTTTTTCCAAGAAACACTGGGAAATTAATTACTTGTAAATGCTGGGATAAATTATTTTCCAGATCACATCTGCATTTCATGAAGGAAAAGCAATCAAACGTTTGTCTATTCTCATTACATGTAGTGTGAGCTACGACCTGCAGGCGGGATAGCAGAGACCTACGACTCCTTCCTGTGTGTTGAATTTATAAGGTGCAATCTGAAATAATTATCTCTTCATGCAGATGTCTGGAACGTGAAGGCAGTACATCTTCCTTTAAAAAAGGAAAGCACAAAGTGATATCCACATTTATGGGTTTTCTTTTTCATCCATTTTCGATACCTACTTAGTTCTGTATCAATATTTTCATGAGCTGAAGATGGCTTCAGCACTAATAGATACATGCCATGCTATTTGCAGATTCATTTTTTGTTCGAACAAATCCCCACTGACCAAGCAGCATCTTTAGTTTCTGAATAACATCTATAGTTCATATGACAACTAAAAAAGAAAATCAACATAAATAAATATGCAATGAAAAAGAGACATCACTTTAGATTTGAGGAATCAGGAGCTATGTTGAGATTTACATTAGTAACTTTCTCGTCTTTCTTCCTAGACCCTAAAACTGCAAATAGAAGCAGTTGTTGTGCCTTGAGTACAATTTCTGTAAGATCCATTGTTGCCAGTAGTAATCATGGAATAATGCCCACCAAATTAGACAGCTATTGTCCAAACCTTTATGATTTTTTAATGAGAAAAACTCTTTTCTATGTAAAAAATCATAGCCATGTCGAGTCAAGTTTTATTGTCATCTATATGTAGTACAACGAAATTTGTACTTGTAGGTCTCTTCAGACAGTTGACAAAATTCAAAACAAAAAATAAACACAAAAGTTATACAGTAGTTAGCATGTAACATATATAAACAGTCATGCACCAACTTATGGCTTCATTTGGGACTGGCCATTTAGCTGTATGTTGATCACAAACAGGTCATTGCAATTGACGCTCTGTGGGTGTAGTGTGGGTCACCGGTACACATACTTTAACTGCAAGCATGGTGTAGCATCTTTCCGGCAAACTTGTCAACATGTTTGTCAAGATGTGCAACACATTTTTCGTTTCAAAATTCTCCACACATTCTCTGTTGGGACGGGTCATGCCTCTGTAATGTGTGTACAATATGGTTTTGCATTGTCTTGTTGAAAACTGCACGGATATCCCTGGAAAAGATGTTGTCTTGAAGGCAGCATACGGTATGTTGTTCTGAAATCTCAATGTACTTTTCTCCATTAATGCCGCCATCACAGAAGTATAACTTACTTTTAACAAGGGTACTGACACAACCCCATATCATGACAGATTCTGGTTTTTGGACTTGTTGCCGATAACCATCTGGATGGTCCTTTTCGTCTTTGGTCCATAGCACACGCCATCCATTTCTTCCAAAAAAAGATCTGGAATACTGAGTTGTGGCCACAATACACATTTCCACTGTGTGATGGTCCATCCCAGATTCCCTCCAAGCCCAGAGAAGTCAATGCCACTTCTGGACATGGTTAACATAAGGCTTCTTTTTGGCCCAGAAAAATTGTAAGGATCATTTGTGAATTTAATTCTGTATTGCAGTGCTTGACAAATGTTTGCCAAAGTCATCTATTGCCCATGTGGTTATATCAGCTATTGATGAGTGATGGTTTTTGATGCAGTGCCATCTGAGAGATCAGACACCACACATGTTCAGCTTAGGTTTGTGCCCTTGCCCTTTACACACCGAAATTCATCCAGATTCCTTCAATCATTTAATGATATTATGCACTGTAGAGGGAGAAATATATACATCCCTTCCAATCTTCCTTTGAGGAACATTGTTTTTTACATTTCAATAATTTTTCACGTATTTGTTGGCAAACTGGAGATCCTCTGCCCATCTTTGCTCCTCAAAGACTCAGCCTTTCATGAATACTGCTTGTGTACCAAATCATGATTACAATCACCTGTTTGAAATCACATCATTATTTTACCTCATTACAGGCCCTAATTTGCCTCTGTTCCAACTTTTTTAGAAATGTGGTGTAAACCTGAAATGCAGGACTGGATGTATATTAGCAATTGAAATGAAGCTGACCAGACTAAACATGAAATATTTTGGATTCATACTGTCTGCAATGAAATAAAAGTCAAATAAAACTTAAGAATCACTGCTTTCTTTTGCATTTACATTTTCCATACTGTCCCAACTTTTTCTGATTTGGGATTGTAGGATATACAGAGCCTTAAGAAAATATTCAGCCACCTTCCCTTTTTCATACTTTTCTATGTTGCAGTACTGAACTAAAATAATTTACATTCATTTTTTCCCTCACCAAGCAGTACTCAGTACCCAAGAAAGACAAAGTGAAAAAAAGTTTTTAGGAAATTTTGCAAATTTATTCAAATTAAAATAACACTGAAAATATCACATTGACACAAGAATTCATACTTACCTGAGAGGGGAGATACCATGATCAACAAGGTGGTTCTCCCAGGGAGCGTCTCACGGGCTTGGATCCAGGGCAGAATAGGTTGGCACACCCACCATCCTGTTTTTTGCTTCCCTAGAGGTGTAGCAAGTTAATTTTTACAGGAGCAAGATGGCGGGAGCATTTGTATCTAGCAGGTCAGCAGTTAGACAAGTTGATGGCACCAAGGATCTGGAGTTTGAAAGAGAAGAAAGACAACAACTTGGTGTTTTCGGGAGACCTGCATCATGAATACCAGTAGATGGGAGAGAGAGGAAAAACGTGGTATGATTCAAATTAAAAGAAGAGCAAATGGAATGAGGGGAATTCAGCAAGGAGGTGTTGCAGAGAACTCTCAAGTTTGTCCCTGGTGAGATTGAGTTCCTTTTAATAATAAATAATAATAATTCATTACATTTATATAGCGCTTTTCTCAGTACTCAAAGCGCTATCCACACAGGGAGGAACCGGGGAAGCGAACCCACAATCTTCCACAGTCTCCTTACTGCAAAGCAGAAGCACTACCACTGCGCCACCTGTGAGGACTGTTTTGCCTTTCCAGGTAAAATTACCTTTGAAGTAGCATTTAAGAACAGAGTTCTGTATGATAAATGTGTGAGAATAGTAGAGAAAGACAAAAATGTTAGCTCAATGCTGAAATTTTTTTGAATGTTTGACCGGAAAAAAGGTAAATGTTATTATGTATACGGAGAAAGTCAAATGCAGGATATTTCTAATTGGATGTTGTAATTCTGTGAAGTAAAAACCAGTATGCAGATGACAGATGAAGATGGGACAAAGAATGGACTATACAAATTCAAAAAGGTGATACATTTGCCGCCAGTTGTACAAATCAGTTCAATAAGAGGATATGTTTTTAATCCTGGCCAACCACCAAGTATGTAGAAGGTGTGGTAATGAGGGACATAAAGCAATAGATTGTGAGATGATAAAATATAAGAATTGTAAGGAGGAAGGGCATATTGCAAGTATTGTAGGAGGCCAATATGCAATCTATGTGGACAGGAGACACATGTCTTCAGGGACTGTCCGGTCTCCTATGTGAATATGGTCAAAATGAATGATTATGAGAGAGAAAGTCATTACGCTCTTAGATGAGGAAATGAAGAAATGGAAAGGGAAAGAATTCAAAGAGGTAAGCTGAGGAAATATGGTGAAACAGAGCCTTTAAATACTGAAGTGAGGGATGAAAGAGGGTATGAAGAAGAAGAAGAGAGAAAGAGTAGTGGAGAAAATTACTTTCTAACATTTATGGAAAAGAAGATAGCAAACTGGCGGGATGGTGGCGCAGTGGTAGCCCTGCTGCCTCGCAGTTAGGAGACCTGGGTTCACTTCCTGGGTCCTCCCTGCATGGAGTTTGCATGTTCTCCTTGGTTTCCTCCCACAGTCCAAAGACATGCAGGTTAGGTGCATTGGCAATTCTAAATTGTCCCTAGTGGTGTGTGTGTGTGTATGCCCTGCGGTGTGCTGGTGTCCTGCCTGGGGTTTGTTTCCTGCCTTGCGCCCTGTGTTGGCTGGGAATGGCTCCAGCAGACCAGGATATAGTGGGTTGGATAATGGATGGATGGATTTTTACCATTGTTAGGATGTCAGACCACCTCAGGGGACATTCCAACAGACAACAAAACAGAGCAATTCTTTGAGAAGAAAGCCAGAATTGTTGGGAAATACTCATCAGACCCAGGGAATGGAGATGAACTGAGGTCCTTCGTGTTGTGGTGAGCAGCAGTAACTGTTACGCTACACACATCCTTTTGTAGTTGATTTGAGAAATATATTCTCGATTCATTCCCCATTATATCAGTTACCCCCTTATGTGTTTATAATACAGTGCCCTGGGACAGCTCTACAGTAAAGGGCTAGTCAATAAGAATAAAATTCACTTAAGTGCTTTTCAAAAGAATATTTTTCTGTATTTCATATGCATTTCATTTGCGCTATGGAATAGTTTTCCATAATAAACATTTGTTTATTAGCAACTTCTTTTCATCTATTTCTCCTCTTTTAAGTGTTTGGTCCAAAAAAAAAAAAAAAAAGAAAAGAAGCCCCAAAGTCATCGGGACATTTCCTTGATGTTGTGGGTTAATAACTTCAAACATTAAAATGTAATTTGTTACTTTATATTCTATAAGCAGAGCCATATTTTTAAATACAACTGTTTTCTGTTTGGGTTATTTCAAGTTTAACCCAATGTAGGACAAAGTGGGCATTGCCCATTCTACTCGGCTTTAGTGGCACACCAGGGGCCTCACTCATAATGCCGTACGTAGAATTCGCACTAAAACATGGCATATGGACAAAAGTCAAAATGTGTGTACGCACAAAAAAAATTCAGATGCAGAAAACTGCGTAAGCCAACTTAAACACATTTCCACTACAAAAATCCCGGTCTGTGTGAAATGTAACGCTCGTGCATGTGCCTGCCGCCCGTTCCAGACTCCTCCCAGAATGATGCCTCTTTAAATATGCAAATGAATATAAATATTCCCTTAAATTCATCGTTCTGTGAAAAGACAATAGCAAAAGCACAGGGAAAAAAGAACTTTAGCGAATGCCAAGTGGAGGAAAGGAAAAACGTACTATTTGTTGGTTTAAGCAGTTGTAGAAACAACAAAAGGAAGTTGATTGAAAGTTCAAGTTCACAAAGTCACAAAATGCATGAAAATAAAAAAGAAGTTGTCAGATATCAAAGGCGAGTCATAGCCCACCCTCTGAATGTCATATAGAAGCTTATTAGGGTACAGAGAAAAGAAAAAAATATGGCACAGTGGAAAAAAAGCTTGAAATGTCAACTTTAATCTCAAAATTTCCACTTTAATCACGTAGTTTATTTTGTCATTAAAGTAGAATGTCATAAACTTAGTCTTAAAATATTTTAATTTACTAGTTTCTGAAATCCCATTGTAACTAAAGTAGCACGTTAGCACACTTCATATTCTGTGTGTTCTTCAATGTGCTTTATGTGTGTGAATCACTACTTCTTCTTAAACAGGCTTTCTCTTACGTTGATAGGAGACAGATTTCATTACATTCATGATATTACAGCTCTCTGAACAATTTAAACACTAAAATGTATACTTGATATCATTTTCATGATGAAATGAACTAAAGCATGTATTAAACATGGGGTCACAGTGGCACAGAGGTAGTAATGAGCTGGCACCCTGTCCAGAGGTTGTTCCTGCCTCCCGTAAGATGCTTGCTGCGCGACCTTCGAAGAAATTATTTATTGCAGCAGTACTGTCTCTTTCAAACATACTAATCCCCAATTCCTGTTCTTCCTTTTCTTTTTCCAAATAATCAATCGCCACATAATCAGCTCTTTAATAAATGTCAAGCCATCTGTAAGTTTAGAACACAGATTCTTCAAAACTTTTAAGGAACATTGAAATATCTTCATAGTATATGTTTAATTATCCCATCCATCTATTCATCCAGGACCGTTCCAGTCCCAGCAAAAATACAACACGAGGCAGGAACAATCCCTGAACGGGGCGCCAGCTCATCGCTAACACTGTCCACTGTATCCATACGTTTAATAATAGTATACATTATTTAACACTAGAATTGCCAGAGCCAACAAAAAAACTCATAAATCCGGCCCACCTTAAATCCCCTCGCACCTCTCCGTCAGCGTCTTTTGTCTTCTAAATGTGTCAATAAGCCCAAGCAGCAAGCAGCCTGCTTTACCATCCATCCACCACCTCAGAATGGGCAAGAAGTTCTCCCAGTTCCTGCCTTGATTGATTATCTGGGAGTGAGCTACCCAGAATTATAAGGGAAAGTAATTTGATGTGTGTTTTGTGTCTACAATAATCTATGTAACCCATTTTTAAAACAGAAATGTTTTTCATGTTTTAATAATAAATAACAAAATGTAGACATGAACTGTATAATGTATGAAGGCTGATGGCCAAATATCAAAGTGCAAGTAGGAAGGCAGGCTCTATTGTTGGCATAGAGCTGGACGGTTTGACATCCGTAGCAGAGCAACGGGCACTCAGCAGGCTCCTATCAATTATGGAGAATCCACTACATCCATTAAACAGTGTCATCTCCAGACAGAGGAGCAGTTTCAGCGACAGACTGCTGTCACTGTCCTGCTCCACTGACAGACTGAGAAGATCATTCCTCCCCCAAACTATGCGACTCTTCAATTCCACCAGAGGGGGGTAAACGTTGAGCATTATTCAAGTTATTGTCTGTTTTTTACCTGCATTTTTTATTACTCTTTAATTTAATATTTTTTGCTGCTGGAGTATGTGAATTTCCCCCTGGGATTAATAAAGTATCTATCTATCTATCTATCTATCTATCTATCTATCTATCTATCTATCTATCTATCTATCTATCTATCTATCTATCTATCTATCTATCTATCTATCTATCTATCTATCTATTATACGACAGCTTCCGTGGTGCTGTGGTTAGATCTGCTGACTTATAATCCAGAGGTCGTGAGTTTGAAACCAGTTCCCAAATTTACCGTTTTGAGTAGTGAGCTGCTCTTATTGTTAATATTATACAATAAAAACATATATTTGATTTGTGTCTGTAAATTTATAGTACTTGTAAAAGCATTTTTTTTTTTTCAGTTTTACTCTCTCAGTCACGATCACGATACAACACCCACCCCCCGCCCCAGATCTGACACGGTTACTTTTTATCTGAAAGTGAGAATAACTGTAGATGTGAGTGGTGTTTTGAGACAATGGAACTGGAAATTCTCTGATCTGGAGGAATAAAAGCTGACACACAAATGCTGGTGAATCTGTCTTCTTCGTATCTCACCTTCACTTGATTTTTTTTTTATTCAGTTTTATCGAGTGTTCCTGCTCACGCTGAATTAGTATGCACCTTATGGTCCATGATGTCAAAACCGCATCTGACAAAAAAAACAGAGACATAGGTATATATGATATTTGCAATAACTCATTTTATGACCTGTATAGTACATTTCAGAAAACATTGTGGCACTGATGCAACATTATTCATATTCATTAATTAGTGATCTTTCGATCTTGCTCATGCAGTCTTCACATTTTGGTGCACAGTGCTGTTTCTTTTGTACTCCAAGACATGCAGAGGAAGGAACAGTACAGAGAGGTCAGTCCCGCGCTATATGCAATCATCAGATTCAAATGTTAACAGTTCCCACACACCCAAGGACCGTCCTTCCTACGTTTATGACATGTGTACCTGTTGCAATGTACACACTTCTCTCTGTCAAGCGTGCTATAGCACAAGCCACCGGCCACCCACATGCTCCTGCGCACACTGAAGAAGCTCATGCCTTCTGGTGCACAATGTCAACGCAGCACCGGGCAAAAAAGAAAGAGACAAATATATGTGACATTTTGAAGAAATCATTTTATGATCTGAATAGTACCAGTCAGAAAACATCATCACACTAATGCAATATTTTTTTAAAACGAACAACATGAGATCAGCTGTAAATGTATGGTATTTCTAAAAGCTTTAGCTTTTTTTCAGTTTTATTCTCTCACATTCACGCTCTCCTTCACCCCCCCCCCCCCCCCTTCTGTATCTCTCTTCCTTCCCACATTATTATGACTGTCACCGAGTGAGTAAGTTAAAATTCTTTTTCTTTTCTTATTCCAACTTTAGCTGGATAAAATATATTCTGAAAATAGATCGAACAGTTCTTGATTGTCCAGCTCTGGCTCTTTTCTAATGCCAATACTAGTTAACTATAAAGATGTACTTTACTCAGGTTTTGTAAGCCCACCATAGTAAAGTTTTTTTTTTTGCATGGCTTTCAAAAACATTAAACCCTTTACTATAATTGCCAGATACCTTTATCCAAAGTGAGTTACAAGGATCAGGCAACGGTACAATTGTTTGCATGTATTGTTTTCAACTGAAGCACAGGCAGGGGTCTGCTCCAGAAAGTGAGATTCGATAGTCCTGGATCTCAAAATCAGCACTGATTTGTAATAGCGTGCTGAATCTCATGCAAAACTCAAGATTGCAGCTGGCTGGTTCAATAGGTTGATATGGAGTTAGGCACATTCACAGCAAAATTTATAGGCCCTTATGAATTGAGCAGCGAGCAGAATATCAACCATGGACTGTCAGGTCTGAGAAAGAAAGAGCAGCAACCTTCACGCCTGCAGAGCAATGCAAGAGCAGCAGCTGCCAAGGAAAGGGAGATGGTGTGGAATAATATTAGTGATGGCGTGAATGCATAAAACAGTTAATTAGTGAAATCTGTGGGGACTTTGTGTTTGCAAAATGTACCCCTGGATGATATTGTTTTACTTGAATCATTGTATGCCCTAAAGATTCTGTTCCATTTTTGGAGCATTAAAAATGAAAGAATATGGTCTGTCTTTATTTATTGCATGTTTGACAGTTTTGTCCTCTATAAAATAGAGCAACACAGTTGTCATTTGGTGCTTTGATAAAGATGTGTGTTTCATCCATACAGCCAGTTACATTGGGAAATCCTGTAATATATTTATTCATTTAGAACAGGCTTTTGTCCAAAGCAACTCACAAGGGGTGAAATATTGTTGAGTAACCATCTGTCAATACAAACAGAGCAGTTACCTAAATAAGTAAAAGCAAGAGGAAAAATGGGAACTAAGCTAGTAGTCATAAGCACTATAGACACTAGTAAATGCCACCAGCCTAATGAACTACAATACAATACAGAAGCCATATTGTTGGCTTATTCCATTATAGAACCATGAATTGAAACTGCATCAATAATCATATGGGTATAGGTATTTACTGGAGAGGGTGGTCTTCAGAGCCGTTTCTTTAAAAGGCGAGGGACTCCACAAAGAGGATGAAGTTGGTCAACTTATTCCACCAGCAAATCTATTATCAGTTATTATTGCTCAGTTGTGTAAAATCAGTTTTTCTAAATGTGATTCTGATTCCTCTTTGATGGTGGTTATTTACGTCTGTCTCTGGAAGACAGCCTGTGTGTGTATGTGTATTTATGCAGACACCACTTCGAAATCAGGCACACTTTTGTGATCACTTTGCTAATATCTGCTACATCTCTAGTGTTGTGGAAAAAGCAGAAAAAAACCAAGGGGAAATGTATATGATGTACATTGATATTAACTCAAAGCCATAATGTATAACAATAAACATGTCATGTTTTAGAGGTTTTTAGAACATTAGAACACTCTAGATGAGAACAGGTCATTCAGCCCAACAAAGCTCGCCAGTACTATCCACTTATTTCTTCTTTGCTTGTTCAAATATATATGGATACCTTGGATGTAAAATGTGACCTGTCATGTAGACACTTCTCTGGGCATACCAGACCATCTGATCGGAATCTGATTACCTTTCTCTGGGCAGTATTTAGTAAAGAATTTGTGCTTTTGCATTGATTGTTTGTTCAGGAAAATGCACAATATTTTCAACATTTTGTTTACTTTTTCTGCTTCTTATATAGTGTAGCTGGGATCAGCATTTCTTAGAGGTCATGATTAGGTTCTATCATGAATCATTGTACCCTCAAAACCTGAATCCTTCTTGTTAAACTTGGTCTTTTGCAGGTTAGTTTCAGGGCATTGGTTGCTCCAGTAACTGACCTGGATTTGGTCAAATCTTTCTTTCTGGAGCAGACAAATTCTGCACCCATGTCAAAAACAGGATTAGTGAATCATCTGCGTCTTTGTCCCATCAGATCAAGTAGTTTTGGCTTAAAGGATAAGTTTGATATTTTCAAGTCAGAGTTATTTCTTCACAGTCATGGTACATATTAATTTGCAACGTAAAAATGTGTTCTAAAGTGAAGCATTTTTATAAATTTTAAAAATATGTTGGCAGCTTTTTACAGTTTTTTTTTACAGCAAATTATCTACATCTTTGGCATCACAGATTGTGTAATTCTGACTTAAAGGATAAGTTTTTTCAAGTTAGAGTTATTTCTTCACAATCATGGTACATATTAATTTGTCACAAAAAGTTGTGTTCTAAACTGAAGCATTTTTATAAGTTTTAAAAATATGTTTTCAGTTCTTACAGTTTACAATGGAACTAATAGATACATCTTCTCCACCAGTAATCATTAAAAACACACCTTGAAGTTCTATAGCATTGACACCGTCCAGTTACTTAATGCCATCATTGCACAGTGGAGAAGAAGGCAAGGGAGAGGCAATAAAGCTGAAGTTACAGGTGATTAAACTCAGGATGGACATAAATGGAATTCAAAGTAGAACAGACAGCAGGATAGACAAACTGAGTCAGGAAATATCACAAAAAAATGAAGAATTTGAGACAGCATATGAATGATATAGAGGTTTGTTCAAGCAATAATTTTGACGTTAAGTTGAAAGAAAACTTAGGAAAAATGGACTAAAGCGTTGAGAAAAAACCCCAGCAATTTTGAAAATAAAATCAAAGTATTTGGGGCTCAACTAGAAGAAATAAAGACATCCATCCATCCATCTATATCCAAACTACAGGGTCACGGGGGTCTGCTGGAGCCAATCCCAGCCAACACAGGGCGAAAGGCAGGAGACAAACCCTGGGCAGGGCACCAGCCCACTGCAGGGCGCACACACACACCCACACCCACTAGGGACAATTTAGAATTGACAATGCACCTAACCTACATGTCTTTGGACTGTGGGAGGAAACCAGAGTACCTGGAGGAAACCCACGCAGACACGGGGAGAACATGCAAACTCCACGCAGGGAGGACCCGGGAATCGAACCCAGGTCTCCTTACTGCGAGGCAGCAGCGCTACCACTGCGCCACCGTGCCGCCCAGAAATAAAGACAATGTTTACAAATCACATGGAGAAAGTAGAACAAATGACATCTTCTGCTGAAATAAGAATAACTTCTCTAGAATTTGAATGTAGTGTGCTTCATAATAAATTTGTGGCATCTGTAGATAGTTATATAAGGAAAAACATCAGGATTAAAAGACTACATGAACTAGAGATTTTCCTGTGAAATTTGTAGCAATATTTTTTTCTAAAAAAACCTTTATGTCTTTACCTCTCCAGAGAAGGCAGAACAAGAGGTGAAATGATTGATTCTAACAACTTTTAGAACATGAAGTGAGTACTTTAAATGTAAGGGTCACACAGCATATGGGGAATGCAAAGAAGAATGCAAATAACATGCTGGCACTTGGTTAAGTGTTGGGTTTGCAACTTGTAGCAGTTTCAATATAAAACATTTGCCACTATTATACCTCTCTTATTTTTGTTATACCCCTATTTTTCTTTATATCTGACTATCTTAGTATACGTTGCGGAATGACTTGCCTGCTAATATAAAGGATGCCCCTTTGGTCTAATTTTTTAACTCCAGACTGAAATCTCACAACTTATATCTGGCATACCCTGACTAGAGCTGCTGATTAGCTCTGTATGCTGCATCTCATTTTTTTGGTCTTTTGCACAAATATATAAATATTACGAACTATTACTAACCCTCTTCTATTCTGTTTCTCTATTTTAATGTGCCACTTAGCTCCATTACTCTGCTGCCAGGTTGCTCTCCTGCATATGGGTAATTGGAGCCCTGGAATCAATGGATGGAAAGATCTGTCATCAGATTGGACAGCCCAGCACAGACTCTACCACAGAATGTCCTCATGTAGTTGGCCGAGGTCTCTGGGACTCTCAGTTTGTCTCTTACAAGTGATCATGGTCATCCAGATGTTTCTTCTTCAGGGATGCTGCTGACTGGAGCTTTTGTTTTCCTCCATTGTCAACTATAGTTCAACATGCAAAAACATCTGTATCTGTATGTTTACTAATTCTAAATTTAGTAATTTGTAAAATTTATACTTCCATTTAACTGAGAACTTGTTGCAGCACTCGGCGCATGCACTTAGTGAAAAGTGCAAAAAAATAAATAAATTGAACTGAATTGAATTGAATTTTTCGTTCTCTACTACAAGACTTTGATATTATAATACTGCTGGGTGGACTTTGTGTCGAATGTGATGTGGAGCATCTATTGATGACGAGAGATTCACTGATCTTGACGATGCTGTGATCTTCAAACCAAGATCCAGGCCTTTAATGAACTTTTAGGCACAGCCATCAGCAGTGTGTCTGCCTGTGGAGAGAGTGCTGACCACATTGAGAGGTTTACTTACCTCAGCAGCAACATTCATGTCTCTGGTGACTCTTCCTATGAAGTCAGTAGATGGATTGGGGGAACTTGGGGGGTCAGGAGGTCACTGGAAAGGGGTGTGTGGCACTCCAGATCTCTTTGCAAAAGGACGAAGGTCCAAGTCTTTAGACTCCTGGTCCTCCCTGTCTTGCTATATGGTTGCAAGACGTGGATGTTATGCATTGACCGGAGATGAAGACTTGACTCCTTTGGTACTGTGTCTCTTTGGAGAATCCTATACCTTCCACCACAATTTATCTTCTTTAGTCAATCTTTGTAATACTCAAAGACAACAGAATGAGGCTGATATTTTAGTTCTGGAAAACATCCATCCATCCTCCAACCTGCTATATCCTAACTACAGGGTCACGGGGGCCCAGCCAACACAGAGCACAAGGCAGGAAACAAACCCCGGGCAGGGCACACACACACACACACATCCACACCAAGCACACACTAGGGACAATTTAGGATCACCAATGCACCTAACCTGCATGTCTTTGGACTGTGGGAGGAAACCGGAGCACCCAAAGGAAACCCACGCAGACACGGGGAGAACATGCAAACTCCACGTAGGGAGGACCCGGGAAGTGAACCCAGGTCACCTAACTGCGAGGCAGCAGTGCTACCACTGCACCACTGTGCCACCCATTTTGGAAAACAATAAATTTCTATTTTAATTTTCTACAGTACTTTGTGTGTGTGTTTGTATGGGAGTTGCCATTTTATTTGCTTAGTGGCATGGCCACTACCTTTTTATTTGCCTCGATTCTACGATATTGCATAGTTGCTATGTGTTATGCTTATGTTAATTTTTGTTTTATTGTTGTTTTCATTGTTTCTGAATTTTATATTTTTTTGTTTTTGATGTAATGTCGTTTTTGCTAATATTCTTATGTTCTGTGGGTGGAACCCCAAGACGCAGAGCCACGTTGACATCACCACACCCCTAGAGAAGGAGAAGGTCTTAACAACTACATTGAAGTTCATTGAGAGTTTTTGGAGTGACCATAATTGTGAGTATCATATTTTTCCTGGTTTCTGATTATTTTTCGCATTGTCCTTGGATGATGATTTTATTTTGCAGATTTGAATTTGTGTGCCAGTAGTTTCCTTTTACGCATACCCTTTTGGCAATTTTTTTTTTTTTTTGCTGTTTTCCTTGCTTTGCTTGTTTATTCATTCTTACCTTTGATTATCTGATAAATTCTTTACTTGTGAGGAACAATGCTTTGTGTCTAAGACATCCTTTAAAGGGTATTTTTGTGTTTTTTTTAACTTTTAAAGATGTATTTTGAACTTTAAAAATTAAGATACCAATTTAGGCAAAAGCCTGGCTTTGTAGTTTGGGAACTATCTGTCGTCGATGAGGGTACATCTGGGCAGGTTGGTAAAGGTCCTGGCCTACGTCATGAGACTTTTAGGTGGACTCAAACCCTTCTGCCATGTTTGTGATGCCTCCGCACCACACTACGCATGTGATGAATTAGCATAATGATATCTTGCAGTAAAAACATCATGGGTTCGCTTGCTGGATTCTCCTTGCGTGTAGAGTGCTTTGAGTAAGTAGAGATAGAGATAGATAGATAGATACTGTAGTGAGAAAAGAACTAATTAAATGTAAAGAACTATTATTATTGTAATGATGGCCATATATATGATGGCTGTGATTTGTTATGGTGCTGTTTTAAAGATATTCTTTGTAACAACCCGTAGCCTTTACTCCAGTTACTCTTTTCATTAAGAAAGAAAATGTTTGCTAATTCCCCTTGTTCTTAAAATTTCCTTTACTGATAGAGATTAGTAGGGTGTTGTAACTGTGTTAGCCATTATGAATGTAGTGACAAGTCAAGTAAAATGACACCTTTTATTGGCTAACTAAAAAGATTACAATATGCAAGCTTTCGAGGCAACTCAGCCCCCTTCTTCAGGCAAGATGTAATCTCAAAAGTTTGCATATTGTAATCTTTATAGTTAGCCAATAAAAGGTGTCATTTTACTTGACTTGTCACTACATTCATAGAGATTAGAAAATCTAAACACTAAAAATGTACTAATTTTTTCAAGTATCAAGATAATTTACATGGAAATCACCAAAAATACTGCAGTCATCTGGAAATGATAGTACTGTATATAGTATCTTGATCAGTGGGCAAATTAAAAACAGAAGATAAAAATAGTCGTAAAGTGTATCTGTACCCATCAAGTGTTGCTGAATCCACAAAGTTTTTATACAACAAAAAAAGGCAGTAAAAAGAACAAGTACGAGATGCAGATGCCCTGACAGATCCTATCACTAGTCTAGTTAAAGAAGTTTTAATTGAAGCCTTATGGATGAACCCAAAAAGGTTTGCTTCAACCAGCTTGACATCCGGGGAAAAATGTAAGCACAAGACTTCAATATCGTAGCTCCAGCAGAGAAAATAAAATACTACAAAGTTAAAAAAGAGAAAATAAAAGGAAAACAAAGGAGTGTAGCAGAACACAAGGCAGAAACATCAAAACACTGTGGCACAATTCTCTTGGAATTTGGAAGATGAATACAGCAGCAACAAGAAGGTATAAAAATTTGAAGAAAAGGTAGCAAACGCTTGTAAATGTGACATTTATACACTTTGTGGCCAAAAGTATATGTACACCCCTCCAGATTATTGAGCTCAGGCATTTCATTGCTAACAGGAGTAGAAAATCAAGCACATAAAGTAACTTTTCAATCTCTGTTGGCAAACATTGTTAGTAGAATCATAGAATCAGAGTCATACTGAAGAGCTCAGTGACTTTAAACATGGGCCTATCGTAGGATGCTACCTTGGCCTCAAGTCAGCACGTAAAATTTCTGCTCTGCTATGCCTGCCCTGGTCAACTGCAAGTTGTATTATTGTGAACTGGAAGCATCAACAAAAATGGAACACCACAAAAACTCATGGAAAAGAGTCACTGATTGCAGAAACACATAAATTGTACAAATTGATCCATCCTGTGTGGCATCACTCCCATCACATTTCTAAAAAGTCTCTGTAAGCATCAGCAACACAAGAACTGTGCATCTGGAACTTCATGAAATGCGTTTCAATGGCTGAGCAGCTGTGCCCAAGCCTAAGTTCACTATGCGCAATGCCATTGGCAGACTGGAGTGATGTAAAGCACAGTGCTATTGGACTCTGGACTAGTAGAAATGTGTTTTCTGGAGCGATGAATCAAGCTTCTGTATCTGGCAGTTAGATGGACCAATCTGGGTTTGGTAGATGCTAGGTGAGCTCTACTTAGACGAATGCAAAATGCGTACTATAAAAGTTTATGAAGGAGGGATAATGGTTGAAGGCTGTTTTTCAGGGTTTGGGCTCCCATTATTGGTTTGGTTCCATCATTGACAGTACTGCAGCATACTAAGACACCTGAGATAACTGTCCTCTTTCAACTTTGTGGCAGCAGTTTGGGGTAAGGGCCTTTGCTGTTCCAGCACGACTGTGCCCCTGTACACAAAGCCAGGTCTATAATGACATCGGGGAACTCAAGTGGCCTGCACAGAGCCCTCACCTCAACCCTATTTAACAGCCTTGGGATGATGCCCAACATCAGTACCTGACCACACAAATGCTCATTTGGCAGAAGGAGCATAAATTTCCAGAGAAACACTCTGAGATGTCCAACAAGCTCATATAGGTGGGATGATGGGGTCCACAATCTTTTGGCCATATAGTGTATAATACTTTTGTCACTGAATAAACTTCTGGGTTGCTTAGTCTTATTAAGTAGAAAATATTTGAGCCAATATATTTACATTTATTTAATTGGCTGACACCTTTTAGCTCACAATCTGCCTGGCCTGAAGTCCAAAGCCTTAACCACTACACCACACTGCCTGCAAGTTTCATAAAAAACTATGTCTGCTTTGATCCCCGGTTCTTTTTTACACTTCAATCAGATCATTGCATCATGAGGTGACATGTTCAGGACCCTTCAAGCCAATCATCTGGACCCAATCAACAAACATTTTCCACAACAGTGGATCCATTTGGCTCTGAATGTGAAACAGGTTTCCTAAGCTTTGTTTTTATAACACAAGATTGATTTGGCAAGGACTACTTTTGTGTTTCATCTTCCCATATTACTTCTCTCTTTCAGTTTCTCTTATTGGCTATTCTTTACACTCCAACTTCCAAATCCAGCGTCACCAGCCTTTTATTAGTAGTAATAGTAGTATTGTAAGTGTTGTGTTATAACCTTGAATGCAAGTTATTACGTCTGAAGATCTGCTGTTAGTCTCAAGGGGATTGCATTAGTCCTACCCCTATAGCTGTAACCTAAACTGTAAATACTGGCACAGTCAAGGTTAAAATTTTTATTCTTACAGTAATAATCTGTGAGCAACAACCTGTACCTCTTCACATTACTTAGACCTTTGGCTTTTGTTCTTTTCTTTATGAAAATCTAAATAGGACATCACCTGATATTAGAAACCCCATTTTCTGGGCCTGAGTTTGTAATTTACTTGGCAAATCACAATAAGGTCTATTTTCCTCTATAACATCTGAAAGCCCTAATGTCTTTGGAAATTTCCTACTTGGGACTCCATCCCCTGACATCACCAATTTGGTTAATTCAGTTCTAGGTTTGCAGTAAGACTGAATGCATCCTGATGGCACCTGACATAAGGTTGGAAATGTCTCATTATATCAATGTGCCACTTCTTTTTATACTTAAAAATATGAACAACATGCAATGGAGTGCCTCCCACATCTTAAAGAAAGCTGTTCTTCTTATGAGCACCACATAGGCAGAAAGGAAATATATGACCAGGCAACAAGATTTGTGCCAACTTTACTTCAATGCAGAATACAGTAAATGAATACCCAGCTTCTTTTAATTTTGGCAGATAGCCTTGACAGGATGCGTAATCCAAGCAATATGTTAACTCAATAAAGGACATGCCATAAATTAGTAGAAAATTAAATAGACAGATAGGCAATCAAGTCCCTAAGTGAAGGATGGCACAAAAGAAAATTTAAAAAAATAGCCTTACCTTGTTTTTTTTTTCTTTTTTCTTACTCAGTTACTTTTATAATTTTGTTCTCTGCCTGCTTGATGATTTAACCCACAGGACAGACTAAAGAATTAACAGATTCATAACACTGGTGGGATATGTCAAGTCATGAATGAAGTGATTATCCATTATGTCTACAAATCTACACACAAAAGGAGCACTAATTACAAAGCACTGTTTTACATTGAGGAAGTCTGTGTAAAGGCTTTAAGGGTTTACATTAATGCAATTGTCAGACATACCCAATTTGGGGGAACCACAAACCGCAGGCAAAGTCTGTAATACCAGACAGTAATAGAGTTAGAGGGCGGTGTTGATAAAACCTTCTCCTAATTTACCACCAAGACAGACAAGCTGTAGGAGTTCTAATGTCATTACCTCTACCACTAAACCAGAAATCCAACCCCTTCCATCTTGGACAGAATATAAAGATAGAGCTGGAAGTTGGCATTCGTTGGTTGAACCCATATCTGAGAGTACACATCAACTCTCCAATATTGCTATCCTTCAGATCTGTGATCACTATGACCTACATGGTCATTGATTGGTATTTTCATAACCTCATGATACCCCAACCCTTTTGCTTATGCCACTCATTTTACCACAGTGGCGTAGTCAGCAGGATTTATGTTGGAGAACATGATTGATTCAATGGACCTTTGTGAAGAAGTGCATCCGTAAGCTTGTATTGTGTATAAAGAAATAACTATTTATAGCCATCTTTGTTTGTTTAAACGGTGTCACACACGTGCGCATGGGAGACATCTTATGGGCTCGAATGACTGCGATTACCCACGAACCGGGAGTTGGTGCTCTACATCTTTCTCTCTCTTCCTCTTCAGACCAGCTGACTGACCATTCCACCTCTGGTGTCACTTCCGGTTCTTGCTTCTCTTGACCCACACCTTCCTGTCAACTGGCTAAATAAATCTACCATTGTGTCACCATCATCAGTTCTGTTATGAGCTTCGTCTCTAAAGACTGTTTATTTTTTCACTTGGCAGTTTCAAGTATATGGGGTTATCACATTGGTGACCCCAACTCTTTATCACAATACTTATTAGTGAGCAGTGCTTACCTTTGCCAGAGGGGAAAGTACAGAGGAAGGTCTCCAGTGAGGCGTAGCACTCAAGGTGAGAAGCTCCTACGTGAGAAACACTGCTGGGGTGGAATAACTTGAGTCAGGTGCTGGTACAGACCATAGAGAAAGGAGTGGGTATGAAACAGTGGAGAAAGCTTACGATGCGGAGAGATTGGCTCCACTGCCTGCGGGCGGAGTTCATGTGTAAGTTAGGGGACTCATTAAAAATGAAGAGTTCTGGGTATGGAAACATGGCATGTGGCCAGCTCACGACATAATGTCCCTTTGCAGGGGTCAAATATGGCATTGAATGGGACTGGGGGCAGTAGTCTGTGGCTGAATAAAACAAGGAGTTAAGTGTTAATGATGGGTTCTTTCCGCTGTGTTTGACACATTAGAGTAGACCTGCCTGGAGAAGCAATACTGGGAGTTACTGTTGCCCTTGAGCAACAGAGGGAAAGATAAAGGGGCTTATTAGGTGACCTGGGTGCTACAGGTTCTCTCTGTAAAATACTGTCGACAAATTCTTTTCTTCTTGATTGAACTCGAAGATCGGAAGAAGGAGAAATTTGTGTCATGTAAATACGTCCTTGTTTGCTCTTTGTTCTATTTTTGTGTCATCAGGACTAAGAATATTTTGTGATGAACACTACAC
Organism: Erpetoichthys calabaricus; assembly: GCF_900747795.2. Lineage (NCBI taxonomy): Eukaryota > Metazoa > Chordata > Cladistia > Polypteriformes > Polypteridae > Erpetoichthys > Erpetoichthys calabaricus. The sequence goes on along the minus strand of NC_041397.2, from coordinate 287,548,905 downwards.
TGACATGATTTTTGAATATTTGTTTTTCTTATATGTCACTGTAAATAAAGGGGTACTGTTTTTATTTTTTTCACTTTTACAATTAATTGTCTGTGTATTGTACCCCTTGTAATAAAGGCTCCATATAGCACCCGACCTGGCACAGACTCACTCAGAGGCACATGTAAAAACACACAAGACTTTTATTTTTCTTCACCTGTGGGGCACGTCTTCCCCGTGAACCCCACAGGCAATACACAGTCCCAAAAGCGCTCCAAACACAAAATACAACCCTTTCTTCTCAAACCACCACTCCTCCCAGGCAACCTCGTACTCTTCCTCCCGATTCTGGCCATGAGTGGTGGTTGCCGGCCCTTTTTATAGCCCACCTGGAAGTGCTCCAGGTGCTTGATCACCTGCTTCTGGTTGCAGGGCAGTTCTGTAGAGTTGTCCAGGCCAGCTCAGGGACCCATGCAGCACCCCCTGGCGGCCACCCCAGATCCCAACAGGGCTGTGGAGCACTCCATCTCCCATGGAGCCCTCAGGAAACTGAGGCACCATCCTCAGCCAGGGAGGCTGCCACCAAGCGTCCCGGGGGAGGTATTGAGCAGTCCATGATTGGTCCCCCGGGACATGTGTAGAAGGGCCGTCCGGGACCCCGCCGCATGTCACACCCTCCACCACTGGTCTTGGTTCATGATCTACTAGATGCCCAGAGTTCAAGATTGTGCCAGGGACATATAGACATGAGGTGTCACAATCTTGCATTAATTTAATCCATGGGAGAACAGTGCTGCAACTCCAGGTAAGCGTGAAGTTAGAACTCCCGTTGCTGGTCTGTCCTGGAGGTTAAAGAGAAGAATGTGTTTCCAACAGTGCCCTCTTGTGCTGGGAGGTGGTATTATTGACTTTCGTATACCCATGTGGTTGCCTCCTAATTATATTTGTCTGACAGCAGCATTCTTAACAAGCAGGCCAGTAGTTCTAATGTTTGGCTCAGTCTTGCAAAGCCCACTCCCCGGTTTTCATCATATTGAACTTCTTTTAATTGGAGACATACAGTATGTTAACTAAGCAAGCTCTTATTTCCCAGTTTCTGTGCTTTGATGTAAATCCAGAAATTATAAAAACTAGGTTTGCAAATTATTTTAAAGAAATAATAATAATTATTAAATAATTTAAATATTGCTCTTTAAGACATTTCTCATTTTCATAATTTTCACTATAATTTTTTTCCAGATGTTCTGATTATTTATGCAATTATTTACTAACCAGTAACGGCACACTGCACGATAACGTGCAGTGCAATACACTTGCATTGAGCATTCATAGTATTCATCCTCTTTCTCTGTACGTTCAGCAATCGTTTGCTCAGAGGTTGACGTGCTTGCTGCTTCCTGAGCAGCTCTTTACTCCACCCTAACAGCCGGCTGCTTCTCTTCTTTCGTCGGCATCTTTTCGCGTTAAAACTGATTAAGATAGTTTTTGTGTTGCAATTACTTACTATGTTTTCTTTAATCCTTCACTTAATCTGGCAGTTAAATCTTCAATCTGCCTCAAGAATGATTAGCGAAGGTGGTAGGGAATGAGAACGGCACCCGTACGCATGCGCCGCATGGCCGACCTGCTGCGCGCTGCCGAGAGTTGATTCTACAATAAAATAAAATAAAAATAAAAAGAGTAATAAAATAATCACCCCGAAAGTGGATAGTAGACGTCACGTAGTATATGTGTACCAAATTTCAAGTCAATAGGTGAAACGGTTTGCGAGCTACAGGTGATTTAAAATCCTGGACAGACAAACGAATAGCCACGGTAGCGTATTACAGAGGAAGATGGGCATGGTAAGGGGTACGTATGACTCTGTGTAGACCCATGACCATCTAAATATCTATCAAACAATTAACATGTCAACACTACAAATTTCAGATGGAAACTGTAACATTTAATTGCAAGAAATTCCAACTTTTAAGACTGAGCCGAGTTATCGCACAGCTTGCATGCACAAAAAATATTCTGTTCTATGCACTAACTATGAATAAGCTCAAATATATATTTTAGAGGTATTTTTACAGGTGGAACTCACATTTTTATTGTGAGTTTTATCTGTTCTCAATGTGGTAATCAGCGTGTTTAAATACATCCAATTTCACTGGTCCGTGGCTACTCAACTCCCAAGCAGATAATCAAACTGGAAGACTCAGCAATCTATGGCCCGAATACGTCTGACAAAGATCAAATTGTAGAAAGATGACTTCTACAATATAGAAGACAGAGTAGCAGAGGATTTCCAGACAGAAGTAGGGTCAACCTAATCACAGTAACAAGGAGCAAAGCCACCACCAAATAGACATGACAGTAACCGCAGACAGGTACGGTTGGAGAAAAATTGGGTTAGTGAGGAATATCAGTAAAGAGAACTGTAGTAATGGAGCCACAGATGGATGACCAGAAGGAGCAAACAAGAGGACAGTTTCAAAACTGGTAAAGGAGAGTTTAAAGAACATGGCTTTAGCAGCAAAGTGCAGTCTATGAAATGGTAAACAATGTCAAAGACAGCAGAGCCACAGCCGGAGGTAAGACACACCAAACAGCACCAACCCCGATTGAAGGATCACTATTCCGTAATTTTAATTGGTACTAATATGCAAATCTAACTTTTTTTTGGTACAAAAGTGGTAAGCATATTCCTTTTTAAAATGTTAAGTTGATTTTGTTAACTGCGTTACCAGAAGAACGTTGATTTCTACAGATGTGATGTAGGACATCTGTTGATGAAGAGAGATTCACTGATCTTGACTTTCCTGACGATGAAGTGATCTTCACAGAGTCAATGGAGGCTCTGATCTGGGCTATTGAGAGACTGAGCGAGGAGTCTGAGTGTCTGGGTTTGTGATAATAACCAAGATCCAGGCCTTTAATGACCTCTTGGGCACAGCCATCAGCAGTGTGTCTGTCTGTGGAGAAAATGTCGACCTTGTCGAGAGGTTTACTTACCTCGGCAGTGACATTCATGTCTCTGGTGACTATTCCTATGAAATCAGTAGATGGATTGGGAGAGCATGGGGGGTCATAAGGTCACTGGAAAGGGATGTGTGACACTCCAGATTTCTCTGTAAAATGATGGAGGTCGAAGTCTTTAGAGTTCTTGTGCTTCCTGTTTTGCTATATGGTATTGAGACATGGATGCTATCTGGTGGTCTGAGATGAAGACTGCACTTCCCCGTCTCTTTGGAGAATCCTTGGGCACCACTGGTTTGAATTTGTGTTGAACGAATGGTTACTCACAGAGTCTCATGGCGGCCCATTACCTGCATTGTATAAGTTACGGCACTACAGCCATGTGGCGCGATTCCCGAGGGTGATCTGGCTTGCAGAATCCTCTTTGTTGAGGACCTGAGTGGCTGGACCAGGCCAAGGGGACAGCCACATAATACATGGCTGCAGTAGATAGGTGGTCATTTCAGGGAGGTGGGACTAGACCTAGGGGTTTGACTAATGGGATCCTGAGCTCTTTCGTCGTGTGGTCGGTGTGGTAACATTTTGTACCACTCACTGCATGCTCCTCAACCTGATCTGACCTGATGTTACTCTCATCAGTTAATTTTCTGTGTTCTTTCTGTAAAATGAGCAAAAAAACAAAGCAGACATTTACTGATACAAAGTTTCGGAATTCCATGTTCATAATGTGTGAGTATATGCATGTGTCTGGTGGGGGGCATAGTGAGGTGGGGTGGGGGGGTCTTTTGAGTTTTGACACCCTGGGGCTTGTGGGGCTCTTACTCTGACCTTGAAAAGGAGTCAGACCAGTGGCATAACACTTCTGGAGTGTGAGATGTGATTCACAACTGAATTTGAATTTCTTGGTGATTAGGGTTTAGAGGAGTGTGAGATCATTTTTGAAATAGCATTCCAGGGCAAAGGGAAGATAATTAAAGGTCACACTTGTTATATTTATCATTTTACTCCATTCACCATTCAATTTTCCTTGTTAATCCAATAAAACGTGTTAAAACCACATCTTATCCAGGCAAAACTGGGCACAAGGCAGGAATCAACATGGGAGGAGAAGCCAATTAACATATGACAGCATTGTCTAAATACAGAAAGGTTTCCACTGATGTTATACTCAATTTGTAATAATGCTGTTTCTTTTGTATTCCTTAACATAACCATCTTATTATTCACCTCAAGTGTATCTATAACCTCTTGCAAAAGAGCATTTCATGATGCCTCTTCTGTTTATTTACTTTTAACCTCACCGTAACATTACAAATCACATACTTTATGCATTACCTTCTTTATGTTTGTTGCTAGTCTGTTTTTATGTTGCTATAGCGATTGGTGCCACCCATTTTGGACTCTGTTTAATAATATAATAATTTTCTCCATAATATATTGCACACATCTCACTTTTACTAAAGGTATACAGAGGATTCAAAAAATCTACAGTCCCCTGCATCTTCTGCACAATTTATTCTGTTGCCATTTTTACCTATCAGCTCTCACTTAAGAACCCATAATAACAAAGTGAAAACATATAATCTTTCAATTTATAAAGTATTTAGACCCTTTGCTGTGGTACTTCAGATTGTGGTCAGGTGTATCCTGTTTGTTTAAATTCTCCTTCAGATGTGTCTAGATCTTGAATGGAGTCCACATGTGGCAAATTGGTTTGGACATCATTTAGATGGCACACACACCTGTATATAGAAGTTCTCACAATTAATACTACATGTCAGGACAAAAACCAAACCATGAAGTCCCAGTAACTCTTTGTAGACCGCCATAATCAAAATGTGGTGAGGCGTAGATTAAGGCAGGGGGATAAAAACATTTCTAAAGCTTTGATTGTTCCCAGGAGCATAGAGGCCTCAATAATTGCTAAAGGGAAGAAGTTTGGAACAACAAAACCAAACTAAGTAACCAGGCAAGTAGGGCTTTAGTCAGGGAGGTGACTAATAGCCTAATGGTCAATCTTTCATGGCTTCAGAAGTCCCCTGCTGAGATTGGAGAACATGTTGGAAGGATAACCATCTCAGCAGTACTTCATCAATCAGGTGTTTATGGTAGGGTGGCTAACCTGCTTGGAGTTTCCCAAACAGCATCTGAGAGCATAAGCAAAGCCAATCTCTGGTCTGATGAGACAAATATTGAACTCTTTGGGCAAAACTCCAAGCACTATGTCTGGCAAAAAACAGGCATTGCTCATCACCTGCCTAATACCATCCCTATGGTGAAGTAAATTAGTGGCAGCATCATACTATGGAGGTGTTTCTTAGTGGTGGGGACAGGGAGACTGGTCAGAACTGAAGAAAGGAAGAATGCAGCCAAATACAGAGAGGGTACTTGAAGAAAATCTGTTCTGGACTGAACATTCACAAACTTAGGTGACAGTTCACCTTTTAGCGTGACAATAACCAAAGCATAAAGCCAAGAACACACTGGAGTGGCTTCAGAACAAGCCTCTGACTGTCCTTGAGTGGCCCAGTAAAGCCCACACCAAAACCTCATAGAACATCTGTGGAAAGTTCTGAAGATGGCAGTGTACAGACACTTCCAATCATATCTAACAAAGCTTGAAAGGATCTGCCCAGAAAAAAATGGGATAAACAACTCACATCTAGAACAGAAAAGCTGGTAGAGACTTACCCAAGAAGACTTGAAGCTGTAATTGCTGCCAAAGGGGCTTCTGCAAAAGGACAGAGTTAAAGGTCTGAGTGCTTAAATGAATAAGAGATTAAGTTTTTTGATTTTTTTAATAAATTTGTATCCATTCCAAAAACATATTTTTACTATTGCTATTGAATGTAGATACATTAGATGGGCAAAAATGGCAAAATGTTTACTTTTAAAATTAAATCCACAACAAAATAAAGAGTGCAGAAAGTGAAGGGGTCTGAATACTTTCTGAATCCACTGTATTTGCCTCTTTTATTACTCACATATTTCCCTGCACACTGAACATGTAAAATTCCTCTTTGACATTAGTGCACATAAGACCAAGGTCCCCCCCCCCCTTTACATGTGGGGGGGTAAAAACCTCACCCCCATCCCTGCTTTTTGCAAGTACACTTCATTCATTAAGGCATAGCTTGTCTCACCAAGGGGGACTACCCCAATCCTCCATTTTATAAAGGTTGAGTAACACTGTCCTAGTCCAGATGAACAAATCTGGCATTAGCATTCTATTGACTATGTTCCATGAGAAGGTGAGTAACCAGTCTCCACCATCACTTCCAAATCTATGGCTATCACTGGGGTTTGGGGCCTTCTTTCCACTCCTAATAAACTGAATAACCCTTAGTCCTCAAGGGATTTTCTTGTGTCTACAAACGTCCCCCTCCAGCAGTTCAGTCGGTGATGCAAACATCCTATCCTGCCTCCAGTCATGAGTACCCTCTACAGGTGCCATCCCACATGATGAAAAGATATTCTTCAGGCTAAAAAGGAAGATTGGGTCTTTCTTTAGTATCCAGATCACCAGGTTTTTGGGGCTTGAAAATATATTGTAAATACTGTGCAGAAGAAATCTTAGTCTGTTCTCCTCCATTAACCACACGTCTGCCCATATAATCTTCCTTTCTTTGACCCCTTCCCACCATGTCCATTTCCCCTGCTTCCTCATTTCTACTGTGTGCATGATCTCTGGCACCATCTTTCTTCTCTCTGTTTTTTTGGCCTTTACCCAGCTTGGATGTGTGATACAGTCAATGCGCATTCGTCATTTTTCCACTTCACCAACAATTCTTAGATGGTGTAATCTGGCCTATGCCTGAGTCTGCTGCTACAGCTGACAATTTTTGCCCAGTGCAGACTTTTATTTGAGCTCTCCTCACTTTCGTATCCTTGAAATCAAACACAGGAACACCTGAATGATCTCAACGGGTATGGAGAAGCCATATCAATCATTTGCTGAATATCTTAGGAAGCTGTCAACTAACTGGATATAACATCACATCATCAGTCCCTGTCAATACCACACTACTGTAACGGACAATGTTTCTATTTATGGGAGCATGTTTGTGGTAGCCATCATTGTCAAAGCAATAAATCTCATTCTCTTGTTCTCTCTGTCTTAAGCCTAGAGTGATGATCTGTATGCAACCTTCATTTAAATACCTTGATATAGGAGGAGGAGGAGGTTAGCGCATTGCCGCACCCACCACATGACAAACCAACTCAGGATCCAAAATTAGGACCTGAGTGCAGCCGTGCAGCAGGTGTCGCCTCAGCACCACACTAGTTCAGATGGATATAGAGCTTGATTTAATTCCAAAAAAGTTGCAACTGTATGTAAATTACTCAAAAAACAAAAAGGTGTGATTTGCAAATTTACTTTGACTTGTAACTCAAACAAAGACAGCCTAAAGACAAGGTATTTTATGTTTTACTTAATCAAAGCGTATTGTTTTGCATTTATTTATGAAACATTTCAAAAAAGTTGGGATGGAGTAGTTTAGTACTAATAACGCCGAGACAAGTGAAACAGGTGAAACAATCATGTTCAGGTATATCAGAATCCTCCGAGAAAGGCCTAGACCTTCAAGAGCAAGAATGAGTCAAGCCTCTCCAATTTGCCAAGATGCGTGTCAGCGAATAATTGAGCGCTTTGAGAACAATGTATCCAGAAGACAATCAACACGATTTTGGGCATTTCACCATCTTCAGTGCACAACATAATTAAAAGATTCTAGGAATACTGTCAAATCTGAAAACTACTCCTGAATGCACTTGATCTCGTTTCTCAGACGTCACTGTCTTAAAAATCATCATGCATCTATAATGGAGATCATGACATGGGCTCGGGAATACTTCGGTAAACCTTTGTCAGTCAACACCCACAGCCAAAACACATACAAGTTTAAGGCTTTACTATGCAAACAGAAGTGCCAGACTTCTATGGGCTCTGTCTCATCTGAGATGGAAAGTAGCACTGTGGAATCGTGTTTTGTGGTCGGCAAGTTAACATTTCGAATATTTTTTGGAGAAAAAAGCCATCATGTTTTCCAGGTCAAAGATGAAAAGGACAATCCAATCTGTCATCAGTGTCAGGCACAAACACCAGGGTCTGAAACGGTATGGGAGAGCATCAGTGCCCAAGGCATACGTGAAAGCATTATTAATACAGAAACATATGGACACATTTTGGAGAAACATATGCTACCATCCAAATGTTGTTTTTTTCAGGGACATCCTTGTATTTTCCAGCAGGACAACAGCAAACCACTTTATGCCCACGATAAACAGTGTATGGCACCATAAGCAACGAATGCAGGTAATAGACTGGCCTGTCTGCAGTCCTGATCTGTCACCAATTAAGAATATGTAGCACATTATGTAGTGCAAAAAATGGCAACAAAGACCCCTCAGAACTGTGAAGCTAAAGGCCTGCATAATAGATGAACCGCTTTTCCGTTTGGTAAAGTTAGCAAACTGGTGTTGCCAGCACCCAAACTCTTAATAAGTGTTTTTAAAAGAACTGGAGCTGTGACACAGAGGTAAACACTCAACTGCCCCAACTTTTCTGGAGTGTGTTGCAGCCTTCAGATTTGACATGAGTGTACATTTTTGAAAAACAATTAAATCATCGAATAATGTGATTTTTGAATTTGTGAATTTCCCCTTGGGATTAATAAAGTATCTATCTATCTATCTATCTATCTATCTATCTATCTATCTATCTATCTATCTATCTATCTATCTATCTATCTATCTATCTATCTATCTATCTATCTATCTATCTATCTATCTATCTATCTATCATGTGCTGTTGTGGTGTTTTCAGTATAATACAGGGTGAATATAATTTACAAATCACTCCTTTTTATTATTATTAGCATTTTCTGAATTTCCCCACTGGATTAATAAAGTTTATCTAATCTAATCTAATGTTTCATAATGTCTCAACATTTTTCGAATTGGGGTTGTACCATTCCGCTAGACCAACTGGGAGAAGACTTATCCATTCAATTCACCACAGCAAGGTGTGCAAGGTGACCAACCATCTTAGGTGATAAAGAACAATTTAACAGGAGACAAAATAAATTGTACAGAGAATAAGCAGCACATACGGTATATGGAAATGAAATAAATGTCCTGGCACTTACTTTATGTTATGAGAACTGTTAATGGTAGGTAGAGTGGGGGACCTCAAGGACAGTTCTGAATTTGGATAAGTTCTTGGAGTATTATGGAATTGTTCTGTAATTTCTCATATAATATTCCATTACTGCCACTCACCATTTGCCAACTTTCAAAAGTACTTTTTGATCATTGCATCAGATTTTGTTGGAAGTGTCTCAATGAATTATTGCTCAAAAACAACATGCCAGGTCTTTTGCTGTACAAGATGTTTTATAAAATTATTGGCAAATAAACCTCCAGTTCACATCATTTGTAGGTCTGTGCTTGTAATAAAAATAACAATCTGCCATGATCATCCATGCTGTATTAGTAAACATGTTTAATGCTCAGCTGAGATTGGTTTCACTGCTTGTTTGTTGCCTCTAAATGTTAGCTTATTTTATGTATAATGCTATTTTATTACTTTCCAATAAAAACAAATACTTCATGAGTCTTGACACCATGAATATAGTATAACAAAACGTCTTCTGTTCAGAAAAGAATTGCAATTGGAATTGCTTAAGAGGAGTTTATCATAGTCTGCAGCAGTTACCAAGCTATTGGTTCATGGCAATAAGCCCTAGTGGTTAAGGAGTTGCGAAACAAGCTTGTTTTATACATTCAAGATATTATTTGTGTGTCAGCTTGTTTTACCCTTAGGGTTATCCATCCATCCATTATCCAACCTGCTATATCCTAACTACAGGGTCATGGGGGTCTATGGTGTTGTGGGTCCACAGCTCTCTTAGCAAAGGCCGTTTTAAATAATCACCGCGTTCACGGCTTAGTGAGGGAGTGTGGTAGTTGTGGCTAAAGTGGGTCTCAGGACAATCTGCGGTGTGGGCGTTTCTCACCTAAGTGCACAGGTGAGAGACTGCCCACATCCGTGATTGTTCCTGGGGCTGCTAATGTGCTGCAGCTGCTATGTCCTCTTGGCATATATAGAAGCGCGAGTCGGCAAGAAGTAAGAGAAAAAAAGAAAGATGAATGGAAAGAGAAAGAGACGGAGGTTGCTGGAAGGAAGGGAAGAGAAAGTCGGTGAGATAGAGAGAGAGAGCGCAAAGGCGAACGAGCAAGAACATTCTCGAGTGCAGCTGGACTGTGGGCCCTAGAGAGGTGTGTAGCTAACACCTAGGGCAGTTGATTGTAGTCACTCCCGCTGAGCATTTGGAGAAGAGCGGGAGTGACTAGCGAGGAAGGGGACTCGCCGTGGAAGACAGCGGGAGTCAGGAGATTTTGGCTTATAATCTCCAGTGTGAGAGTCCTGGCCGTTGGAGAGAAGCTAAGTCTCGGTCTGGGATGAGAGCGCGACCGAAGCTAGGATCGGGAGGCCTCCAGACCTGTGTGAGTGAGAGAAGGTCAGCTGCAGAGACAGAGTCTCACCTGCTGCAAGGCCCTAATGGGAGAAGCAGGTGAGATGCTAGTGTAAAAGAAGCACCAGGCATAATTGTTTTAAAGGACTGCTTCCAGCGGTGTTTTAACCTCGGCTTTTAAAGGATTGTTTTTTCTAACGTTTTAACCTTATCGTCTTTTAATGGATTATTTATTGAACTTTGGACACTGCACTGTTGCACTTTTCCACCATCCCATTTGCTATTGTTGCCTCACTGTCTAGCTCATCTCGGTTATAACTATCAACGGTGTTGGGTTCAAGGGCTCCCGAACAGCGGATGGAAGCATGGAGTCGAACCCGCATTGTCACAGGGTCTGCTGGAGCCAATCCCAGCCAACATAGGGCGCAAGGCAGGAAATAAATCCCAGGCAGGGTGCCAGCCCACCGCAGGACACCCACGCAGACACGGGGAGAACATGCAAACTCCACGGAGGACCTGGGAAGCGAACCCAGGTCTCCTAACTGCAAAGCAGCAGCACTACCACTGCACCACTGTGCCGCTGCATATCTCTCTATTATATTAAAATTGTTTTCCATCGTGTCTGTGTTATTCAGCCTTGACCACGCCCCTCCACACCGCTCATCCAATAATTGCACCTACTGCGCACATCCTCTCTCCATGCCACCCTGTGACACTTTCAGTGCTGCTAACTTGCTGTTCAACACAGTTGGTTATAATGGCAAGAGAGAAAAGCAAATTATCTATTCAAGTACATTGAATTTTAGATTGTGATAGAAAAAGAGCAGCAAGAGCTGATAATGAACGTCGAAAAAAAGAAATGAACAAAAAAGAGCTGCATATAATAAAAATCAAGAACAAAGAGAATCGGCCAACAAAACGAAAAACAGAAAAATGTCCCGAACAATATTCTGTCGCACACATTTGAAAAGGAGACAGCTAAAGGGCCTGAGTAATAGTAATTCCATGCCAGACCAGGGGGCATGAAGCGAGGTGCACTAACTGTCTTTCTCAATGCCTTACAGACCGTTCTTGGGAAATCCCACCTGGTTGCGGCACTTCTGATGTTGTCACTTCCGGTTCCGGCACTATCAATGGTGAGACTTTCCGGTCCTGATGACGTCACTTCTGGGTCCAGCGCTACCGATGATGTCACTTCTGCTTCTGGCCCCAATGACGTGACCTCCTCCACTGACCGTTAAAGCCGCCATCTTACTTCCACATCATCAGTTCTGTTTTGGACTCAGTCTTGTGAACAACTCACAATTATTTTCAGACCTTTTCACAGCCAAGGCACATTATATGGGTGGCTGCCCCAAACCTTTATGATGTCTTCTTGTTGTTCTTGTGACAATGCGAACAGAAATGCAAAAAAGAAACATTTATAGAATGTAAGTAAGAGGAGAAAGTAAATTATAATATTGTTTTTGATGAGGTGTTAATGTAATTTATTTTTTATTTACATTTTATTATGCTTTACCTTTTTACTTCTACTTTTTCTTTTTTAATTTTTACTATGTTTTATTATTCACTGGTATTAAAAATAGACATTTGTAGTGAGATACTCAAGTAACTGATTTTCTACCTATGATAACTAAGGACCAAACTGTTCTTCGTCTCCAACCCATCATACTCTTCTATATACCAACTCTTTAAATACAATCGCTTTCTCTAAGGGAGGAGTGCCCTGATGCCCTTCGAGTGGCTCAGCCATGAGAGAGTGGGCGCTCAGCGTCCACCCTTGAGGGTTGGCGAGAGAAGAATTCAGGGGGCGGAGCCCTGTAGTAAAATAATAAAAGAAGTTCTATAATAGAGCAAACTTGCTGAAATGCATAAAAGATGCTCTCTTTTGTGGTTGTCTATGGATTCTTGTAACTAATCACTTTTTCCACATTAAAATATGTAAGAACTCCAATTGTTTTACAGTTTTCTTCAGTCACTTTGAAACTTTTCTCAATATCAGAATTGAAATTCTCAAAGCTACTCGTCCAACCTTCATGCCATCTTGTCACTTGTGCATATCATAAAAGCAATGTCTCATTGTTTTAAACAAACTACAAATGCGTCAGCACATGTATGCCAATGATTATGTACAAGTGTTTGATGTTTCCTGCATTATCAACTTCTTATGTCATGTTGTTCAAAATGTATTATACTGGTTCTCTGTTGAATAGTCTTACTCCCCAACACATTGAGGGATTAGTTCATTGCATAAGTCATTGCATGCAAAATGTTTGAACCAATGGTCATAATCTGTCAAGCATATATTCTATACATTTCTATTTGTCTTTTTCTGTAAATGTGCCCTGAATTGGTGAATTGTTCTGAGGTGAATCTTGAATTTCATCAATGAAGGGGAATGTTTGAAACATTAGATCAAAGAATGATCAGCCTGTCCTCTAAATAACTCAGAGATGCATATCATGAACCTTCAACTGGCCAGCACATATTGACAGAGAACAACACATGACAATGGAAGAACAACAAGGAAATGAGGCTATTTGCACATTGATTATAGCAATAAATGCCATTAGATTAAGGGAGATACAGAGTGCAATTACAGAAGACAACGATGTCTTTGAAAACATCCAGTGTGTTAGCATCTCAACTATCAACAGGGTGCTGAAAAGACACCAGATGAGCATGAAACAGCTGTACCATATACCATTTGAAAGGAATGGTGACACAGTGAAGGAGCTACAGTACCAGTATGTACAGGTAAACCATCTGTGTGCATACAGTAACTGTGCTTTACAGCAAAAAGTCCATCATTGTACTGTATAGTGAAAAACAGGACCAGTAAGTTTGACGTGTACACATTTGCTATGGCTGTAGACAAAAACATGAAATACATATACATTTGATGTAATATGTGTAATTCATACAACTCTTTTGTTTTTCTTCTGGGAAACAGTGCATAATGGAACTGGAATCAAGTGAACCACTTCACAACTTTGTATACCTGGAGGAGGCTGACTCCAACCTGGCCAAAGGCAGAAGATCACTATGTGTGCTGCTGTTTCAGTGCATGGTGTGCTAACTCATATTCCTATTATAGGGCCATACAACACACAGCATCTCCTCACCTTCTTAGACACTCTCTACAGGAATCTAATCCCTGAGGAAGAGTGGTGTCTGGTTCGAGATAGTTTACCAAAGCATGTGGCAATTTGGGATGATGTGAGTTTCCATCACTCAAGCACCATCAGGTAATGATCTGCATCCTACTACAGGATGCTGATGGAATTCCTTCAACCACTCTTTCCCATTCCTTAATCCAAATGAGGAGTTCTACTCAGCATGGAGTTGGAAGGTTTACAGTTGCCCCCCACTTACTCAGATGACCCTGCTGGATGTCATGGATGCTGAGGTTGTTGTCTCTGCACCACAAGACGAAGTCCTCTGCAACTTTCCTGTATTCTGACTCATTGCCATTATTAATGCAGCCTATGATGGAAAAGTCATCTGAAAATTTCAGTAGATGGCAAGTGCTACTGTTGTATTGGAAGTCTGTTGTTTAGAAGGGTAAACAGGAAGGGAGACATGACAGTCCACTGTGGTGCTCCAGTATTACACACCAATATTTCCGATATGCAGTCCTTTAGCCTCACAAACTGCTGTCTGTTGGTCAGGTAGTCCAGGGTCCGGGAGGTTGTGGGGCATCAAGATGCAAAGCTATGAGCTTTTTCCCCAGTTGATGAGGCAGAAAAGTGTTAAATGCACTGGAAACGTCTATTATCCTGACTGTGGAACCAGCTATTGTCCAAGTGGGAGTAGACTCTGTGGATTTTGAAACCTAAGACCGGTGATCTCCATTTAATTAATTCTGTTATTTCTAAACAATCACAAACAATTTATATTTGTAATAAATTTAGATAATTCTGTTTTCACTTTCACATTAAGGAGTTTTTTTTTCCACTGATCAGTGTCAAAAAAGCCAAATTAAATTCATTGTGATTCAATGTTATATAACAATAAAATGTGAACACTTCCCAGGGGTTGAATATTTTGTCACTCTTAAAATGTAGGAATTGAAAATGTTATTTTTCAATACACAATGGGAGGTCTGAAAATCGAGAGTCCACCTTATGAGAAGGATTTAGGAGTTATAGTGGACTCTACACTATCAACTTCCCAACAGTGTTCAGAAGCCATTAAGAAGGCTAACAGAATGTCAAGTTATATAGTGCTCTGATGTGTGGAGTACAAGTCCCAGGAGGTTCTGCTCAAGCTTTATAACACACTGGTGAGGCCTCATCTGGAGTACTGGGTGCAGTTTGGGTCTCCAGGCTACAAGAAGAACATAGAAGTGCTGGAAAACGTCCGGAGAAGAGCGACTAGGCTGATTCCAGGGCTACAAGGCAGTAATTATGAGTAAAGATAATAAGAGCTGAGCCTTTTCAGTTTAAGCAAAAGGAGATTAAGAGGTGACATGATTGAAGTGTTTAAAATTATTAAGGGAATTAGTCCACTGAATTGAGACTGAAAATTTAAATTTAGTTCATAAAGAACAAGGAGATACAGTTGGGAACTTAAGGGTAAATTTCACACAAACATTAGGAAATTTTTCTTCATACAGAGAACCATAGACACATGGAAGAAATTGACAAGTAGTGTGATAGACAGTTGGACTCTAGGGACCTTCAAAACTCGACTTGATATTATTTTGGAAGAATTAAGTGGACAGGACTGGCGAGCTTTGTTGGGTTGAATGGCCTGTTCTTGTCATTGCTGTAATGTTCTAAACCAATTAGTTCATGATGAATCCACACAGGTGTAAACAGAAACAAGTTAGATGGCGAACTGCTGGTATGTCATTTGCATCTGATTGCTAATAAAGAGCAATTAACAACAGTGAGTGCAGATGTTTAAAACTGAATTAAGCAAATAAGGGTTAGACATCTTTACAAATGAGACAACTAAAATGAAGCAGAAAAATGTCACTTGAGCAACAGGTGATTTATTAGCAACAATTGACTTCTCATTAAGCAATTGGGTTTGAACAAATACTTGTAGCCACTGTGGCCCACCAGGACTGATGTTGCTCACCACTAAATAAATACAATCTCTTTATGGAACCTTCATGTGGATCGTTATCTTCAAGGAACCCCTTTGGCACCCTTATTTTTGCTATTGTAGGCACTGTACGATCCCATCCTTTCCTATAGTCTTGAACTCTGAGAAGTGACCAAAAAATTAAAGGAACACTGTTTAATCAGATTATAGCATCAAGTCAATGAAACTTCTGGGATATTGATCTGGTCACTCAAGTAGCAGAGGGCGTTGTTAATCGGTTTCAGCTGCTTTGGTGTTAATGGAATTAACAGCAGGTGCACTAGAGGGGCAACAATGAGACGACCCCCAAAACAGGAATGGTTTAACAGGTGGAGACCACTGATATTTTTCCCTCCTCATCTTTTCTGACTGTGCCATTACCAGAAGTTTTGCTGTGTCTCCCAGCACAGTCTCAAGGCCATGAAGGAGATTCCAGGAGACAGGCAGTTACTGTAGGAGAGCTGGACAGGGCCATAGAAGGTCCTTAACCCATCAACAGGATCGGTATCTGCTCCTTTGGACAAGGAGGAACAGGATGAGCACTGCCAGAGCCATACAAGATGACATCCAGCAAGCTACTGCTGTGAATGTCTCTGACCAAACAATCAGAAGCGGACTTCATGAGGGTGGCCTGAGGACCTGACGCTCTTTAGTGGGCCCTGTGCTCACTGCCCGGCATTGTGGAGCTCGATTGGCATTTGCCATAGAATACCAGAATTGGCAGGTCCACCCCTAGCGCCCTGTGCTTTTCACAGATGAGATCAGGTTCACCCTGAGCACATGTGACAGAAGTGAAATGGTCTGGAGAATCCGTAGAGAATGTTATGCTGCCTGTAACATCGTTCAGCATGACCAGTTTGGTGGTGGGTCAGTGATGGTCTGGGGAGGCATATCCATGGAGGGACGCATAGACCTCTACAGGCTAGACAACGGCACCTTGACTGTCATTAAGTATTGGCATGAAATCCTTGGACCCATTGTCAGACCCTATGCTGGTGCAGTGGGTCCTGGGTTCCTCCTGGTGCATGACAATGTCCGTCCTCATGTGGCGAGAGTAAGCAGGCAGTTCCTGGAGTATGAATGAATTGATACCATTGACTGACCCCCACACTCACTCACCAGACGTCAATCCAATAGAACATCTCTGGGTGGGACATTATGTTTTTGGTCCATCCGATGCTGCCAGGTTGCATCTGACTTTCCAGGAGCTCAGTGATGCCCTGGTCCAGATCTGGGAGGAGATCCCCCAGGACACCATCAGTCGTCTCATTAGGAGCATGACCCCTCCCCCGATGCTGTCAGGCATGCATACAAGCACGTGGGGCCATACAAACTACTGAGTACGATTTGGAGTTGCTGCAATGAAATTTTGGCAAAATGGACTAACCTGCCGCATCATTGTTTCACTTTGATTTTTGTGGTGTCTTTGAATTCAGCCCTCTGTAGGTTGATAATTTTCATTTCCTTTGAACGATGTGGCCTCCTTTCGTTCCTACACATTACTCAGTCCATATCAGTAAAGATATCCAGCAGGATTTTTTTCCCATTGAGATCTGATGTGTTTTCAAAGTGTTCCTTTAATTTTTTTTAGCAGTATAGTATATTCCAATGATATGACCAAAGTGGTGATTGCAGTTACGTGACACATCTCTGCACATCTCGTAAGCAAAAGTCAGTTAAAATGAATGTCAAAATAGTAATTCAAAGGCCCTAAATTTCTTCATGATTAAAAAATGATTCACTGACACACAAAATAAGACAAATAACAAAATATTATAACAATGATGATTTTCAAATAAACTATTCGGGAGTGTTTTATGCTTCAAGACAAATACAAAACTAAGAAAATCATAGCAACATAAATTTATTAAAGAGGATAAATCAAGAGAAGCAGAGAAATCGTATGAAATTCCAGCCAAAATCACAGTGTGGATCAGTTTATCTTCCTAAAGAGCAGACATGACCCTGCTGAGAAGTAGCCCAGCTAGCCACCCAGCTGAAATGACAACGGCCAACACAGCACCATGGACAAATTAGCTCGTCTGAGAATTTTTTCCTTGTTCTCCATTGAACAAAGGCTCCACACCTTGGCATGGAATCAAAAGAGTTTTTGCTAATTGTTTTGTCTTTTTGGGAAAAGGGAAGAGCTAAATTGCCTTCGAACTGCTTCTCCCTGCAAGTCTGAGCCTCAGAAGCAGCAGGCTTCCCTTTTAAAAGCTGTAAAGATGCTTGACAGGGGAGCAGCGACAGATCCCCCACTGCTTCCTGCCTTGAGCGAGTATTTGATTTTGCTGGCAATAGTCAGTGTTTCAGCTAGAAACGTGTCTCGTGTCTGCCTCTGGAAGTGTGGGCATGTGTTCCTGTTGCATATCTCCAGGGCTAAGAATACAGACAGCCAGACACACATAAAACGAGCTTATCAAGGGATTTTTGGCTTTCCTTCAAAATAATGAGATGTGGCATATTGTGCGTACAATCTTTTGTAACTAAACGGTTTTGCCAGGGGATTTCTAGTAATACATAGCGACTGAAAGCCACCACACTGAGATATATTTACATTGAACTTTCCATAAGCTGCGTATTGTAGGCAGCAATCCCCCATCATCTGTTCAGGCAGCAGCCTCACTCTGACACAAAGATTGATGCAATACAAATCAGAAATTATTGTGGGCAATACATTCTACCTGCAGATGCATTTTAAGTGCAGTGGGATGCGTTATTTAGCCAATTCAGTCCTGTCACCACAAGACAAAAATATCAAGCTTCACTTTTTCATAATATCTGTAAAGAGAGAGGTTTTAGAGATTAGCTTCACAATGTACCACTACTTTCAGAAATATGACAAACTTAAAGACGAACAGTATACCTGCTGTTCAATGAGCTGGTCTGGGGCTTCAGATTCAGTTGTTAGTCCAAACTACACAGAGGAAAAGTCCCAGGACCAGATGGAGTCGGTCCTCGAGTTCTCAAGGCCTGTGCTGACCAATTTGTGGTATCCATGTCACCTGTTCAGTCTGTCCTAGTCTGACTCCAAAAAGTGCTGCTGCTGTGGAAAATATCCTGCATTGTTCCTGTTCCAAAGAAGACTGGCACCTCCTCCTCTTTATCCCTGACAACGTAGACTCACCCATCTGCATATCTCTGAGTTTACTCCTTAACAGAGATGACTGGATGGTATTGAAGGCCCAGGAGAAATCAAAAAACAGAAACGTCACAGAGCTGCTGGGTTTGCCCAGGTGAGAATAAGCCTTGTGGAACAGATAGATAAGTTTATCCTCCACTCCAGTCCTTGTCCAACAGGCAAACTACAGTGGGTCCAGGTGGTCTACCACAAGATGACTCATATAATCCAAGACCAGCCTCTCAAAGACATAAGTGCCACTAGTATATAGTCATTAAGAAGAGAAGAGGCGCCTTTATCTATCTATCTATCTATCTATCTATCTATCTATCTATTGTCACAAAACAAGTCTGAGACAAAAAAAGGTTTGGGGCAGCCACCCATATAATCTCAAATCCTTGGCTGCAAAGTTGTAGTGATCAACAAGGTAGCACTGAAGTGCATACAATCGAGTCCAAGATCAGACTGAGGAATAAGGACAAAGGGCAGGGTTTTAGAGGGGAAGACAGGAAGTGAGGTCATAAGGATCAGGGATGTGTTCATTCTCCATTGGTTCGGGCCCGGACGTGACGTCAGAGGAGCCGGAGCCAGTAAGGACTCCTTCCATTGGCTTGGTCCCGGAAATGATGTCACGAGATTCAGGTGGAATCTCCCGGGAATGGTCTGCAGGCAAGAAAGAAAAAGAGTCCGTGCACTCTGCCACCTCCCAGCATCTCTCAGAACTGCCGTCACTCAAGCCCTTTAGCTGCCTCCCATGCGCACGTGTGTGACACTATCTATCTATCTATCTATCTATCTATCTATCTATCTATCTATCTATCTATCTATCTATCTATCTATCTATCTATCTATCTATCTATCTATCTATCTATCTATCAGGTAAGGTCATTACAAGGTAAGGCTGTTGTACTCACTAATCATGGTGCCAGACGGTGGCAATCTGTTGCATGTTGATTAGCACATGCAAGTGAAGATTTTTTCTGAACATCTGGTAATTTGCTATAGGAGAAATGCTTTTAAAATGTTTCTACTGCTTCTTTACAGTTGAAAGTTTGTCAGTTTGTATTTATTAGAATTTGCTTTTAAATAAATATGAGAAAAGTATAGCACAATAGGAGAATGGTTAATACTACTGCTGCTGCATAGATCCAGTATTCAGGGTTTAAATCCTACACTTGGTCATTGTTGTTGTGGGTTGTTAAGGTCACAACAAAATTTAGTAACATAATCTAGCGTGTGATAAAAAAAATCATATGAATAGAACTGAAAGGCAGAAGTAGGAAATTTAAAAAGAAATAGTGAATAGATCCAAAGCCAAAATTGACACACATACTGTAAATGTTAATCGAGGGGCAGAAAGGAGTTAAAAATCAGAGATTTTTATAAATGCTCAAACAATAATTTGAGTATCAGAATGTATCTACAAACTTGGACAGTGAATGTTCCATGCTGCCAGTTACTGTATATGTTATTGCACTAATGATGCTAATTCATGTGACCAGCAATCTGTGAATATGTCCCTAACTGGGGGTGCTCATAACAATACTCCTACTTTTAAAAACCATTAAAATGAATCAGATTCAAAAAGCAATATGATCTTCAAAAGCCCAGAAACAAAGTTTCAATTAGTAATTTGAAACCAATTAAAAATATGCACCAGATCATACAGCAGTATTTGGCAGATAGCGTTTCAATTATATAGAGTAAGGATCTGTTCTGAATAGCGCTGACATGATTTTTATTTGCACACATCATGCATATAATGCAGCTTATATGCAGAAGATACGCATATCCTTACTGATATATTTTTCCATATCTAATTAATTGTATATTCCATCGTACTAGAATAAGATTTCAGAGTTCAGCCAATGGGACTCTCCCAATTACCAGACGATATTTCACAAACTAAACAAGATAGTAATAATGATGTAAAAAAAATTAGAAGTATCACTTTGTAGTATTTGTACAAAATAAATAAATAAATAAATAATCACTGGCTGCAGTGGGTTGGCACCCTGCCCAGGATTGGTTCCTGCCTTGTGCCCTGTGTTGGCTGGGATTGGCTCCAGCAGACCCCCGTGACCCTGTGTTCGGATTCAGCGGGTTGGAAAATGGATGGATGGATAATCACTGGAGTCTCGAGATGTTTCATTATTATTGTTAATGCCAATTAAGTTTTACCACAAGTTGCAACAAACTAGCCAGGCATAGAGTGGACTCAAGAAACAAATATTTATTTGTATACTTTCTGACTTCAGAGGACAGGCAGGTCGGTGTTAAATAAATGCCTTGTTTCTGGGTCGGGGGCCCAAACCTTTGCTACTGTGGTGGGGGGAAATGGATTTTGTGCTACACTAGTGGTTTGAGTATGTTTTTTCCATAATGTTAAAAGCAATGAAGCCCTGTTTAATCGTGGTAGGGTCCTAGAGTGACCCTATTCCCTGTTTATACTCTTTATTATGTAGACCTGAACAACATGCCCCAAATCCCTGCTAATATTACTCCCTAATATAATACACTACTTTTTATATCTATGATCTCAGGCAACAAGATAGAGCACTAAAACATGCAGGAGAGAAAGTTAAACTTTTATTTATGCATAAATTAACTTAAGATTTACAATTATGCCCAAAATTGAAATGAGCAGAGTAAAATGAGTGATGGTGAAATAATACAACCTAAGGTAGCAGTGCATTTTGTGTCCAAATGCTTACTACTAGGTGGCTCACTGTCTTAGTATGTTGATTGGTCTCTGGTCCAGTTTGGTCTTTGCTATAGCGTGGCTTTTGAATTGAAAGAAGGTTGGCCTTGACTCCACCATGAATAAAAACAGTAAAAAGAGGCACAGAGAGAGATGACCAGTCCTCGGGATTAAAAATGGCAGGGAAAGCAGCATGCTGTTGCAGGCCTCATTTGTCCAGTCCTTGACACACCTCTTGGAGTAGTGGGTGTGCAGTTTTTTCCAATGACTCCGTTCAGGTAGACTCAGCCAATCCCCCAGACCAGTCTGGAGCTGGTCAGTCAGTAGTCAGTTTCTGCTTGTTCCGATTAGGTATTTGCAGCTAGAGGCTAAACACCTTCATGTCTTCATCTGGAACATCATAGATGTCCCCAAGCAATGGGCTAATACAGCTTCCCTGCATTTTAAAATTAGCTATTGTTAAACATTAATAAAAAAATATATCAACTTCTAGGTTATATTTTAAGACATTACTTGAATCAGTATGGAAAATAAGAATAAAAACGTTAGACAGTAGTAGCCAATGTACTGTGACTACAGCATCTATCAGTGTCAGTTTCACTCCATTGAAACAAGTACTTCTGTCTTTTAAAAGTGGTTTACATTTCCATGATGTTAGAAATCAGAACCATACATTTTGTATTACTTCAGTATATCACACTTGTTTTTAATCAAAATCATGAGCCAATATTTCTCATTTTTAATCTGCTGATGTCTTGCATATTTTATTGCTCTTTTGAAAAATTTTATGTTTCTTTCACACTAAATATGTTGGCATCACTGCACCTTAATAAACATTATTAATGATCCCAACTTAATTTTGTTTTGTCTGTTGGTAACAGCAACATAAATCCTGTGTATTGTGACAGTAGTGCTGGTGCTTAGTTTCTTCCAACTGCAAACTCTATTAAAAGCACATTTTTTTCATGCTCATACAACAATTCATAATTAAAAAAATAGTAGGCAAGTTGATTGTGATAGGGAAGCATGATGAAATGTCAGTGTTAAGTGGAATAGCCTACTGTATATGTAAAGTTAGCCAACACACTCCCAGCCAAATAGCTATTCATTCATCTCAATCTACTTTTCCTTTAGAGCAGGGCTTCTTAAACATTTTAATCTGAGGACCCAAATAAGAAAATTAGTACCATACTGGGACCCAAGAAGTGGATTATCATAATGACAGTGGAGCCATAAACAGACAAATAACAGTGGTCGTATAATAAAAAATTGTAGACATTTTTATTTCCTTTCATGTACAGTATCTCTCTCACATGAATATTCCTAAAATATTACCTAACCCTAACTCTAACCCAAACATATTGTTAATAAAATAATAATCATTCCAAACAGGGAATTGATTCCTGAGGTACAGTGTATTACTGCAAACAGAAATGCTTAGTGTGAGTGTTAGTAAAGCTGACAGAAATAAATTGATCAAAACAATTTTTAAAAGACTAGTATTTGGGGTTGCCTTATTCACACAAAATAGGCAGTGGCAAAATTTAGGGGGTGACATTTTCTCAAACATTGCAGACCATACAAACATTCTGATTCAATACAAGTGACTGAATCCCATTAAGTTATTATATTGTTTTATGTTTTTTCACATATTAGCAATGTTTGCTCTTAATATCTGAAGACCTACATAAGCATATTACAGATGGACTTTTAGAGACAAATACTGTACATCCTCAGAGGTTTCTGAAGGAATGCTCTGGGAAACTCTGAAGGTTTTCTTAAGAGGACAGATTTCATATCTTTCCCACAGAAGTAAATTGGAATCCAAGAAGGTATCAGAGCTAATCAGTGAAATTACCAGAATAGATCAAGAACATGCCAGGTGTCCAAATGAGGCACTTCATAGGAAAAGACAGGCTCTGCATTCAGAACTCAACCTCTTGACAACTAAAGAAAAAGAAAATTCATTTTTAAATCAAGACATCATTATTATGAACCTGGAGAGAAAGCTAATAAGATCTTAGCTCAACATATCCACAAGCATGAAGTTCGACAAAATCATTGACCATAAAAATATAATGCACACATTTAGAGACTACTATACGTCCTTATATTCTACTGAGTTTAAAGAAGACAAGACACAACTTAATGCATTTCTGGATGCATTACAGATTGGATAAACCTCTGGCACTATCAGAATTACTAGATGCTACAAACTCACTTCAGAGTGGGAAAGCAGCAGGATGGCTACCCTGCCAAATTTTATAAAAAATTCTCAATTAAGCTAGCTCCCCTTTTATTAGCAACATTTACACAAGCTAGACACAATGAAATTCTACTTCAAACTTTTCGCCCAGCATTAATTACCGTCTTTCCTAAGCAAAATAAGGACTTATTACAATGTGCATCATAAAGACCAATTTCACTTTTAAATGATAATGTTAAGATACTCTCCAAAGACCTAGCTAGACGGACTGAGAAACTGCTTCCTTCGGTAATATCACAAGACCAAACTGGATTTATTAAAGGCACACTTAGCTTCCAATCTTTGACGCCTGTTTAATGTAATATATTCTCCCATAAAGTCTACCACCCCGGAGATATTATTATCGTTGGATACAGAAAAAACATTTGATATGGCTGAATGGAACAATCTTTTCATTACATTGGAGAAATTTTGTGCATGAATCAAACTACTGTATACCATTGCAGAAGCTTCAGTTTGTATTAACAACATTAATTCAGACTTCAAACTTGAATGTGGTACTGGACAAAGATGCCCCTTGTCACCACTGCTTTTTGCAATCATCATTGAGCCATTGGCAGTTCATTGTCAAAATCCTGATGAGATAAAGGGATTATCAGAGAAGGATTTGAACAGAAAACTTCTCTATTTGCAGATGATATTGAACTATATACTGTATATCAGATCCACAAAATACTGTGCCTACTGTCTTAACAGCACTAACAGAATTTCAAAATATTTCTGGTCTCAGAATTAATTTGAATAAAAGTGTGCTCTTTCCAATGAACTCTCAAGCACACAATATTAGATTGAACACTTTCCCTTTTATCATCGCAGATCAGTTTAAATACCTAGGGGTAAACATCACAAGTAAACATAAAGCTCTTTATCAACAAAATTTTGCAGTCTGCATGGAAAAAAATAAGTAAGACTTGCATAGATGGTCAACCCTTCATCTCACTTTAGCTGGAAGAATTAACATTGTCAAGATGAATATCCTTCTTAAGCTTCTTTTTCTATTTCAAAACATTCCAATATACATAAATAAATCATTTTTTAAGAAATTAGATTCAACCATAACCTCATTTATTTGGAATTTAAAACATCCACATATCCAAAGGGCGACCCTACAAAGACCTAAGGCAGAAGGTGGCATGGCTCTACCTAACTTTCAGTTTTACAACTGGGCAGCAAATATACAAGCTATAAAAACCTGGACATTGACACAAATAGATGAACAGACACAGGCTTGGTCCGCAATTGAAATAAAATCCTGCAGTACTTCTTTATATTCCTTGCTTTGTACCCCAATAAGTTCAAGTTATTGCCAATATACTATCAACCCAATTGTGCTTCATTCACTCAGAATATGGAACCAATGTAGGAAGTACTTTAAAATAGAATAAGATAAAGAAGCTTTTATCTGTGGCACCTCTGCACGAGAACCACCTTTTTCCACCCTTTCAAACAAATGCAGTTTTTAATATCTGGAGAACATTTGGGATTAAAACACTTAGAGATCTGTACATAGACCATGTCTTTACATCCTACAAACAATTACACTCCAAATTTAACTTTCCAGCAACATATTTCCTTCACTACCTCCAAATTAGAAACTTTGTCAAATAAAACCTGCCCAATTTTCCTCACCTCCCACCTACCTCTATTCCGGAAGAAATATTGATCAGTCTTAATGACTCATATAGCTTTTCTGTAATATATAAAAACATTTTAAAGTCCCTCCCTTTCAAAGATCCCAGAGTACAGTGGGAAAAGCATCTCTCACTCAACATCTCAGAAAAGGAGTGGAAGGTAGCCATGCACAGAATTCACTCAAGCTCCAAAGCATACAACTGTTCAACTTTAAATTATATATTGAGCACATCTATCTCATTTAAAATTGTCCAAAAATTTTCCAGGGCAAAATCCATCCTGCAAACATTGCAATCAAGCTCAAGCCACACTAGGCCACATGTTTTGGGCCTGCACCAAATTAGCATCATTCGGGACCAAAATCTTTAAACGCCTTTCAAACAGCCTTTGGAATCACAATCCTTCCTAATCCATTAACAGATGTCTTTTGTGAGCTCACAGATGGGCTTAAAGTGGAGAAGGACAAACAAACTGTTATTGCCTTTATTTCACTATTGGCACGTAGACTTATTTGGCTCAACTGGAAGAATCCTAAATCTCCTCTTTTAAGTCAGTGGGTAACTGATGTTATATATTATCTGAAATTAGAAAAAATCTAATTCTCTCATAGAGGATCTGTGCAAAACTTTTTCAAAATCTGGCAGGATCTGATCAATACCAGTTTAGAATAAGCTTTTAAATTGAGGAAGTGGATTCTCTCCTTTCTTTTTTTATTCTATTTATTTTTATTCATTTATCAATTTATCTATTTACTTATTTTTACTAGTTCAAAGTTTTACTCTGTTGGCCTAGCTCTCTTTCTCATGGGTGGGGGTTGAGTTGTTTTGAATCTAGTTTTGTTAAACTTGACTTGCTTGTATGGAATATTATTTGATTTTAATAAAATCAATAAAACATTATAAAAAAAGAATAATAACAATTATAATAATGACAATAATAATAATAATCCTCAAAGTGGCACAGAATAGGCCACACAGATGCGGCAAAATAAAATAAATGATCAAAATGGCAAAATGGCTGCAGCTCTTGAATTCATTGCTAAAAGCTGATTTAATTTGAACTATAAACATCTCTCAAATGGGCTTGCATTAAAACTTAGCAACTATCGTCCTCTATTGTCTACCACCATCTTTAACGTTCTCTCCTGGTAGGCTAAAAAGTTCTCTATAGTTTGTGTCTCGATGTAAAAGCTCTTTGAGGACATATATTGATTGGATCTTTATATTACATTATTTGCATACATTTGCAAGGATATAGTAAATAGGAATCATAGGTAAACATTTAAAGATAATCATTATACTTGAATTTAATTGCCTTTTGTGATTATACTAAGCTTGTCATTTTATCTCTGTAGCCTAAATGTATGTGTTTATAAAGCTGCCATGGTAAGATTATAACTAGATTGTCACCATCATTGTAAACTACCTGCTAACCCAAGTGTTTAACTATAGAGCTACAGGACATAGTCATAGTTTAAGTAGTAGTCTGTTTACATGAAACAAATATGCTTTTTTATCTTTAGAGAAGTGTTACAAGAAATATTAAATAAATAAATAAATAAATAAGTCTGCTAATACAGCCCAATTTCGGTGTGTAGTCCGAAATGGTACTCCATAAGCTCATATCGTATTGCAATCGATGTTGCAATAAGTAATTAACCATCCCCCTCAACACTCTCAAATTGTCAGTCCACTGGTTTGTATTCAATTTTCGCTCTTCCCTGTCCTGCCTCCCCTCTCATGTCTCCAGGTTTCAATGTAGCGGTCTGGCAGTGATGGTTCCACTCAAAGCAATGAGGTTTGACGGGACACCATTTACAGCTTCATCTAGGACATCATTTATGCTAGAGCTGGTCCTTCTGGTATTAATGATCACTTTGTCACGTGACTTATTGTGTCAGATAAAAAGGTTAAAAAAATTAATAAAAGCAGTTTAATCACCTTGTTTTAAATAACATTTTTCTAATGAGATTTTCAATTAATACTTGCATAACAAGAAATATTTTTTAAAATAATTTCAGAATTACATCAACATTGTCCATTTTTCTTTAAACAATTCAGTAAACTGAGTAAAAAAGTAGCTACATTATTCCTAAAAAATGTGTGCATGATTTGCATTTTGCACAGATCATTGGATAATCCTTGATGAAGAATGTGGCGAACAGTCCAGTTTGAAATGATTAATGCTATCAACTGATGTTTTGCTGAATGCCTGCAGCTTGTCTCACCTTTTTATACTTTCTGACATCCTTACAGTTATGCACCAAACCTACAGTATACACCTTCAGGGATTCAAGAGGAAAAATACAAAACCTTTTGCAGAACTCATGACATATGTAGACATCACATGGACAAGATTCAGGTCTGGGATTCAGACCCAGCATGGTATATCTGTGAAACATCTACACTGACCACTACGTTACACTCATAATCCACCGTGTTACCCATATTTCTAGTCTCATTTCACACCATTTCAGTTAAAGTGTACAAAGTGAATTAGGTATTATTGAGGGTCATGAACTTATTATGCTTAATCCCTTTGAGTACTGTAGAGGTACACATACCACCCTGGCATTATTGAATACAAACAGGAGTCTAACCTGGACATTGTCGTTTTTGGAGTATTTCAGAGTATAATTTCATTCTATTTTCAGTTTTTTGGTTTAACAATTCAGTGTTTATGGCTTATGTTTTAAGACTACTTATTTTTGCAAAGTTCAAATTTACAGTATTAAAATCTTTTAATTTATGCAATGTTCTTTCACCTTGCAGTCACAACAACTGTGTCACTGAATGTGACTGTCTAAAATACAGAGACAATGGCTGGATACGTATCTCTCAGTGAATACTTTTGAAAAAAACTCTCAAGACTTTTTTGCAAGTAGGCCCTAGTGTTAGATTTTTTTAACTGTTTTCTGAGGGATCTGTTTTGTCTTCATAGTTATAATCTCAACCTGTTATTTACCTTTGTGTTTGCTCATGTTTTTGTTTCCCAGTCAATTTTTACTCTCATACTAATTCCCAGAGACTATGCGCCTTGTGACAGACATAGATGTTATTAAACATAGCCAAATTTATATTGAAATTAAATAATTTGAAAATAATTTAGCAGTGCTATACTTTATTAACATACAGTATATTATATACAGTATCCTTAGGCCTATCCATCCCACCATTTTTCAAGTCTACTTAATCCTTCACAGTGTCATAGAATGCCAGAATTTATTGGCACACCACCCTGTGGTCTATGTGAGGTTCCCAATGCTCCAGTGCCTTGACGGGGACACTGTGCTCTAAATATGGCACCATCCTTCAGATGAGATGTAAAACCAAGGCCCTGACTCTCTGCGGTCATTAAAGATTCCTGGGCATCATTTGAAAAGAGTAGGATTTAACCCAAAGACTTGGCTAAATTGCTCATCACAGCTTGGTCATTCTGGCCCCCTAATCATGTGTGGTGAGCATTATGGCGCAATAATCTCTGCCGTTACAACATCCAGGTGGGTGCTACATTTTGGTGGAGGTAGAAGTGGTTCCCCTCTGTCTACATAAATTGTTTAGAGTAGCGAGAAAAGCGCTTTATAAATGGAATGAATTATTATTATTATTATTCCAGACAAATTGAGAATAAACAGCTCACACCCTCTTAGACAGATAGAACTGTATTTGTTCCCAGTGGGAAATATGGCTTTTTATAGAAGCTTTTTAAATAAATATATAAATACATAAATAGGTAGATAAGTAGGGTGGCACGGTGGCGCAGTGGGTAGCGCTGCTGCCTCACAGTTAGAAGACCTGGGTTCGCTTCCCAGGTCCTCCCTGCGTGGAGTTTGTATGTTTTTCCCATGTCTGCGTGGGTTTCCTCCCACAGTCCAAAGACATGCAGGTCAGGTGCATTGGCGATTCTAAATTGTCCCCAGTGTGTGCTTGGTGTGTGGGTGTGAGTGCACCCTGTGGTGGGCTGGCGCCCTGCCGGGGTTTGTTTCCTGCCTTGTGCCCTGTGTTGGCTGGGATTGGCTCCAGCGGACCCCCGTGACCCTGTAGTTAGGATATAGCGGGTTGGATAATGGATGGTATATAAGTACCGTATATACTTGCATATAAGTCGGATCTTGAAACCCGAAAAATCGATCATAAAATCAGACCTCGACTTATACGTCCATTCAAAATGCGACACTTAATTTTTTTTTTTTTTACATCTTCTTGTCTCCTCCAGTCTCGCACCAGTTTCTCCGATGCATCGAATTTTGTTGCAGCAGCACTGTTACCAATTTATTTCGCCACTTCAACGACTTTTAAATTTAAAAGTAGCTTTATACTTTCTTCTGATCGAACGCTCCAACGTAGATAAGGGATGCTCTTACGATAAAGGTGTATGAGGGTTGTGGCACGCGGCTGGGGGTGGTACCCAGCCGGGACGCCCAGAAGGACAGGAGGAGGGCTCATGCCTCCTCAGAACCGCCAGGGAGCGTCCTCATGCCTGGAGGACTTGGGACCTCAGCACTTCCGCCACACTAGGAAGGGCTGGGGGGAAGAAGGAAAGAGAGACACCCAGAGTGCTTCCGGAAAGACAGCCGGCACTTCCGCCACACAGGGGCGTGTCAAAGGAAGATTGCCGGGAACCACCTGGAGCACATCCGGGTGACTATAAATGGGGCCGCCTCCCTCCTATCAATGAGCTGGAGTCGGGAGCATTAGCAGGACGAAGCTCCTGGAGAGAGAATAGAGGTGGCCCAGGGACAAGGCGAGAGAAGGCCCAGGAGAAGGGAGACTGGGGCTAGAGCACTGTGAGTCGTGCGGGATTGAGCTGTGTTGTGTGGAGAACGGGACAAAAATAAAAGGTTTTTGCATAAAGATGTGGTCTCAGTCTGATGGTGTCCGGGCAAGTCTCACAGGGTGTAAGATACAAAAAACACAAAACAGTGCAAACGTCGCTTCAGAATAGTTTGGGTATTACCGTGTGGTCAAGTAGGCATAATACATAGAAAACAAAAGGCTGTGTGCTCTGTGGCGACTCTCTGAGTTGGGCGTTAGCATATTATAATTTCTTGGACCAATAGCATGAGTTTTCTGCATTTGACTTATATGACCAACATTATAAAATACCTGAAATTATAAAGTAAAATCAAGCCCCGACTTATCTGCAGAAGAACTTAAACACAAGTATATACGGTAAGTAAGCAAGTAAATAAATAAACACTTTGATCTGAACAGAGAAATTAGAAAGAAAACTTCTTACTTGGCTGCCTCACTGCAAGTGAGGCATTATGCAGACGTATTGGTGTTGGTGTAAAGGATCCTCTTGACACACTTCTGCTGAATGATTTGTTAGCTGAAAATCCTCAGTGTTAATGTGTCAGAGAGAGGATGTGCAGCATTGTTCATAATGACAATCAATTTTGTTTTAACTCTCTCTTTCACTACGGCCTCCGGGGTCCAGAAGGTGTCCCATTACTTTGACGGCCCTTTTAATTTGCTTGTTGGTTCAGTGGGCTTCTTCTGAAGTGATGTTACCAGCCTAGCACACCACAGCTTAGAAAAGTTATAGAAGATGTAAAGAAGTCTCTTCTGTCCTTTCTTGTATAGTTCCTCTGGGTTCTGAGACCAGTGTAACTTGTCATTAATGTGGACCCACAAGTACTTGTAGGAGTGGATCACCACTACAGGGTGAGGCAGAAAGGACGGACGTTTTTTACAAAATCACAAAATTGTTATTTTTTTCTTACAAAGAAATTTATTGAAAGATTTGAGTTCATATTGAAATAGCATTTGACAAAATCAAGTGTGGAAAACAACATCTCCTATGTGGTGTCCGTTATCACTTATGCATTTCTGAAGGCGTTCATGGAAGTTGGTCTCCACTCTTTTCAACATCGCTCTGTCGATTTGGGCGACTTCCATGTGAATGGCTTCCTTCAGTTCCTCCAATGTACGGGGTTTATGCTCGTATAAATGTGCCTTGAGGTGACCCCACAAGAAATAATTTCACATGGATAAGTCAGGGGACCGAGGAGGCCAATAAATGTCACCAAACCTGGAAATGAGGTGACCAGGGAAGAGAGGACGAATAACATCCATTGATGCTCTAGCTGTGTGGGCTGTCGCCCCATCCTGTTGAAACTACACACGCCGGATGGGAATACGTTTTCGTCCTACTTCAGGTAAAAAGAAGTTGTTTATCATCTCGATATAGTGCTCCGAACTATTACTGAGGCCAAGTTCAGAAGAATGCTTCAGAGCAGATCGACTTGGACTGCGCAGCAGGGCTAGTTGTACACTTTCCACATTTTCAGGGGTATGTGCCGTTCGTGTAGCCCCCAGCAGTCTTTTGTTCATTAGTGTACCTCGTGTACGAAGTGCTTTAACCCAACGTAGGATAGTGTTACGAGTGGGAACAGCTTTATTTCTGTGGATATTGAAATGGCAACGAAACTCACGCTGAACAGTGGTAATAGATTGGTTGTTCTTGATAAAACAGTCGTACGCAAATATGCGGTGTTCTATCGTCCACGGCTCCATGGCTTCAACTAAAAAGAAAATAAAAAAAATGCTAAGACTTCGCGAACCTAACGCCACCTACCGCACATCTGTCACTGCACATAGTGGCGAGTTGTAGCCATTTCAAAGACGTTCGTCCTTTCTGCCTCACCCTGTACATCCACTCCTTGAAAAGTAACTGGACGTAGCTTTGATGTGGTGAAAGTCAATAACCAGTTCCTTGGTTTTGCTGATCTTAAGGTGCAGACAATTGTCTTTGCACCCAGAGACAAAGTTCTCCACCTGACCCCTCACCTCTGTCTCATCCCCTTTATCAATACACAACAAAAGGGCAGAACCACCTGAGAATTTCTGAAAGTGACATGACCTGGTGTTTGGCCTCTTTGGGGCAATTAAAAAAAATCTGATTATCATAACGGCACATTGCGATTAAGAGGAAGCAGGAGTTCCGGAGATGAATGTTCACACTCCACACAGATGATGAGTAGGGCTGCCGTTTCAGCCAGGGGTTGTGCCACTATGGACAGACTATAACATTTCAAAATACAGTCATTCAGACAAAAATCAGTCATCAAATTATGCCTTAGCTGGTTTGACAACACTGGCTGCTTTTCTAGATACAGAATCAATAAAGTGCTGTTATTAACTTACAAGACTGTCAGCACACATACCCTAGAATATTTGTCTATGTTTCTTACCTCTTATATAACCGTAAATCCTCAAAAGAAATTTTTTTTATTGCTTTTATTGGTTTATATTTGGCAGACACCTTTAACCCTCAGAGACTTGCATGATTAGGATTCATTTCAACTGTTAACATAGATTTTTCACATTTGCAGATCAGGCAAGCAAAGTAACTTGATTAGGGTCACACAGTGAGCTGAAGGCATCAGCTGACTCACAACTGTGTGCTTTAAGGTCCAACATTCTAAACACAGCAGCACACTATGGACCCTACTTCCAATGTGCTCATTTAAATTCATTTAAATCTTCTTCTATAATACACTACCGTGGCTGTTCGTGTGTCTGTCCAGGATTTTAAATCACCTGTAGCTCAAAAACCATTTGAATTATTGACCTGAAATTTGGTCCACATATACTACATGACCTTCACTGTCCGCTTTCGGGGTGATGATTTTTACTACTCTTTTTCTTTATTTTATTTTATTGTAAAATCAACTCTCAGCAGAGTCCTGCAGGGCGGCCGTGCGACGCATGCGTGCGGGTGCTGTTCTCATCCCTACCACCTTTGCCATCACTTTCTCTACTTCTTCATATATTAAATCATTATTGAGGCAGATTGAAGACTTAAGTGCCGCTTAAAAGAAAAATTAAGAAAAACGGACTAAGTAATTGCAACAGAAACACTGAAGTAATCAGTTTTAATGCGAAAAGATGGCGATGAAAGAAAAGAAGAAGCGGTGCCGCTAGAGTGTAGAAAAGAAGAGCTGCTCACGAAGCAGCAAGCGCATCAACCTCTGAGGAAATGAATGCTAAACGTACAGAGAAAGAGGATGAAAACTATAAGTCAAGTGTATTCAATGTATGTTATCGTGCAGTCTGCCATTACTGGTTTTGTTATATTTCCATTTAATCCTATATTGTTTGAGTTCACCTATATGTGTATTCAAGCAATCCAGTTTTGGCATTCATTTATTATTTTAAAACATCTTATGAGAGTTTAAAATTATTAAAGTTATGCTATGGCAACATTTTTATTGTCATGTGGGCGTGGCTGTTTTTTGACCTGTGTTTTTACCAATTTTCATGGTTACATTGCCAGAAATCTTTGGGGCTATGACATCTTTACACGATCATATAAAGGTTGGCATTATCTGATATTGGATGAAACTGTGTGTTTGTTACGATCGTTCTTATTGGTCTAAGTCTGGCTTAAAAACCGAAGTTCTGACATCATGACCAAAATTCTTGTTTTGCCCCTTGTTCTGTTGAAAGATCGGTTTGATACCTAGTTAATGTACTTGGAGCATCTCCTCTCATGGGGTCAGATTTATAAAACTTGCATACGCATTTACACAAGCACGTCGGAGGACCTCCCTACAGGCTCTGTCATTGTATGTAATAACCTGCCGGGACAAGAGGGGGCACTATCACTATCACTGTCATCTCCTTTTCTCTTCACAGTGTCAAGAAACCAGCCAGTGATGGCAACTGATTCCACCTCTTCTGGTTCAGCTTCCTTAAAAACCCGAGCCTCCCAACAGAAGGTATCATTTCTGGCAAGAGCAGCTCGCTGGGTCGGGCTCTGCTACCCTAGTGACCTGTATACTGGCTAACATCCTGAACATCTTGTTTTTGATTTTAATTCTCTGCAGAGCAGGAAGTGCACACCAAAGAACAGTTTGTTGTGTTTTTGGACAATAAACTGGATGACATGATTTTTCCAGTTTGTGGAGCTGTCATTCCTGCTCCCGGCCACAACACACAAAAAGAGGCCCGAAATGAGCATATGTAACACAATGCAAAAGTCAGGATTTATAGAAGAAAACTTGACAGGAGAATGTACGTATATTTATGGCAGTTCTGGCTCAACTGGGAAATGATGACAGCCTTTGATCAAGTAGGGATATGCAACCAAATCAGCTTAATGTTTTCTAACTCATTTAAATTACTTGTTAGTTGTACTAGGGTGTTGTACCGTGTTAGCGGTTATGGATGTAATGAGAAGTCAAAGAAAATGACACCTAAAAAGTTTACAATATTCAAGCTTTCGAGGCTTTCGAGCTATTTGACCTTTTCAATGTAATAATTACATCTTGCCTGAAGAAAGGGCCTGAGTTGCCTCAAAAGATTGCATATTGTAATATTTTTAGTTAGCCAATAACAGGTGTCATTTTGCTTGACTTTTCAAGTTACTTGTTGTAAATTTTATTGGTTTCAAAATATTAGTACAATAAAAAATGTAAAAGTTAGTGAACTACACACAGTTACATGTCAAATATATTATCCAGTGGTATTGTTTGGAACCCTCCTCTATAAAGGAAGTCATTCATAGGGCCCACTCAGACCTACTTGGGGCCAAATTGGATTTGCCATTTAATGTAACCTGCATATCTGTCTAGAAATTGAGTGACCTGAGACGAAGACTGGACTCTTTTGGTACTCTTTTTCTCTTCAGAGAATCCTTGGGTACTGCTGGTTTGACTTTGTCTTGAATGAGCGGTTGCTCACAAAGTCCCAAATGAGGCACATTACCTGCATTGTGAGGGAGCGTCAGTTACGGCACTACAGCCATGTGGGGCGATTTCCCAAGGGTTATCCGGCTTGCAGGATTCTCAATGCTGAGGACCCGAACAACAGGACCAGGCCAAGGGGACACCCACGTAACACCTGGCTGCAGCAGATAGACGGTCACTTCTGGGAGGTGGGACTGGACCGCGTGTCTGCATTGGTGGTTGCCAACCAGGATCCTAAACTGTTTCATCATGTGGTGGGTGCGGCAACACGCTGTACCAGTGCATGCTCCCCAACCTGACCTAATCTGACCTGACCTGCATATCTTTGGAGATATGGATGGAAAACTGGAGTAGTTGGAGAAAAAGCAGACAGACACAGGGAGAGATGCACATTCCACACAAACAACATCTGTTAGCTTTGCTGCACTATCAGTTGTGCTATTATTCTTCTCTAATGTAGTAATACACCTCTAGGCCCATCCATTTTTCAAATCAGCAGTATCACGTGGTGTGATTTTGTGTAAGTGGGAAGAGTTCACATCCTATGAGGTGCTCTCTTTTCCTTTTATTGCTGTTTGCACATGTGTAAAGTTATGTCTAGAGGACTATTGGGATTAATATAGTATCTATCTATCTATCTATCTATCTATCTATCTATCTATCTATCTATCTATCTATCTATCTATCTATCTATCTATCTATCTATCTATCTATCTATCTATTATAACATGGGCAGAGAGATCTGAGTGGACCTTCAGGACATCCTTCTAGTTATAGTGAAA
Organism: Erpetoichthys calabaricus; assembly: GCF_900747795.2. NCBI lineage: Eukaryota > Metazoa > Chordata > Cladistia > Polypteriformes > Polypteridae > Erpetoichthys > Erpetoichthys calabaricus. The sequence goes on along the minus strand of NC_041397.2, from coordinate 287,513,197 downwards.
TGGTCAAATGTGTATTTATGTTTTACTGTTGGGTTTGCTTTTCTGCTACTGCACTGTTTTGGCATCTGCTTTGCAAACTGGACTGGTGCAAAATCAAAGATAACAGAAAAAATGTGCATTGAGGGTGCTATATACAGTGGAATTAAAAAATATTCAAATCCCTTCATTTTCTGCACACTTTATTGTGTTGTAGATTTAATTTAAATAGATGCATTTGCCATATTTGTCCTTCAATCAATATTCAATAACCCAATTTACTAAAAATCAAAAACTAAAGTCTCTCATTTATAGAAGTTTTCAGACCCCTAGTTTAGTACTTTGTAGAAGTGCCTTTGGCAGCAATAACACCTTTGAGTCTTCTTAGGTAAGCTTTTCAAACCTGGATTTGAGCAGATTCTTCTGCCATTATTCCTGGCAGATCCCCTCAATCTCTATTAGATTGGTTGGGAAGCGATTGTAAACGGCCATCTTCAGGTCTGTGCACAGATGTTCTACTGTATGGAGTTTAAGTCTGGGCCACTCAAGGGCAGTTCACCCCTTGTCTCAAAGTCTACTGTTATCTTCGCTGCTTCCTTTGGCTCATTAGCATACTGAAGGTTGAATGGTCACCCCATTGAGATATCACCTGCACTTTGAAGTAGGTTTTCTTTAAGGACCTCTCTGCATTTGGCTTCATTCAGTCTTCCCTCAGTTCTGCCCAGTCTGCTTGTCCCTACTGCTGAGAAGCACCATAACAAAATGTGACAACCACCATGCTTCACAGTAATGATGGGCAATAAGCAGGTGATAAGCAGTACCTGATCTTCACCGGACATAGTGTTTGAAGGTCTTCCCAAAGAGTTCAATTTTTGTCTCATCAGACCAGAGAATCTTTCTCATCATGCTCTCACAGTCCTTTAATATTTCATATGCTTTTTACTCAAGAGTGGCTTCTGCCCAGCCACTCTGCCATAAATGCCTGATTGATGGAGTGCTGCTAAGATGGTCACCCTTCTAGTGGGTTCTCCCATCTCAGCAGAGAACTTCTGAAGCTCTGTTAGGGAGACTATTTGGTTCTTGGTCACCTTCCTTACCAAGGCTCTTTTTGGCCAGAAAGACAGCTCTAAAAAGAGTCCTGGTGGTTCCAAACATCTTTCACAATTTCTGAGGCCTCTGTGTTCTTGTGAACACTCAAAACATTAGAAATGGTTTTGTACCCTTGCCCTCATCTACACCTCAACACAATTTGATCACTGAGGTCCAGAGAGAGCTCCCTGGGCTTTATGGCTTGTTTGTTGTCCTGACATGCAGTGTGAATTGTATGACCTTATATATGCAAGTGTGTGACTTTCTAAACATTGTCCAGACAAATCAGTTTGCCACATGTGGACTCCAATCAAGTTCTAGACACATCTTGGGGAGAATTAAAGCGAACAGGACGCACCTCACCCAAATGTGGAGTGCAACATCAAAAGATCTGAATATTTAGAATAGAAATGAGAGACTACAGCCCTTTCTGCAAACACATTTTCATTTTGTCATTGCAGTTTCTTGAGTGGAGATTGATGAGAAAAAATGGCAAATATATCCATTTAAAATGAAATGTACATCACAATAAACTGTGTGGCTACTGAAGTGGTCTAAATATTTTAATGGCTTAGTTCTTGTCCTAATATGCATTATGAATTGTGAGACCCTTATATACACAGGTGTTTGACTTTCTAAATGACATCCAATCAATTGAATCTGCCACCGGTGGACTCCAGTCATGTTCTAGACACATCTCAAGAGAAATAAAGCAAACTGGATACACTGGACCCCAATTTGGAGTGTCAAATCAATGGATTGGAATACTTACAACTCTTCAGTTTTTGATTTTTGATAAATTTGCAAACCAGTTCAGAAAACATGTTTTCACTTTACCATTATGGGTTATTGAATGTATATTAATGGGCAAAAATAGCAAATGTATCCATTTCAAATTAACTCCACAACACAATAAAGTTTACAGAAAATGAAGGGGTCTGAATACTTCCAGAATTCACTGATGAATTATTGACCAATTAATTCTTCTGTTGATATGATTTTGTTTTCTCACATATAGTTTTTAGAATGCAGGGATGTTTTTTGAGGGTTGTGAAAGTATGCATTTTCTGAAAAGAAATAAATAATAAAAACCCAGCGGTGTGACTTCAGAGCATTCCCCAGTGAAACTGAGACTGTTGATCAACGAAGACCGTTTCCTTCCTGTTCCTTCCATTATTGTCCTTTAAGCACACTGTGCGTTCCGGGGATTTGTGACTAAGCCTAGTTGCCAGATGCGATTGCTCTCACTTTCAGCTTGATTTCCCCATAAAAATGAAACTGCAAGACTTTTTATTTTATTGTTGAGAAGAAAGAGGGAAGTGACATTTGCCCAACGGGTTTTAGGTAACATATATCTTTTTGATGTCGCGTTAGCTTTTTTACAGACATCCGTCATCTGGTTGCAGTCTCAGGACCAACAAAACACGTTTATTTATTACACTCTGGCTGGACCAGGTTTCATTTTGAAGAATTATGATTGCTTTAAAATATGCATTTGTGACGTCGATTTTGGTTCATGTTTAAAAACAGTAGAGCTCGTTTTTTAGTAAGGCTCGAGTGTCCACCATTGTACCATTATTATTTTTTATGAAATTACAATAACTCTGGCAGAGCGATTTATACAACATATTTTGTATTGTAACAAGTTGGCTTATTTGCTCCCTTGAGTGGAGATTTTTCCTTGCAACATCTGGAAGTGATTTAACCTTGGATCGCATTGTCTCTAACCACAGATTGGGTCATCTATTAAATAATTAGACGATTTTAAGCTAAACATATGAGTTATGCTGTACTGTTGTAGTTATGACTTTGTAGGTTGGCCCTTTCTATTTATTTTTGGGCCTTTAAGAAACCAGATTACAGCTACAGTAGATGTAAGATAATCAGAGAGTCCAAATAATAACTTATGACATCTTCTTAATTTTTTTTTCATACACTGTAATGCTGACTATTGATGTTTTTGCATTTTTCTTTTTGTCTGACTTTTATTTTTATGTTTCTGTGTTAAATTTCCTAAATTAATCTAATAAGACCATGTTTGGTCATACAGTACAGCTTCTTCCCTCATATTTTCCACTTATGCTTTACTTTATCATGTCGTATAGCTCAGCTTGTGCCAGGGAATATGCACTGCAGGTCTCATGTGAAGGTTCAGTCCTGCATAATGGTAGCTCATCAATCTTTTGACTTTCTAATGTAAGTGAACATGTGGAAACGGTGGTAAAACTTGGTTAGGTTAGCTTAGCTTTGAAGGGAATCGTTACTCTCCACCCTACATTTAATTTCACCCGATTTTCACTCCCTCCTCCTCTCCCTTTCTTAAATTCTAAAATGACTTTAAAATTCTTTTTAATAACCTTTTCTAATCTCTATTTAATTATCTTATTCTTTATTCTTTTGCTTGTTATTGGCTCTTAAGTGCTTCAGCTTGACATTTGTGTTGTCTTCGACTAACTGAAATGATGTTTTCCTGATTGTTGTATAACTTCATAGTGTGGGTTAAAGGTCATTTAATTCCCCTGGGCCAATCAAATTTTTTTATTTCTTTAAAAATTATTTATCCTTCATTTTATAAAATTGAGTTTCTTTATAATTTTTTCTGATGGTAGTTTTTTTATATAATATCTTTTGACAACATATGTGTTGTGTCATTTTTACAGTTTCTGATTTATTAATAATTGTTTGTTTGTAATGGATATTTGTAATGGTTTGTAATCCTCTTTAAAAAAAAACCCTATGTGCATCCAGTGTCCGTGTGTGTCTTCTGGTGAAGTGCGCATGCGCGGGGTACGGTGCGATGCTTCAATGCAGATTCTTCAAAGGCCGCCTGACGCGTCACACAAGACAGAGAGGGCGGGACCTATAAAATATCGCGTGAACGATCCAATCGGATTTCTGGAAATGAGGTAAGACTTAAAACAAAAGGCACGAAAAATCCAATCGTGTACTGAGACGCGGAGACCAGCTTCTCCAAAGAGGTGGGATTAGTGTTTGTTGTTGTGCGAGTGTTCACTCTGAGGATGTCAGCTTGGCCCGGTAAAGTGTAAAGTGTCAGTTGTTGAAGGGGTTTTCCTAAATATACGAATTTTCATGATATTACAATAGGATGACTTTTAAAAGATTTATTTTCATGCACATTAAATCTGTTGCTGGGGAGATGCCACACATACAATAATCAGCTGCATGCCAGCACAGATTAAAATGCTTGCTGGGGAACTGAACAGTACTTGCTGGAGAGACGCCACAAGCATGATTATCAGCTGCACGCCACACATTACATCAGTTGCTGGGGAGAATCTGCTGATTGCCTACTGTTGTGACAGAAAATTAAACGCATATTATGGAAATACAAACCAGTATTACTGCGAGAGAAAATTAAAGGCACACAATACAATGATGCATATTACAGCCACATACAAGCCAGTAAATATACAGCCATTTAATATAGACTGCTCCTACTAATGTTTATGCACTACTGTTCTAGTTATTGAGATTGTAAGCATTCACTACAAAGTACTTACCGTGCTAGAAAGCTGGTAAGTGTATTTGAATAATAACTGGGAGAAAAGGCAAAGTCAAAAAACAAAAAAATACTCAAAACAGGAATACCGCAATAAAGCCAAAACATGAGGCAGAATCTGACATCAAAAATGGCAGCACGAGTCAAAAACTAAAGAATCAAATAATGAGCAAAAGATTTCAAGGCTCAAAGGGGGTTTTATTTTGAAACCGCAAACTTGGATAGGAAACTTTTCGATGACCTTTTAAACCCATTGCATCATTAATAAAGGACATGGCTTCCAAAGACATGCCCCTAACAATGGCAAGCTTCCTAACAATGGGAGCAGATAGATAGATAGATAGATAGATAGATAGATAGATAGATAGATAGATAGATAGATAGATAGATAGATAGATAGATAGATAGATAGATACTTTATTAATCCCAATGGGAAATTCACATTGTAAAAGTAAATGTGTCCAGGGAACGAATCCTCATAAAATAAAGTGATAGGAGTGATCAATAAAAAAGAGTAGAATAAAAGTAGAAAAATAAATAAGTAAAAATAAATAAGTAGAAAAATAAAGTCGTACACGGAGCTGCTGAAAAGGCTGCCACTCTTGGCGGCGCCTGAGTCATGAATGTGGTGTAATCCATCCATCCATCCATCCATTTTCCAACCCACTGAATCCGAACACAGGGTCACGGGGGTCTGCTGGAGCCAATCCCAGCCAACACAGGGCACAAGGCAGGAACCAATCCCAGGCAAGGTGCCAACCCACCGCAGGACACACACACAAACACACACACACACCAAACACACACTAGGGCCAATTTAGAATCGCCAATCCACCTAACCTGCATGTCTTTGGACTGTGGGAGGAAACCGGAGTAACAGGAAGAAACCCACGCAGACACGGGGAGAACATGCAAACTCCACGCAGGGAGGACCCAGGAAGCGAACCCAGGTCACCCAACTGTGAGGCAGCAGCGCTACCCACTGTGCCACCGTGCCGCCCATGTGGTGTAATGTGTGAAACAAAATAATTGCAATGAAAATGTCCCAAATAAATTTATAGATTTGAAACCATACTTCCAATAAACAAATTAAAAGTAGACTTGGATTCTGGAGTATAAAAAAGCAAAAACTAAATGAGTCCTAGAACTCTAAAAATGATGGAGGATATCATACAAAAAATTAAATTATTTCCTTTTTCAATCTGTTGAGAATTGGGACACACTAGAAATATTTGTTGTTTTAGACAATATTTTCTATTCATCTGTTAAAAATATTTTGAAAGCTTAAGCCTCAAGGAATATATACAGTATATTTGGTAAAAATAATTTGGAAAAATGTATGTAAGAAAAAAATGAATATTTTTGTTGATTAATTTTGAGTGTGTCACATCTCCATTTTGTAGCTTCAGCATTTTTGGCTAAGATGTGCTGTCCTGCTGCTAAGCCACTTCATGAAGACTTCACTTTAACATCCAGGGTATCACTCAAGCTCTTTGCCAAGAGAAATTACAGTTTGAAACCTTGAACAACCTTAGTATCTGGTTTTCTAGTTAAGGATTCACAGCATTGCACTCCTCTGTTTGGTTCACGGTTTTAGTGTCTTGGCTTTCGTGGTAATCTCATTTACTTGTTAACGACTCCTAGCATTTCTTGTTTAGACTTTGTCTAGGGTTTAACCCTTCAGAGTTAAACACAATATCAAGGATTAAATAAACAGGAAGGACTACATAAGTAAAACAAGATTTATTAGTCATTCTGGTGTATATTCAGAGCAGATTGTATGTGTGTGGGTATTTATTTGCTTACTTAAAAAAGACAAATTTTCCCCTGAAGACAATTAAAGTTCTATCTATCTATTTACTGTATATATCTATCATTGGATTTTCAAAAAAACACATGCATTTCGCAGTCTGTTTTAACTCATATACAGTATGCAGGACAAAATCAAAAATGAAAACGGGAGAGAATTCATAACTAAAATATCAGGAAAGAGAAATCAATGAACTCTAGAATTTCTCTTTGAATATCCAAAAACTTGGACAATCAGAAAGTGTATGATGATGAGCTTTAAACCTTTGACCTGGTGATGTCACATGCTGCAGACTTCCTGTTGGTACTGGCTCACAAGAGACAGGAGAAAAGAAATGAAAATCATGTGGAGAATTGAAAGTCAAAAAACAGGCCAAAGGTGAAAACTGAGAGACAAGGAGATCTTTTGTCAACGGCAGAATGCAATCGAAAACTTCAAAGTTAAAAACAACATCAAGGATTCAAAAACCAGAAAATACTAAATAGGTGAAACAAAGTTTATTAGTCGAGCTTGGCTAACCCAGGGCCTTTTTATCAATGAAAAACTGACATCACGAATGAGCGTACACTGGGGAATTCTGGGAAACATCTCCATGGAGATGGCAGAAAAAGAAACCTAACATAGCAGTGCCCAAAAGGGAAACAAAATGTGATTAAATAATTCACTTTTAAAAACAATTTCTAGACAAAATCAAACTCCAAATTTGAATTCATCGAGGATTATTATTATATATTCCATATATAGATTGATAAGAACTGCACGGAAATTGATGCAGAAGTTTTATATTATAACACTGTTGACTTCACCTAGCAACAGCTTGGCAACCAGGCCAATCAAACAGCACACACAGTGGAAGAATGTATTTCATTTGTTAAAAAAATCACTAAAAAGCATACAGTTTAGCATTGAATTCCTCAAAATGATGCTTTGGTGACTATAAAAAAAAAAAATAAAAATAAATGTCAAATCATGACACTAATGGCAGTGGTAAATTCAAATGGGTGGATCTTTAAAAGTTTACAGCCCTTTCAATGGCCTGGCACACGTGAGCGCGGATGGGAAAGACTCAGGACTGACTGCTATGAAGGAAGATGTATTACTTGAAAACAGACCCCGGTTTTACCTCAGAGAATTACTAATAAGGTGGTCTGCTTTAGTCCAGTCAGCTTAACCACAAAAAGAAATAAAGGTTCCCTTGAGTTTCCCACCAACTATCTGGCATTTATGCCTGGAATGGTAACTACTAATTACACAAATTTGCCTCTAGGCCAGCGGTGTGCCATAGCAATTAAAGCTGTAAAGGACTTCAAATACGGAGAGAAGTGTTTTCAACCCTTGCCACAAACAAAATTTGTGACTTTACATCAGTTCATTTACCTCAGAGTTCTGAGTATCGGATGAAGCAACATTGACAATGTAATGTTATATTATTAACAACAACAATCTCTTTTCTTGTATTGCCCAAACTCACATAAGGAATGCCTCAGTGAGCCCTGTTTTTTGACAGCCTCCCAGCCTTGACTCCATAAGAAGACAAGAAAAAACTACACTGCAAAAATAACAAACAAAAAAACTCTTGTAGGGAAAAAATGGAAGAAATCTTGGTAAAGACAATTCAGAGGGACATCCCCTTCTAGGTAGCTTGGGTGTACAAAGATTGTCAAAAAAAGGGGTAAATATAACACACTGTGAAGTAATCCTCTTCACAGAGCTAGATGGTCAATCTGTCATTGCCACCTCAGAAATACAACACAACAGTACAAACTACAAGGCAACATGCAAGAAAAGATTACACTACTCACTAAATACAGAACTATCATACAGTATATGAGGATATGGATTTGTTCAAATGCATCAAAAACAAAGAAGAAATTAATTAACAAAACTAATAAACAACACTATCTGTCCATCAGCTGACTGTAAAACCACTGCCAGATTATTGAAGGAGTCAGACAAACACACAGACAGACACAGTCCGAGTCCTGGAGACCTCAACCAACAAGCCGCCTCAGTCCTATTGGCCTTTCTACGGCTGAGTCAGTCCTGCGCAGGCCAATCTGCTGAAAGGACCCTTGTACCCCATGATTACAGTGCTCCTTACACTGAAGGAATCTGAGCTCTAATGAAGAGTGAAGAGAACTTGAGAAGCACAATTAGATGAACACCTTGCTGACATTTCAAAACCAACCAGAATGTCCACCACAGTATAGCAGTGTGAGATGTCCTTCTCAGTTCAGTCAAGAACAAAATGTAAGAAAAACAAATCCCCTGAACTCCAAGCCCATCAGTAAGTGGTGGTCACCACATCCTGAAAAGAGATCCACACATCCAACTAGACCAGGGGTCCTCAATCACAGTCCTGGAGGGCCGCAGTGGCTGCAGGTTTTTGTTCTAACCCAGTTGCTTAATTAGAAAGCAATTCTTGCAAATAATTTAATTTCATGGCTTGTTAGTGCTTTAACTCAACTATGTCAGGTAATTCTCATAATCTAGATTTTCTTCCCCTTTCTAAGTTTATCATCCAAATGATTTGATGGCTAAAATGGAGGAGTAATTCTCAGTCCTTCACTTTTTTCTCTTCACTTTCCTTCCAAGTATTTAATTAAACCCAATAGTGTCTGATAAATGCACACAGGTTTAAATGGTAACAAGCTAAATGGAGAACTGCTCTTTTGTCATTTGCATGTTATTGCTAATTAGGAGCAATTAAAACCAAGACTACAGCTGTTTAATCGTTCAAAATCTTAACAAACGAGACAACTATAGTGAAACAGAAGTGTTTCTTGAGCAGTAAGTGCTTCTTATTAAGCAATTGGGTTGGAGCAAAAACCTGCAGCCACTGCGGCCCTCCAGGACCGTGATTGAGGACCCCTGAACTAGATGGTGATACCTCAGATATTCAACAATTTTATTTAAAAGCAGAAACTACCTTGCCCTGCAATGGACTTGTGCCCTGTCCAGGTTGTTTCAAGTTGGTGTGCTCTATGCTATCGGAACAGGCTCCTCTTTATTTCTTAATATTGTTTATAAGGGCATGGTGAAGAGAGGATGTTGTTTTTATTTAAAAAATCAATATTTGATTAAAATTCTAAATAAACAAAACAACTAACCAACATGTCTAGTGTGTGACGGGTAGCCTATCATACCACAATGCCATAGTTGTGAATTTCACATAGTCCCTCTAGCTGGCCTTCTTGAATGGGATGCTAATCTTATTAGAAACTGATGATCAGTGCAGAGTTTCTCCTATCCAGCTGTGTACAAGAAGATAGCCTCTTGTAAATAATAATCATAAATTCCACCAGTCAGCAAAATTTTACATTGGGGAATCCTCCCTGCTGTTTCACAAGGGAATAGGAAGCATGCTACAAAGACTTTGTTACTGCTAAAATGTACAGAGAAAAGGCTACTAAAATCAACAGTATCAATCAGGCAGCCCATCAAGAATCTTTTTCATTTAGCACTTTACCATACAAAGTATGTTCCAGAAGAATTAAGAAGAAAATGATCAACAGCTCAATAGTGTAAAATGAAGAATTGAGCACAGAGGGTGCAGGCTCTGATGTTGGATTCATCTGTTAAATACCATCAATAACTCTTTATAATGTTGCTTAAGAATTTGCCTTATAATTGTATTGGTGGCAATTCTGGCCACTGTCTTTCCTGTCAAAACAGACTTTTGCATTCTTAGTTGTTACTTCATCTAATCCATTTCTAATAATTGTAGTCTTTTCTTGCTAAAAATGGTGTGCCATTTATGAGTACCAAGGAGCATATCAATCAAGGAGGTGAAGATCCAGCAGAGGTTGATGAATTGAGTGTCTGGTGAAGTTATACAGTTTTAGAACTAAAACATATCATCTTACATCTCTGTTGGATTCATGTAGATTTTTTCTTCTTGCATGGTCTTGCATACATTTTAAAATAATTATCTTTGTAGTAATTTGATCTTAAACTCTAGCTCAGAATACATTACATAAAATTATGTTTTAATTCTTACTCTCCATGAAATTAATGATTTCAGTTTTCTAATGACTAAAATATGCCATTTTTAAAAAAAATTTCTATGGACATATGTTGTGCTTATGCATGATCAAAGAATAGTTCGGAGTAGAAATCATGAGAAACATCATAGTCAACAATAGTAAAAAGATCAGAACCAAGAGATCTACCACACATTGACCAAACCCAAAACAAGAATTAAAAGTCAGTCAAAAACATGAACATGAATTAACACCAGAACAATTATCTTAGAAAAAGGGTGTTATTCAAAAAAGAGATGTTGGAATCTACAGACTCGAAGGAAGATGTGTTGCCTTTTAAACTCATCGTGTTGTAATTGGTGGTTGACAACCTCTGAGTCCACGTCCCTAACAACACGAGAAACTGCCTTAATGACAGGACAACCAAAATATCTATGATCAGAAATAAACAACACAGAAACAGGAAAGTCCCAAAATATTTCAAAGAAACCAAAATAACCTTTAAATAAAAACAAAAGAGAAATTTAGATTCTAGGGCTCATAAAATGAAATCTAGATCTCAGAAAATAATGAAGGAACAACGTGAATAAAATCAAATAATCAACCCATTCATAAAAACATGTAATAAAGTTTTAAAAGACATGATTTTATTAATTAAGGTGAGGACTGAGAACAGATGATGAAAAAGATATTTTAGGACCAAGACAAAACTCAAAATAAGTCAGCAGTCAAAGGCCAAAATTTGAAAGTTCAATGACCCTGTGTTCGCATTCAGCGGGTTGGAAAATGGATGGATGGAATAAAAAATATATAATGACAAAGTCAAAAAGAGACACAAAAAACCTTGAAACTCCAAGGAAAAATAGTACAAGTTCATAATTTTCCTCCAGTTTTTATGACTCTCTGCACTCTGAATGGTGAAAGAGTGTGAGGCCTGTAAAAAAACCCATAAACCAGGCCTGGGTCTTCCATAGCCTGCCTAGAAGTAGGCCTCACCTCAGGCAGCCTGACCACTAACTCTACTGGCAAGATTTGGCCTGCCCAAGCCCCAAAAATGGGCAACAGGCTTTTGAAGTTCTGAAATATCCTAAATATCCAAAAATGAATCAAAATCACCTTCAAGGGAGAGGAACCATAAAAAAAACTTTTGGATTTAATGACCTGTGACTGCCAAAAGGAGCACCTATTAAATACTGAAGGGATGAGGTGAATACTTATAAGATCAGTTATTGGGTGCTTTATATTTCTAATTAAATTTGAATATCTTACAGAGATTTATTTTCATGTTTCTTTTTCCTGTTGATCAGTGTTATAAAAGCCAAATTAAATTCTACTGTGATTTAATGTTGTATAATATAAAATGTAAAAATGCCCAAAGGGGTGAATATGTTTTGTAGTCACTCTAATTCATACACTTTGAAAGAAACATATTTATGTGTCTGAGATGGAGACATGAGGATGGAGTTTGCTGATGTTCGGAAGAGCTTCTGAACAAGACAGTAAACAAGTGTAGTGGCACCAGCTGAGCAGTTACAGTATGTGGTCCTTGCTTCTGCCATGGGCTCTTAGAGGAAGGCCTTTGGGAATCATTAAATTGAAGCAAACTAATTAACTGGGCTTGTATTTTTACATATTTCTTCTGATAAAGTCAGACATGTAAAAGTAGCCTGTGTCTCAGAGCTCCCAGTGTTTAACAGCTGCCCTTTGGCACAAGTGACACAGGTGCAACTCATTCTGAATGCCAGCCACAGCAGGGATTGTCTAAAGGAGAGTAAACATTTAAAACTGGACTCGAAAAGGCATAACTTTCTAGTCTTTATATGTGCAGTATTTGGAGAGGGGTCTAATAATATAAGGTACATGACAGCATACAGGCTTGGACAGATGAAATGTAATGAAAGTAAATGTGAAGTATTACACGTAGGAAGTAAAACTGTTAGGTTTCAATACACAATGGGAGGTGTGAAAATCAAAATACACCTTATTAGAAGGATTTAGGAGTCGCAGTGGTCTCTACCCTATCAACTTCCAGACAGTGTTCAGAAGCCATTAAGAAGGCTAACAGAATGTCAGGTTACATAGCGCCCTGATGTGTGGAGTACAAGTCACAGGAGGTTCTGCTCAAGCTTTATAACACACTGGTGAGGCCTCATCTGGAGTACTGGGTGCAGTTTGGGTCTCCAAACTACAAAATGGACATAGCAGCACTAGAAAAAGTCCAGAGAAGAGGGACTAGGCTGATTCCAAGGCAACATGAGGAAAGATTAACAGAGTTGAGCCTTTACAGTTTAAGCAAAATAAGATTAAGAAGAGACATGACTGAAGTGTTTGAAATTATGAAGGGAATTAGTCCAGTGGATTAAGAACACAGAGACAGAGTTAGAAATGTAAGCATTAGGAGGTTTGTCTTCACACAGAGAGCCATAGACATCTTGGAATAAGCTACCAAGTACTGTGGTAGATAGTAAGACTTTAGGGATTTTCAAAACTCGACTTGTTTTTTTTTTTTGAAGAATTAAGTGGCTAGGACTGGTGAGCTTTGTTGGGCTGAATGGCCTGTTCTCATCTATATTGTTCTAATGTTCTATGTATTGAAATGCTCTGCTGATTTTATCACACTGGGTGACTTTTGAAGTGTAAGGAAATCATTACAGTATTTGCCTTTATCTGAGGCGACTTACAACATTTGAGATACAACTGGTTCCATTTCTTTTGGTTTTTCAATTGAAGCACAGGCATGTAAAGTGACTTGTTCCTGGTCACACAGTGTCAGTGGCAGGACTTGAACCCACAACCTCAGGGTTGGAAGTCCAAAAACTTAACAACTACAACACAGTTCCTGTCTGAAATGAATGCAATACACAGATGTATTCTAATTGTATAAACCGATGCCAAAACCAAGCATTTAACAAATATTTTCAATGACACATTCTTTTCTTGTTTAACCAAATTCTTTGGATTTTCTTAATTGTTTGCTGCACATGGCAGTCTAATGATAGATCCACTGCTAACAATAATAATTTCAGTACAAAAATGCAAGGTTTTCACTTTGTCAATATGAGTTATTGAGTACGGATTGAGGAGAAACAATGGTCAGTTTCAAAATTAAATCTACAACAAAAGAAAGTGTGCAAAAAGCAAAGGGGTCTGATGACTTTCTCTTCTGAGTCACTAAAATAGCAGAATGGATTTACAATGGATAGGCCAGAAAGCACCTTAGGGTACCACAGAACACACAGAATGGAAGTCACTTTAAAGAAACAGGACATGATAAAAAGATAATGAACCAAACTCACAGAAATAATGTAAAACATTAAACATAGCAAAAGACTAAATCAAGAATTGCACCACAAGTGTCAGTAGCTGGATGTTGTGTTACAGGTGGATGTTTCTCCATGGCTTGTATTTACTGTATTTGTCTATTCTTGTCTTTGTTATGCTATAATGTTTAATGTTTTATGTTTTTTCTGTGAGTTTGGTTCATTATCTTTTTTATCACGTCCTGTTTCTTTAAAGTGACGTCCATTCTGTGTGTTCTGCGGCCACCCTGACGTCACTGCTGCAGGTTCCCCCCTCTGGTTATTTAGTTCACGCAGAAGGAGAGGACCAGCAGTGGATCATTGAATGTTAGTAGTGAGAGTTGCTTTTCTTGTTATTTCTGGTAAATTAGATTATGTATTTTTTATTTCGTTTCTTGAATTTGCATCGGATTAATGTTTTGGGATTTATTTTCTTCAGATTTCCTTTTTAGGCAAATCCTTTTTGGTTATTTCTGCTGTTTTTGTTCACATTTTTTTTTCTTCCTTTATAAAAATGAATTATGGAGCTTGTTCCTATAAGCCAGAATTTGACTGCTTTCTCTCTGTGGTGATGAACATTTGTGTTCAAATTTTTCACCTCTAAAAATTAGTCGTACATCTTTTTTTTGGATCTTCTCACCCACAGAATGTGATTCTGAAAGTTATTATCAGTTTGGAGGCTTTATTCCGTGGGTATTCATTTTTCAAGTCAGTTTTCAACACCATTTTTCATTTTGCTTTTGGGCACAGCTGTTTTCTGAAGTTGAGTCACCCACTGCTATAGGAACTCCTCCCAGGATTCTATGGGGTCTACGTCATTGATGTGACTGAAAAACGGTCGCTTTGTGTGCCGACCCAACTCATCTGAGCTTGACTTTAACTTGTGATGACGTAACTCCTCTTTTGCGACTTCTGACATTAGTATTTAAATTTGGTTTTTTGACTCTGATTTTCGATTAACATTTTTGCTTTTGTCATTTCACTTTCTGATTTCCAGTACCGACTTACCTTTTGTTTTTTGAACACATCTTTTCTCTTGGTCCTTTCTCTTAAAATCCTATATGGATGTTCCATTTCCGTCAGTACACTATCCCTTGTGAGGCATTTTTGAGTTATATTATTGGAACTCTTCTTACTTTTGAAATTTATAATCTTCTTCATCTTTCGGCTGCCCAATTTCCACCAGCACCCTATTGACTAACAGTACTGGTGGCGGGGCTCGACTGATCCAGTATGGAAATTTGTATTGTTATCCGCATATTGATTTGGCAAAATTTTACACTGGATGCCCTTCCTGACGTAACCCTCCCAATTTTTCCGGGCTTGGGACCGGCACGAAGAAACACACTGGTTTGTGCATCCCCTGTGGCTGGGTTTTTGAACTTTATTAGCTAGTTCCCCATTTTTGGAACCAGCTTAGGGAAAAGCATACAGGTGGTAGTTGGGGCTGGCTGACTTGAGGTGAGCCTCTTCTGTGCAGACCTGTGAAGTTCCTGGTCTTCTTTACGTGTGTTTTGGAGGTTTCCTGTCCCTGTTATGACACTGGAGTGTACTGATGTGGTGCACCTTGGTGCATCCCAAAGTTACAGGAATGAACTTTGATTTGAAGAAGCAAAATTTGCTTTGTTGGAAGAATTCTCAAGGCCTACTGTGTGTGAGGCAGGCATTTAGACTAAGTGCTTTTACAGTTGGATAAAGTGTGTAAGCTATCTCATGATTTGGACAAACGCATTAGGAGCCAGTGTGCTTTGGCCTGGTTTATTCCCACTGGATTTCTCTTTCACTGTGTCTGTGACTGTATGGGTTTCACAGATAATCTGCCTGCAGTGATATGTTCTGCCTAGCAAATGGAGGATGTCAGTCTGCAGAATGTCAATTTATGCATAGGCACCTATTTGCATTTCTTTATCTGGAGAATTATCATGAAAGAGAGAGAGAGCGATAGACTACTGATTTGGAAGTTTCAAGATTCTTTACAACATAATTTGACACTTTAACAGAGAATGATAACATCATAGTCAGTCATTGTACCTAGCTTTAAGCAAAGCCAAATTCAAAATTACTCCTCGAAACATGTGGCGCAGCGCAGAAGCCAGGAGTAATGAAGCAAACAGATGTGTTGCAGAGTCAAATCACCGCACGCTGCAGGTAGTGGAAACCTTGCCTAAAATTATACCTTGAAAAATAAATGTAGTATTAGGTCAAGGCAGCTCTAATGCTGCACATCTGCAAGCATTTCTAACAGAAAGCAATTGAATATGCAGAAAGAGACTGTGAATGCCATCATTAGCGTCATCCCCGTTTACTGCATTCTGTAAAAGGCTTACGCGGTTTAAAAATGGGAGAGGCAGAGATTACTTTTGGAAGGAAAATGATGATAAGAGAAGTCAGAGTCGCCTCTGTTTGCCTCCCTGAAGAGGTTGAGGTCGTTTTGGTGTATGAAGGCCACTCTTACTTGCTTACTGGGCTGTAGTGGCCAGCATGTCCTAGTGGGCTTGGGAAATGGAATGAGTGCAACTGCTAAAAAGGTTGGTTCAATCTTGAGAGTCAGGCTGGACTCCAGGGTCAGACTGGGACCCTTAATGTTGACGGAAACAGTAAGGATTCTGGCGGCCCTCTAACCGTAATATCTCTGTACGACAAGTGGATTTATCTGTGCATCATGATACACCCGATGTACACAATAACAGACTCAGACATCCAAACACGATCAAAGAGCTCACGCCTTCACTGTAATGAATATTTCCACAATAAAGTCTATAGTGTTAAAAATGGGCAGAACAACTGAAATGTTAAAAATACAAAACAAAACAAAAGCTGACATCCATCTTAATGAAGTAGTTAGGTCCATGCCACGTACACCTGTGACACTGCAGGTGTGATGTCATAATGCAAATCTGTAAACCTTGTGATGGACCAGGGGTGCCAGTGAGCCCCAAACACGATGACACAATACAGTCCCGGGTTCAAATCAAAGGGTGTTTATTCAACGCAATACCTCTCAAAAGATGACAAAAGCACAAAACACAGGTTCTCTCTCTTCCACAATTACTCTCTTCTCTCACCACCTCTCGGTGTTGCCTTCCTTCCCCCCAGCTCTAACTCCCTGGATAAGGGAGTGCGGTCTCTTTCATTACGGACTCGGGAGTACTTTTGGTGCCATTGCTGCTGCCTGTTGGAAGCACTTCTGGGTCATACGGAAGTCCAACAAAGCAGGGAGCAGATTTCCCAGATGAGACCTCTTGCAGCACCTACATTACAGGCCCCAGCAGGGCTCCTCTGCCAGATTATATCTCCCAGCATGCCCTGCTGGTTTCTGACTAGGTACCTAGCTGCTGCCATCTAGTGCCCTGGGGGGATACAGAGTCCCCAGCGATATCTTCTACTTCCAATGTGCTGTCCATCCATCCACTCTAGCTATCTATTTCGGGTCTGAAACCTTTCTCTCTCCTGCCTGCTAGGAGCCTCCCATCCAGGTAGGGAACCTCCCCTCTTCTGGTCGGGATGCCCGTCCAACCCATGTGGCACTTACAACCTCAATAAACGCACAACTAAAAAGACGATGGCGATATAAAATGTTGTTCACTTTTTTGCATCAAGTGTTGAAAGGATGTGCTTTTCAGTTGACATTAACATAAAACCCTCCAGACAGTCCTGTGACAACGTACTCTTCAGTCTGTGTCTTATGAACGTCAGAGTACAAGAGCTCCTCTTTTATTATTTGAGCAGAGTGCTATAACAACACAGAGGGCAGACTCTGATTGATGTACAACATTTGTAAATAAGATCAAGTTCCTATTCACTCTCCATGTACTTTTCATTGGTTGTGAGAGTAGTATGAAGTTCCTCGGGAGCTGTCCTCTTTAGCTTGTGCCAGTGAGAGGCCAAACTGGTCAGTTCTAAAATTAAATAATCTCAGAGTAATCTTAAATTTGAAAAAGGACCATTTTGATGACGTAGGTAGGTTAATCCTATGAAGCTCCATGTGAGGCCGCTTCTATCATCAGCCATCAGGCTTTATATTGAGACCCCGCCATGGTCAAGATGGTATTGTTCCCTCTGTGCTGAATTATATCGAGCTGGTTTAGCAGACATCTTTACTGACTATGACGCCATGTGTGGTAAGCTGTGCCAATATACTGTGGCAATGTCTGACGTACCATATTGTGAAATTTAATCTGGTAAGTATGTGCAATTATTTTCACGTTGCACTTCATGAATATCTACACATTAATAGTATATCTATAGATAATCCTTGTTATACGTGCATTTGTACCTTGTTAACATACCTAAGATTATGATAATTCTTGTCATGTGTATGCTTGTTTCCGGGTGTGGCAGAAGTGCTGCATGGGAACCCAGATCCTCTTCTGGCAGCATTTCCAAGCTCCAAGCCAATGGCTCCGATGCCATTCAGAGGGGCTTCCCAGTCATGTTCCGGGGGAAGAACTGCTGTTGACACGTCCTCTCCTCCAGTCCTCTCATCAGAAGGGTGTCCTGACCGGGCAAGGACCCCGGCCGTCCACCACACACCTTAATTAAAGGATATGTGTCAATGTGTCCCTCTTTTGGCTATGTCTCCACCATTCCAACAGATGATGCATCACCTACATTTGTGGTAATTAAATTGCACAATACTTGTGAAGGCACATCACAAACATTAACAGTACTTTTACAAATCCTGTACCAAATGGCATATAACAGAGACACTTTCAACTGAAAACAGCACTGCTGTGCACAAAACTGAGTCCAAAACAGAACTGAGGGAATAGGGAAAAGGTGCAGGCTTTTAAAGGGGAAGACAGGAAGTGAGATCAAAGGGGTCGGGCTCATGAAGGTCTTCAGCCATAGGTTTGAACCCGGATGTGACATCACAGGGGCCGGAGCCGGCAAGGTCTCCTTCCATAGGCTCGGTCCCGGAAGTGACGTCAAGAGGGTCAGGTGGGATCTCCAGTGAATGTTCTACAGGTAAGGGAGAAAAAGTGTCAGTGCACTCTGCCACATCCCGGTATGCCTCGGAACTGCCCTTATTCAAGCCCTTTAGCTGCCTCTCACGTGCACGTGCGTGACAGTGGATAGGACTGGCGAGCTTTGTTGGCCTGAATGGCCTGTTCTCATCTAGATTGTTCTAATGTTCTAATGTACTACTTCTCTGTGTGCTGACCCATGGATGTTGTTTAGACTCCAATTCTGCCAAATGTCCTTCAGTATCGCTGACACTCAATTTACATTGATTCAGAGTACAGTAATCCCTCCTCCATCGCGGGGGTTGCGTTCCAGAGCCACCCGCGAAATAAGAAAATCCACGAAGTAGAAACCATATGTTTATATGGTTATTTTTATATATTTTAAGCCCTTATAAACTCTCCCACACTATTATAAACATTATACGCACAATTATAGGGCATAAACCCTTTGTATTCTCTTAGATATTAGGTAAGATTCGTTGAAATTATGTATGTAAACACAGTTTATATACAGTAAAACCTAAATATTATTTTAAAGATATCGCGCGTCTCCGATATCACATATGTAATGAATTATTATTATTATTATTATTATGTTACAGCCATTACGACAGACAGGCCACCAGCAATAAATATGTACAATGCAAGAAAAATTGTATACAGTAAAATGTGTGTACAGTGACACTAAACTATGTACATGTAATAAGTACTGTACGTAAATAATTAATTATGGTTACTCACCAACAATGACACGACGACTTGTCCGATAACAATGAGTTTAATTTTACTGCACAACAAAGGAGAGTGTTACAGCTCTTCTAAAGGAGCCTCTTCAGGCGACTGTGTAGCACCGCCGTTGTTCTTCTTCCATCACTCTTCAATCCAAATCCCTAAAGCAGATTCCATCCAGACTACTGCCTTATCACGCCCACTTGCAACTCGTTTTGCGCCCTGGTTAAAGGACACTGCGGCCGTAGATCTTATATGCTTTTCCTACTTTTTAAATAAAAAGAATCGTGGACTCATTTATGCTGTAATGGTGTCCTGCAGCGGTGTAGCTGTTCCCTTCCTTCAACATATCCAAAACTTTTACCTTTTCTGCAATCATTTGCATCTTCTGTTGGCGCTTGGGCACGTTAATGCTGAATGAGTGAGATTAGACTTCCTGGTTAATGCAGCACTCCGTCGCTGAGCCAATCAGCAGCACACAGGAACTTAACCGCGTACTCTGATTGGGTAGCTTCTCAGCCATCCGCCAATAGCGTCCCTTGTTTGAATTCAAATGCATCCCTTGTTTGAATTCAAATGGGCAAATCAACTGAGGAAGCACACGTACTGTAGACCGCAGACATCCGCGAAGCAGTGAAAAATCCGCGATATATATTCACATATGCTTACATTTAAAATCCGTGATGGAATGAAGCCGCGAAAGACGAAGCGCGATATAGCGAGGGATCACTGTATTGTTATTTTTGATGGAAAGGTGTAGGACAGGAAAGTCACTACACAATGGTTAAAATAAGGCAGAAGACGCTTAAAACCAAATCGAAGACTTTGGAATGTAATTGATTTTTGCTTTGACTCATCATCCTGTGCCACCCTACACAAAACTGATTTCTAAAGACTCTTTGTTGCTTTCATTCTATTAAAGAGGAAGGCTGCAACCAATATAAATAAAAGTAGTCCATCCAGAAATAGAAAAAATGTTTATGTGGACAAAGGTTACACTTGCATGTACAGTATATTTACAAGTTAAAATACGCACAAACACGCATATTCAAATCTAAAAAATATGCCAGCACTTTATCTTAATATAAAGTTGATTCCAAATCTGCAGACACACAGTATTTAACAAACAGAGTGAGCCAAGATATCTAAGAACTTACACATTTGTCTTTCCTGCAAGACGACATCAGAAAGCCTGTAATCAATTACGGGAAAACGTCCTACTGGAAACTGCAACAACAAACCATTCAATGTGTAGAAGCGCTTTGGCTTCTGACCTTTTGTCGTTTTTCTTTTCTGTTAGCAGTTTCAGAAGTACCAGACACCTCGTCCAATCTGTCAATTTAATTCACATAAAACAGAAACAATGGCAAAAAAAAAGTTTTCAGTTTTTGACACTGAGGGTAAAAGCCAATAACTTTTTTTTTGTATTTTTTTCCTTTAGTTTGAAGGAATCCAGCAAAGGAAAATAACATATTTGGCTGTGGATGAAAACTTCACACCACTCCTGTCTTGACCTTTTATTTTTCATATGGAACCTCCTTGAGGATCTCACAACATGTTCTTCTTTCGGTTAATGATTATGTATGGGTTGGCAAACTCTTTTTAGAATCTGCAGCTGTTTAAAATTTTTTTTGGAGTGTTTAGGGTGATTTCTAATCCTTTTATTGAAATTTACTTTCATTTCTTTTATATTTTTTCTTTGCGTCTTTGAATGACACCATCTAGTCCCAGCGGTTCTGCTGTTGTCAGTCAGCCAATTATTTTCTAACCTGCTTAGTCGTGAACAGGGTCATGGGGGGTCTGCCAGAGCCCATCGAAGCTAGCATAGGGTGCAAGGCAGGAACAAATCCTGGACAGGGTGCCATCCCATCGCTGGAAGAACACACACACACACACACACACACCCCAACCCCATACTAGTGCCAATTTAGTATTGCCAATCCATCTCACCTGTATGCCTTTGGGAGGAAACAGGAGCATACGGAGGAAACCCACGCAGACACATGGAGAACATGCAACATCCATGCAGTGAGGACATGAACCCTTGTCTCCTTACTGCGAGGCAGCAATGCTACCACTGCACCACCATGCCATCCCTGTTGCTGTTGTGCATGTGTTAAATGGTTACATGTTATCAACAGCTTATTCTGTTTGAATGATAAAAATACCTTTAGCATTTAAAAATAAAAGGAAAGACTATTTATCATGAAGGGAATAACATACTGGTGCCAGTATTAAGCATCCATGTCTACTCTTTAAATTATGTGCTATTTCTCCAGTACCTTCAGTACCATCCAGCCATCTCTGTTAAGGGGTAAACTCAGAGATATGCAGGTGGATGAGCCTATGGGGTCCTGGATAATGGACTATCTGTGGGGCAGACCCCAGTTTGTGAGACTCAAGGACTGTGTCTCGGATATGCATGTGAGCAACACTGGAGCACCACCAGGAACAGTTCTGACTCCTTTTCTCTTCACTCTGTACAGCTCAGACTAGAAATGTAACAGCAGGTCAAGTCACTTACAGATGATTCTGCACTTATGGGGTGTATTAATAAAGAGACTGAGACAGAGGAGAGGAGTCAGTTGGAAAACCTTGTTTCTTAGTGTACAGAGTATTGTCCACATCTTAACATCATCAAAGCCAAGGAACTGATTATTGACTTTCACCACATCAACAAGCCTCTATGTCCAGTCACTACTCAGGGAGTGAATGCATAGAAGTGGTCCACTCCTACGAGTACTTGGGGGTTCATGTTAATGACAGGTTGGACTGGTCCCCTAACACAAAGGTATATAAGAAAGGGCAGAGCAGGCTCTTCTTCCTCAGGAGAATGCGTTTCTGTAATACGGCAAGTGACATCCTTCACAATGTCTATAACTTTGTGATGGTCAGGGCGATTTTCTACACTGTGGTGTGCTGGGCTGGTAACATCACTTCAAGAGAGGCCCACCTGATCAACAGGCTAATTAAAAGCACAGGCTTAGTTATAAGATACACTCTGGTAGCTGAGAAGACAAAACTGAGTGCCATTATGAACAATGCTGCACATCCTCTCTCTGACACACTAATGCTGAGGACTTTCAGTCAATGAATTATTCAGCAGAAGTGTGTCAAAAAACATGGGCTGCATCAGGAGTGGGCAGGAGGAGGAGTATAGGAACCTAATCAAGGACTTTGTTAAATGGTGCGACTCAAACCACCTACACCTGAACACCAGCAAAACCAAGGAGCTGGTGGTGGATTTTCGGAGGCCCAAGCCCCTCATGGACCCTGTGATCATCAGAGGTGACTGTGTGCAGAGGGTGCAGACCTATAAATACCCGGGAGTGTAGCTGGATGGTAAATTGGACTGGACTGCCAATACTGATGTTCTGTGTAAGAAAGGACAGAGCCGACTGTACTTCCTTAGAAGGCTGGCGTCCTTCAACATCTGCAACAAGATGCTTCAGATGTTCTATCAGACGGTTGTGGCGAGCGCACTCTTCTGCGCAGTGGTGTGCTGGGGAGGCGGCATAAAGAAGAAGGACGCCTCACGCCTGGACAAGCTGGTGAGGAAGGCAGGCTCTATTGTAGGCATGGAGCTGGACAGTTTGACATCCATGGCAGAGCAACAGGCGCTGAGCAGGCTTCTATCAATTATGGAGAATCCACTGCATCCACTAAACAGTATCACTTCCAGACAGAGGAGCAGCTTCAGCGACAGACTGCTGTCACTGTCCTGCTCCACTGACAGACTGAGGAGATCGTTCCTCCCCCAAACTATGCGACTCTTCAATTCCACCCGGGGGAGTAAATGTTAACATTATACAATGTTATTGTCTGTCGGTATACCTGCATTGTTATCACTCTCTAATTTAATATTCTCTTTAGTAGTATGCTGCTGCTGGAGTATGTGAATATCCCCTTGGGATTAATAAAGTATCTATCTATCTATCTATCTATCTATCTATCTATCTATCTATCTATCTATCTATCTATCTATCTATCTATCTATCTATCTATCTATCTATCTATCTATCTATCTATCTATCTATCTATCTATCTTTATACTAACAGCAATACACCTGCATGAGGCCTCATTGGGACTGGTTTTCTTTCTTTTTCATTTTCTTGCTTTTTAGTCATTCTGATGTGTGTTCAGACCATAGTGTGTGTGTACATTTATTTATATATTTAAAGAGATTCGGTAAAATACCAAATTTCCAAATAAAGTTCTATCTATTATAAAAATTCATCTGATTGATTGGCCACCACTTTGTCAGCTTGTGTTGGTTTATTGTTACTGTGATTTAACCTCTGCAGCTAAGAATGATTCATGCAAAATTGCATTTGCAACAAAACTCGAGTTTCACTTTTCAAAATAATTCACAAAAATGGTGTTTTTTATGGTTGGTTTATCGTTACTGAATTTCACCCTCTGAAACTCAAAAAACAAAAGCCAAATAGAGATGGACAAAATGATTTGCACCGAACTGAATTTTATAGTGAAATTCAGAGTTTCATTTCGCAAAAGGAGTTCATGAAACAAGCGATGTTTCGTGGTTGGTTTGTTGTCACTGCGTTTGATCCTCTGCCGCTTGAAAAATCAAACAACAAACTGGTGACTAGTGATGTGTGAAGGGGTTTGTGAAAACCTGAATTTGCAATGAGAGTTTCACTTCACCCAAAAGAATTCGTGATACAAATGGTGTCTCGTAACCAGTGAAATTAATGCTATTGACACAAGAGAAGAGATGTTTAGTTCCTGCCTGGAAGTGTTTTCTTGCATTAATTCTATACAGGTTTACTTATTTAATATTTAAATTAAAACTTTTATGGAAAAAAAAAACAAATCAACAAACTAATTTCCTGATACTTGTAGACAATTAGTTCAGCTGTGGGCAGCGAGTTGTGGTTGTTCTGGAAGTATGTTACCCACTTTGCCAATTATGAAGACCATCAAATTGAAAATCAAATCTCCTAAACCATATTAGAAGATCTCGATCTTGACAATAAAATCTTACAAGAACATATTTCAGATCTTGAAATACTGCTGGGAATTCAGCTATGTGCCCCATTGCTCTGATTTTAGTACCTCTGGTAATATCATTCAAAGAATTGGTGTGATTTGTAAAACCTAAAAATGAAATGTCAGGTCAGGAATTTGAAGGCTCACAATTCCTGAACTGGGAGACCTCTGTAGATTGAGAACATCACATTCTCCACAATGGTCCTTAAAATAGGCACATCACAGGGTAGCGTGCTACGCACCCTTCTGAAGTCCTTCTTCTCTTATGATAGGTGGTCAAACACAGCTCCAACTCCATCATTAGATTTGATGATGACACCACCATTATAGGTCTGATCACCACAAATGATTTAAAAACTTCTGGAGAAGAGGTCTACCTGCTGATACAGTGGCATCAGGACAACAATCTCAAAGTCAGAAACACCAAGGATCTGCGTATAGACTTCAGGAGGCAGAAAGCAGGCCACGTTTCAATCTTAATCAGAGACGATCCTGTTGAGAGGATGAGCGATTTTTCACTGTTTGGAGAGGCCTATACTAATTCAATGGTGCCAGGGCAACAATCTCATCCCTAATGTCAGCAAAACTAAGGGGCAGAAAACAAAGTACTCTTCCATTTACATTGTAGGAGATGTTGTTGAGAAGATGAGTACCTTTAAATTTCTTGCAGTGACCATCATAGATGAACTCAAGTGGGAACAACATATTTATGGTCAAAAAGGCTCACCCCTACTTCTTCAGACATCTGAGGAGAATTTGGATGTGTCCATCTGTTCTCGCTGACAGTCACAGTGAGATCCATCCCAGTATGGCTTCTGTTTGGCCTGATTGTAAAACACTGCAGAAGGTGGTAAAGGCATTACAGGCAGCCAGGTGCTTTTTGTTCAACACACATGCAGTACAACAGTCGCTGACTTACAAAATCTAAAAGGTTTATTAAAGACCTCAGCCACCCAGCACAGCTGCTGCTCTCACTCCCCTTTTCAAAGGGTACAGGACCATTGGCACTTGCAATAGTAGATTCAGGGACAGCTTCTAATCACAGGTCCTAAGGTTTGTGAACAGACAGTCAAAATATCAAATACTGTAAAAAATATTTAAACTTAAAAGTACATGTATACACTAAATGGCCAAACATAGGTGGACACCCCTTCAAATTATTGAGTTCAGGTGTTTCATTCTTAACATGTTCATAAAATCAGCGCAGAGCCATGCAGTCTTCATGGATGAACATTAGCATTAGATAATAATAATAATAATAAACTAGGGGGCCTCGCCCCCTGCTTGCTTTGCTCGCCAACCTCCTCGCCTGCGCTACACGCCAGCAACTTCGCGTCTCTGCCGCTCACGTATGTGGATTTCACGTTCACCAAACAACAAATCTTTTAATTCTCACGGATACGCCTCTTCATTGGGAAGAAATACTACTTTCCCCTGATGGCAACACAAATTAGACGATCTACAAGTCTGCAAATTAAAGTTTAAATTCAAACAATATATTCGATCTCTTTTCATTGTTCCGTTATTTCACCGTGTAATAATTTTCATTTGTTTGCACTAATGCAATGTTTACTATCCTTTTTTTGAGACTTCTGAATTTTCGTCTTTCCATTATCTCTAACCTGCTCTGCATGTGTACTGCGCCAACATTTTTGAATTCTTTACGACATTCTACTTTGTCATCAACTCTTTGTCTTTTATTTCCGGCCCCGGGTGTGGTTAAATCTCTTGGCACAAAGTGTTGCGGGACGTGAAAGTGTCTCTCTGAGAAAATAGAGAGACCCATGCTCAAGGTGCTTAAATGGGAATGTACTTAAGAGTTCAGTGACTTTAAATGTGGCACTGTTATAGGATGCCACCTTTGACATAATTCAGTATGTGAAATTCCTGCTCTGCTCATTTACCCTGGTCACCTGTAAATGCTATGATTGTGAAAAGGAAGCGTCGAGGAGCAACAGCAGCTCAGCCATGAAGTGGTAGACCACACAGACTCACAGAGTTACATTTTGTGTAAAAATCCCCTACTGTGTGTTGCAACACTCACAAACTGCATCTGGAAGCAACAACAGCACAAGAACTGTGTGTTGGGAGCTTCATGAAATGAGTTATCATAGCCAAGCAGTTGCATACAAGCGTAAAGTCAAGCACAGGCCAGAGTGGTGTAAAGTATATCATCTTTGGGCTCTGGAGCAGTGGAAATGTGCTCTGGAGTGATGAATACCACTTTACTATCTGTCAGTGTGACTGATGAATCTGGGTTTGGTGAATGCCAAGAGACACTACTTTTAGGACCTCATAGTGCCTACTATGGAGTTTGGTGGAGAAGGCATAATGGCCTGGGGCTGTTTTTTCAGGGTTTGGGCTCATTCCCTTGTTCCAGTGAAGGATACTGTTAATACTCCAGTATAGAAAGGCATTTTAGACAACTTGGTGACAACACTTTGTGGAAGGCCCTTTTCTGTTTCAGCATTACAAAGATATGGAGGAACTCGAGTGGCCTGCACACAGCCCTGACCTTAGCTCTATTGAACACATTTGGGATGAACTGGAATGCTGATTGTGAGCCAAGTCTACTTGTTCCGAAATCAGTACCTGATCTTTGAAATAATGTTTTGGCTCAATTGCCACAAAATTTTCAGACATAGTCCAAAATCTTCTGGAAAGCTGTTATAGCTGCAAAGGTAGGGGTTGTGGTATGGAGGGACAACTCCATATTAACATCCATGATTTCAAAATGGGATGTCCAACAAGCTCATATACTGTAAGTGTGGTGATCAGGTAAACACAAACTTTTGGCTATAATATATAGTTTTTAAATAGTTTATATAGAGGGTGTAGTAACACAGTCTGCTCCAAATCTGCTTTAAGACAGCCAGAGGGTTTTTAAGTAATCAACAGAGGTTGGGACACCTGTGCAAATTGTTTGCTTCAACTTTCAAGGCTTTGGTTACTTTTAATTGCTACAGAACATCAGCAAGTTGTAACCTATCAGTTGTTCTCTGAAGAAGGTCCATTTGTAAAATTCAGAAATTTCTTGTTTTTTTTTTAGTTTTTGCTAATTTAAACTTTAAATTTAAAGCTCTGGCAATTTACTGCTTGCCTCTTCACCATTTTAGGTCATTCATTGCATTCCAACTGATTAAATTTGAAGAAAAACTGGAAAAACTGAGGTGTTCCAAAACCTTTGAATGTTAGGCAAATTGCAGATATTTATATGCACATCATCAGACACATACAGGTGTGGAGGATTCTCTCATATCCATGCTCCACAGAGCCTGCTCCTACTTGGACAAAGCTGGTACCATAGTCAGGATAATGTTCTTTGATTTTTCCAGTGCCCTTAACACCATTCTACCCCAAAAACTGGAGAAAAAGCTCCAGGCTTAGCATCTTGGTGCCCCCACAATTTCCTAGATCATGGACTACACACCAACAAACAGCAGTCTGTGAAGCTGAGAGACTGTGTGTGTCAGAAATGGTGGTGCGTAACACTGGAGTAGGTCAGGGAACTGTCCTGTCTCCTTTTCGGTTTACCCTCTACACAACAGACATGCTGTTCAACACCAGCACTTGCCAGTCATTTTCAGATAACTCATCCATCACAAGCTGCAATCAATAACTGAGATGAGGCAGAAAACAGGAAGGTTGTGGAGGACTTTGCCTTGTGGTGCAGGGAGAAACATCAGCAACTCTACATCCGCAAAGGAAAGGGATTGGTGATGGACTTCTGGCATGCCAAAGAGCCTCTGAGACCAGTCACCAGTCAGGGGGAGGACTTGGAAGTGGGTGCAGAGTTAATCCGTTGATTCACATAAACAACAAACTGGACTGATCTGACAATACAGTGGCATTGTATAAGAAGGTTTCAGACCTCAGGTTTACCGTCCTTAAATTGTAAATCCCCACCCCGGCCCACCTTCAGGATAACTTTGACAACCTGTTGTTACATAGGAAAGCACATTGGACTTTTCTGTTACATACATTACACCCCATTGGTTTCAATGAGTCACTTGATTGGACATGATATCTTGTGATATAACCCTTAGCCTGGGTTTGTTTCCTGTTGCCATTCCCATTTAGATAGTTGCTGGGCTCTATGATACACTGGTGGGGGGTTCTGATTTAAGTCAATTGTTTGCTGATTTATTTGGCATCTCAAATTAATGAGAGACGCTATCTCTTCCACCTTTTCACCTCAAACGGATACTCAAAAACATTCATCAATCGTAGCTTACACAGGAGTCACCAAATAAATCAGCAAACAATTGACTTAAATCAGAACTCCCACCCCATCTGGCACTCACTCCCTTATCACCACAATGTGTCAGAAGGCACAGCGTGCATCCTGACCAAGTGGGGGCGTCAGAATAGCACACAAACCCACGAACAATCTATGCACAGTCCTCTTTAATGCCAAAAACAAGAAATCGACAGCAGAAACACGAAACGCAGTTTATAGTATCCCATGCAATTCTTGCTCAGTGGTATACATAGGACAAACTTCAAAAAGAATCTCAACACGTGTACAGGAACATTGCAACGCCATCAGAAGAAAGGACGCACTATCATTGATCTATGCACATACTAAATCAACAGGACACACATTCAACTGGGACAATGTAAAAGAAAAATTTAAGGCCAGTACTAAAAGTGCCAGAGAGTTGGCCGAGTCTTGGCTATCAAATGAAAACGCCATCAACAGACACTTGGACATAAATCCAGCATATGCTAACTTAAGAAGAACATGTACATAATAAATAAACTGTACACCCAATACCCCCCCCCCCCCCTCGACCATACTGACTTAGTCACCTCCCCTACCCCCCACTTAATGTGTTGCTATATATTGCCTTTGATTCTTGTAAGTCTAAGCATTATCCTCTGATGAAGACCCCTGGTAGGGGTTGAAAGCTCAGGAATAAAAACTACTTTATGATACGTGATGCATTTTTTCTCCCTTTGTGGATCTCCAGCTGCAAATATGCAAACCGTATCACAGACCTTCTCTTCCATATATATATATATATATATATATATATATATATATATATATATATATATATATATACTGTATATATAAGTAAAAAACTGTTCTCTTTCACTACAACACACTGGAGGAGTGTCATGTAATTATTTATTGTGCCTCAGAATTCTTAGAAATACCAGGCATCCTCTAGAAATTATATGCAAAAGTAAAGATTAGTGATCAGTGTATTTTCCCCAAGTTCATGCCATATCAGCAGTCCTCAACCATTTTTGTGTATTCTGTAATCTCCAAGTCTATTTATCTATCCATCCACTTTTTTGTGATATGGTGTTTAGAAGTGGCAGTGCATATCCTGACTTGTAAAGGTGACAGACAAGAATCATTTCCATCCCTGCACACTGTAAATATTCCCACTAAGATAATTTAGAGGCACCAGTGAGCCTAAATCCACACGGTGAAAGAGCCACAGTCAGTCATGTAACTGGAGACAAAGCCCCGAGAGACAACGACAATCCATGGTGTAGTGCTATGCAATTCTGAACTCGGATATTCAATCTGATCAAGAAAACCAAGTCAACATAGGAGAAGCTGGAAGATGGACTTGCTAAATTCTGCTAGTTATGTTTTCCTTCCTCCTCACATTTGTTAATGACAACTCTTAAAAAGAAGCATTGTGTCTTATTTAAAATCGTTTTTTAAATATTACAACAAACATTTGACAAAGCTTCAAAGAAAAGTATATACAAAATGAATTGTAGCACACTTCAGAAATGAAAAGAGCACAAGTGTTTCCAAATCCATACCCTCTTTACACAACTACAGTATAAGGCCAAACATCCTGCCCTTTCTGCTATGACAGCGACGAGTCCCGATCTGTCAGTTGTTCCTCAGAAGTCTCAGGCTCGATGACATAAACCGGCAAACCTAGAATGTCAGCCGTAAACATGTCTGCCGTGATTTCGTCTGGAATCTCACTTTCTAATAAAGCTTCAGAATCTGCAAATCAGATGAAGATGGAAGTAAGTCAAACATTTCTGGACCATTTAACATAAATTTAAAAGACATTATTCTAAAAAAGAGACTGAAACAAAATGTAAAACTGTTGCTGAATCCTGAAATTAACAGCAGCCTGTAACTGTGAAGCAGTGATTTACCTTTCAACAGTAAGACTGCATTTTTAACCCAACATTATTCTTAAATCCAAGCAAGTTTAGAAACACCAACCACTTCCATTCCATAACACAATTCCATAAAAGGATCATGAGTTGGTCTTTATCACAGCATGGAGAGTATATGGCAGCTTTTGTGATGCCAGTTCACTGTTTGTCACACAGAACAGCTACACCTACATTTGGTAATTTAGAGATGTTGGTTAACATAAAAGAATTTCTTTAGTCTATATAATCATGGAAGGAAAAAAGGGAGACCATAAAAGCTCTGCACAGAGAGCAGTCAACATTGATACTGAATGTGGGGCTCAAGTACTGTAAGGTACGAATGGATAGCTGCTGTGAACTCCTCTACATTTGATTATTCATCCATCCATGCATTCATATTTTTGAACTGATTCACTTTGGCCACCATTAAAAGACAAATAAAACTGAGAAACACAGCAATGCGCATACAGTGGATTCAAAAAGTATCTGGACCCTTTCACTTTCGGCAAACTTTATTCTGTTGTAGATTTCATTTTAAAAGGATAAAGTTGCCACTTTTGCCCAGGAAGCTGCACTAAATAATCTAAATAACATATTTATTAAAAATCAAAAACTAAAATTTCTTATTCATGTAAGTATTCAGAATCTTAATTCAGAACTTTGTAGAAGAACTTTGTGGCAGCAATTACAGTTTCAAGTCTTTTTTGGTAAGTTTCTACAAGCTTTGTGCACCTGGATTTGGGTATATTTCCTGGCAGATCTTCTCAAGCCCCATTAGATCAGACAGGAAGCATCTGTATACTGCCATCTTCAGGTCTCTCCACAGATGTTCTATGGGGATTAAATCTGGGCTTTGGCTAGGCCACTCAGGGACAGTCAGAGACTTGTCCTGAAGCAAATCCAGCATTGTCTAGGCTGTATGCTTTAGGCCACTGTCATGCTGACAGGTGAACCGTTTCCCCAGTCTGAAGCTGCATTCACTCTCAAGCAGATTTTCTTCATGGATTGTGATAAATGGTCTGTGGTGTTGTTCAAACTTTAAATAAATAATAGTGCCCGAGAGTGTGCGGGTTTGGAACAGGCAAGATGACGGCACACCGGGGATGGTTGGGGTGCCTGGCTGATCACACATACAGTGCGAGTGTGGGTCAGGTGAGTAGGCACAGGGTCACAACTGTCCCCAATCAAGGTAATATAAGAATCCTGCATGGCAGAGAGGGAATAGGGAAAAGGAAGGAAACAACGGAGAAGAAAAAACAAGAAGAGAGACAGATGTTAAAGGATGGAGAGAAGAGCAGGAGCGAGAGAGAGCCGGTACAAGACAGGGTGGAAGCGTGTGGGGATGGCACGTGTGGCTGGCACTCAAGAGGGGGTGAGAGTTGCTCCTGCTGAGCAGCTAGGGAGCAGGAGCAGCACAAAAATAATCCTGGAAGACTCCACTGCAAGGCCGGGGAATGGCAGGGGGAGTTGGACTTCGACGTGCACCATGGGACATCATGGGACTGGCGGCGGGGACAGGGGCCAGGAGCAAAGGGTTGTCCGTACCTGCTGGTTGACATCTCCTCACACTGTGACGTGCAAATAGGATGAGCTGGAGAAATGTCAGATTTAGAGGGATGCAACTGGGCTTGTGAGTTTTTAAAGGTCTGTTTCCTGTTGAATTTCAACTTCATTTTAATGGAATATTAATTTATTGGATATTTTAACTTCTCACGTTTCACTGATTTTATGGATTATTCATTTATGGAAGATGAATGTAATGCACTGTACTTTTTAAACACTATTTCATAATAAAAGGACAGTCACTTTTGCACCTACACCTTGGCTGTTGATGTCACTAGACGATTATAATGTTTAAATGCATTGTCCCTGGATTTATTATTTATTTATTATATTACATATCTTACACATCAATATTGCTGCTACTTCTTTGTCTTTGTCTTGTCTTTGCACAATGTCTTGTCTTGTTTGTGTTTTCATTTTAATTTAAATTTTAATTCTATTTTAAAATTATTATTTGCACGTCATGTTGTTACACTGTGGACCCTGAGCTTCGCAATTTCGTCTATCTGTATACTTGTATATGGTTGAGATGACAATAAAGTTCACTTTGACTTGACTTTGATTTGTATTCAGTGATAGATGGGTAGATACTGATAGAATGGGCTAACAGCACAAAAGACGCTACATGGTACCTTCTATATCAACATAGCCTGGTTCAAATCTTCCTCCTTCTGGGTTTAGTCCTAAAAGTGTTGAGAAATATTCTGCTAGATCTTCCTCAGTCAAGTGCTCACCTTGGAAACAAAAAAAAAATGTTAAGAAACATTTTAAAGCTTTAAGTAGTTACTCTACAATGATATTTTTATTCACTCCGTTGGAGGAAAAAAACTTTGCTTATATGGTTTACTTAAATGTATTTTTTATAGAAGAAGCTCAAAAGTGCTAAGGCAAAGATTAGAAATACAAATGAAATGCTGGAAACAGGGAAATAACACAGAATAAAAATCAATTTACAGTATGTGCATCATAGTCCATGCAGTGCACACATGTTGCCTCAGCTGGGCTCCTTTCCAAATATCGTATTGTTATCATATCAACCTGTGAAACACATGGGATTTTCTCAAAGTGGACTTCCTACTCCTCCCAAGACTCATTATGCAACTCTTGGTTAGCACTACTTTGGTTTTGTGATTTGTGCTTTTTGGAACAATCTTCCCAGGCTCATGAGGCTCCAACAATGCTCAGTTCATGCTTAAAGAGAGTGGTGGACAGGTAGTGTGTGCCAAAGAGCCTCTCAGACCAGTCACCATTCAGGGGAAGGACGTGGAAGTACCCGGGGGTTCACATGAACAACAAACTGGGCTGGTCTGACCACACAGTAGCGCTGTACAAGAAGGGTCAGGGAAGACTGATTGTGCTAAGGAGACTCAGGTCTTTTGATATGTGCAGCAAGCTGATGGAAATGTTCTACCAGTCCATTGTAGCCAGTGTATTGTTCTACAGTGTGGTCTCCTGGGGAAGCAACTTTGTTCAAAAGACATATGTTGATTGACAAACCTATCAGGGAAGCCTGTGCATAACAAGGCTAACCCTGGACATACTGGAAGCTTATGTGGAAAAGAGGATGGTGGCAAAACTGCATGCCATCATGAAAAATCCCCTCCATTTGCTGCAAAAGGTGTTGTCTTCTAATCACTTTTAGCCGTGTGCTAAGAAGCACCTCTGGGGATCTTTTCTGCCCATTGCTATCAGCTAATTCAGCGCTTCCTCCTGACATCTCAGACTAAAATCTCTACTCTTTAATTTTCATTTTCTGCATAATATACATTTATTATTTATTTATCTATCTATTGATTGGCTGAATTATTTGTCCTGTGCGTCTGTATCTTTATTTCTTAAATTTCTACTGTTGCATGCATCTAAATTTCCTGTTGGGAATAATAATGATTATCTAATCTAATCTAAACCATTCTAAACCAACCTAATCTAATCTAATGTAATCTAAATTAAACTAAATTGTCAGTGAAATACTAAATCAGACTGTAAAAGCATTTAAAAATGTGCCTGTTCAGACTAAGTTATAATTAAGTCAAAATAAAATGCTTTCATAAAGTCATTTTGGACAGCTGTAGAGGTGAGAGGCAGAGACAGTCACTTTCCATGGTCTCTCTGAACGCCTCTAGGTTTCTACTTCCTTGACCACCAAGCACAGCCTTTTTGACCTGTTGGTAACTCTTCCTGCTTTAAGAGTCACCCATGCTAACCCAACATGAAAGACCTTCTTCAGCCTGATGGCAATCCTCACCTTTGGTGTCCACCATTGGGTCCTTGGGTTGTCACCTCAAGAGGCTCCTATGGCATTCAGACCACAGCTTTTTGAAGCTGCTTCCACAACAGAGGGTTTAAACAAGGTCCATTCAGACTCTATTTACCCAGCCTCACCGCGGGAAGTGAGTAAAGCTCTTTCAGAGGTGGGAATTAAAAATCTTCTGGACAGGGGCCTTCTCCAGATGTTCCTAGTCCACCCTCACTACTCGCTTGGGCTTTCCAGGTTTGTCCAGTCACCTGTCTCACCATTTGACCCAACTCACTACCAGGTGGTGATCAGTTGACAACTCTGTCCCTCTCTTCACCAAAGTGTCCAGAACATAGGCCTCAAATCTGACAATATAATTATAAAATTGATCATAGATCTTTTGGCCTAAGGTGCTTTGGTACCAAGTACACTTATGAGCCACCTTATGTTTGAACATGGTGTTTGTTATGGAGAAACCATGCCTAGTACAGAAGTCCAATAACAAAATACTGCTCCAGGTTTTACCATTATTACCCTCATGGGCGTTGAAGTCACCCAGAAGAACTATGGGTTTCCCAGCTGGGACTCTTTACAGGATCAGTATATGATATTATTTGCACAATCCTGACAGTGATTAATATGATATTTAAAAAC
This sequence comes from Erpetoichthys calabaricus, assembly GCF_900747795.2. NCBI lineage: Eukaryota > Metazoa > Chordata > Cladistia > Polypteriformes > Polypteridae > Erpetoichthys > Erpetoichthys calabaricus. The sequence continues at coordinate 287,478,216 of NC_041397.2, read as the reverse complement.
TTCACAAAGATTTGGACTTTCCAAACGTTTGACATTGATTGTTGGTTATCTGCCAAGAAGATCTTACTCATGAAGAGCAAGAATGGGATGATATAAGTACTGTTGAGCATCTACTCAAATGTGGTCAGACAGGATTACTGAAAGCCTGCAGTCCTTTATGAGACAACGGCAGGGTGACCGGAATCAGCCCAGTGGCTGAATATCCCCCTTTATATTGTCCCTCAGGATGTACAACTGATTAATACGTTTAAAAAATTTTCTCTTAGGAATGTGGGGACACAAAGTAACAAGACTTACCCCTGCTCTGCAGCAGCTGCAACAGCTCCTTCCGGTTAATCAAATGTTCGCCATTCTCTTGATCATAGCCAAGGAATTCAAATGCTTTCTGTACTTCATATCTTGAAATGCCAAAGGCAGGTCGATGGTTTATGAAGAGCTTTAAAAACTCCCCAATGTCAACCTCGGTTACATATTTCCCAGTATTCACATACTCACTAAACTTGACCTCATTTTGCATGTCATCAATCTGCAAAATAAAAATGTCAATGGGTTTTTCCAAGTTTCTGCTTAAGTTTTCTTATCTCTTAGTTTTTGCTGCTATGATATATTTGTTTAATCTTGTTTTTTTTTTTCTTACATCGTAAAGGATTATACCATTTGTGGAATGAAAATCTTATTCTTGTGTCTTTGATAATTCAATTTGATGAATTCAGTGACTTGTATAAATCAATTTTTCTGCACAGTATAAAGTGCCTATAGAAAGTTTTTTTTTTCTTTTAATGATTTTGTAATTAATTTAGACCACTTTGCAGAGTTCTGTTTTCATGTTTACATTAAAGAGTCAAAAAGCCAAAATAAATCCACTGTGAGTCAACATTGTATGACCCTAAAACATGAAAACTTACAAGGAGATGAATACTTTTTAGAGGCACTTTTTTATTTTATAGGCATCTAATTTGTTCCTGGATCTGAATCGTATGTAGGGTTCAGAGTTTAATTTGTGTGAGTATGTGTGGCTGTGGGAGTGAGTATGCCCTGCAACAGACTGGCACCTAATTCTGATGGTAAAAGCACAATGTTGTTAAAGAACTACAGATTATAATCCAGCACATGACTATAACGAAAGTTTGTTACATCAATTGACCTCTCTGTCTGTCTTAATAGATACAGTTTTAGTGTGTGTGCCCAAACTTTAGTCTCCTGTGCAAAGAACTAAATCCTTGAACATACACTACTAGAGCAGGCATGGTGGCCCAGTGGTACAGCCGCTGCCTTGCAGTAAGGAAACTGGGGTTCGCATCTAGGGTCCTCCCTGCATGCAGCTTGCATGTTCTCATTGTGTCTGCGTGGATTTCCTCCTGGTGCTCCGGTTTGCTCCCACAGTCCAAAGACATGCAGGTTAGGTGGATTAGTGACATTAAATTGACCCTAGGCGGCACGGTGGCGCAGTGGGTAGCGCTGCTGCCTCGCAGTTGGGAGACCTGGGGACCCGGGTTCGCTTCCCGGGTCCTCCCTGCGTGGAGTTTGCATGTTCTCCCCGTGTCTGCGTGGGTTTCCTCCGGGCGCTCCGGTTTCCTCCCACAGTCCAAAGACATGCAGGTTAGGTGGACTGGCGATTCTAAATTGGCCCTAGTGTGTGCTTGGTGTGTGGGTGTGTTTGTGTGTGTCCTGCGGTGGGTTGGCACCCTGCCCGGGATTGGTTCCTGCCTTGTGCCCTGTGTTGGCTGGGATTGGCTCCAGAAGACCCCCATGACCCTGTGTTCGGATTCAGCGGGTTGGACAATGGATGGATGGATGAAATTGACCCTAATGTGTGTTTGTCCTGTGAGTGTGTGTGTGCTTGCCCCGTGAAGGACTGGCGCTCTGTCTTTGCACCCTATGCTAGCTGGGATAGGCTCTGGCACCCCCAGCGACCCTGTTTAGGACTTAGTGAGTTAGAAAATGACTGACTGGTGACATACACTGCTTTCTTATAAGATGTCCTGATTATATATATATTATATTTATAAACCAAATAATTATGCACCACAAAAAATGAAATCTAAGCAAGTGCAAAAGTATTTATATCATGACGTTAAATCTAATTTTCCTTATTGTAAGAATTAATAAATTATCAAAAAATTTGTATTTATGATTATTTAGCTTACTTTAAGAAATCTTGTCAAGTAAATTTTGCTTACCCCATTGGCAGATTTTTTTTTTTTGCGAAATAAAAGCAAAATAATTCCCGTTTAAAGTTTTTTTTGTCTAGTTTTTGCCAACGCATTTTTTGCAGTGTGTAAAAAACAGTTCTCAATATTAGGTTTAAAGTATAAATAGTAATGGATAAACACTTCAGACTAAGAAATCCTAATATAACACAATTTTTTTCTATGCAGCCAGTCCAAATAATTACATTTGTACTATTAACCAAAAGGTCATTTTTTTAGTGTACATTTGCAGTTAGGAGGACACACCTCTTGTTCTGTTGGGTAAAAACCGAGCGCTCTCATCACAAAGGGAACTTCCGAGAGGGGGATTGTTGTAGACACCTGCCGGGGCTCCATGCAGTCAATACCTTGACAACGTATCTGGCAGTAATAAAAGTAATCCTCAAGCTCCTGGTGGGATAGGAAAACAAAGATGGAGATTTAACACAACATATTCTTATTTTCAAAGATACAGTGATAGAAAAAAAAAAAATACAAGGCTAAAGCTCTGTGTCATCTATACTAAAATTTGAATCTTCATTTTGATATATTAAAAATTTGAAGAGTTATTTAAATACTGGTGTTACAGGCATACAGAATGCTGGAGGATTACAGGCAATCCCCGGGTAACGTACGAGATAGAGACTGTAGGTTTGTACTTAATTTGAAATTGTATGTAAGTCGGAACAAGTGCATTATTTTAACAAATGCTATTGTTGACCGACTGTAACCAAGTGCTCTGCCAATGAATGATGGAGTTTCACCTCTTTCTGACCTTTTTATTATTTCTACTTTATTTTCAATGGTGATGGTTTTTTTCTTCTTTACTATATCACCAGCATTTGCATCAAATTTGTGTTTCAGAGACATTGTAGAAGGGTGAAGACAAAAGGTTAAAATGAGCTCTTCTGCACAGCACTGTACAGCTATCATAGCAGGAAGGCACCAGTCGTCAACACGTCTGATGTATGGGGTGGTCCAGATCTAATTATGCAATTTTCATTACGCTATAACTTATTCAGTTTATTACAAAGAAAATCACCCGAAAAATCTCGGACCATCGAGAAGTGTGCGAACTGACAACATGAAGAATCGTCTTCACGCCGAACAGGAATCGTCCCTGCATAAATCAAAGTCATGCAGATGATCTGGATCTGCATAATTAGATCTGGACCACCCTGTACTGACAAGAGACAACTTCCTGCTATGTGCGTAACAGTACAAGCAGGCTTGCTATTGAGAATGAATGGGGGCAGCGAGGGGAGGTTCATCACCAGCCCACCTCACAGTCACCTCCACTACAGTATGCTGCCTGCAGCATACGCAACACCACCGCCCCCATTCAACACGCAGCTATCTGAGGCACACTACAATGCTACCCCCCACCGCCCCGTTCAGCCACAACCGGACCACCGCTTGCAGCATTACCAGCCGCGCACCTAGAACGAACGGGGCAGCCATGTGTGGTGGGCGGGCAGTGAAACCGCTTGCAGCCGGGAGCCACCCGAGGGACACTACACTGCGCTCGCACCGAAATTGCCCCCGTCCAGCCACCACTTGCAGCGTCCGCAGGCCGAAGATGATGGAGCAGCAGTTACTGAGGCGCATGAGTCGCAGCTACGGCCCCGTTCGTATCTTGTAGGTCGGATGTCCGTAACCTGGGGACTACCTGTATTGCGAGCTAAAAATGACCAGCATATGATCTAAACACTTAGCAGATTTGGCCAAAATGTGGGAATGTGCTTGGGCCAACATTCAGGAAAGAGAACAATAATAAGCAACTAAATTCAAAAAGGGCAGACATGAAGTTAAAAAGGGTATGAAGTTAAATACAGACAATGAACACATGATACAGAAAATGAACACCTGATGAGCCTACGTAGATATGAACCTAACTGACAGTAAAGAAGCGGAGACTTTGCATCCTCTGTGGGACAACTTTAAAGTGTGAGCACCACCCTAGCTCTGTGTGGAGTGGAGTGATGTCAAAGGTGGAATGGTCATGAATATGTGATCAGGAATAGTGAGTCTCATAAATAAGAAACACTTCTGACTTGAAAATGGAGTTTTCAAATGTATCCGTGTGAACTATGTATTAGTAGTATGACTACAAAAAGTGTGATTAATGATAAATAAGCCAATGTTTTATTTGACTGTTTACCACCTTACCCGGAAAAGCTCTCCATCTCTTCCTCCATTTATGAGCTCATAGAATGGGTCAAGGTCTTTTCCCCCAAGGGTGGCTGCAGCTTCAAGAGCACTGTGGAACAAACACAAGGTAAATACATAGGTGTACAGTACAAATATACTGCTGTGTATGTTATATTAAAAATATAAACACTTAAAGCAGAGTCCACTCATATCATTAACCACTTATGTAACTAATGGTAGTAAGATACTGCAGCATATTTCAAACCTGAAATCATATTATTCTGTACGTAAAGCTATTTAAATTGACTGAGTAAGAAACCCATTTTTTTTAAAGGCAGCATGGTGCTCAAATGCTCAGTTCTACTGTATAAAAGCTCTCAAGTTCTGGGTTCAAATGTCAACACAAACATGGCCTGCATGGAATTTGTAATTCCGTAAGGGTTTCATTCTAGTCTCCTCTCATATCTCAAAGTTACATTAGTTATTTACTCTAAACAGGCCTGATGGAAATGAGAATGAATGTGTGAATGAACCCTCCATCAACCTTGTACTGTTTTTTTGGAGCTAATTAATTAAATGAATTAAGGAAAATATTGTTCAACGTAGAAATTTTGAAGCCCATCAGAACTTTCAAAAGCTAATTTAAGGACTCATAATTTATGTATTAAGTAAATTCCTTTTTTTTTCCATTAACACCTTAGAAAAAGTTTGAACGAAAGGAGGCCACTCAGCCCAACAAAGTCTGGCAATCTGATTCACCTAATTCCTCCAAAATAACCTCAAGTCAAGATTTGAATGTCTCTAAAGTCCTACTGTCTACCACCTACTTGGTAACTTATTCTATGCTTCTCCGTGTGAAGAAAAACTTCCTAATGATTGTGTGAAATCTGCCCTTAACACATTTTCAACTGTGGTCTCATGTTCTTGATGGACTCATTTTAAAGTAACATTCTTGACATACTGTACTAATTCACAAAATAATTTTAAACACTTGAGTCATGTCAAATCTTATTGTTCTTTTACTTAAACTTGAAATGATTAACTCCTTCTGTCTTTCCTCATAACTCATATTCTGTAGACCTGGAATCAGCCTAGTCGTTCTTTATGTTTTTTTTTTTTTATAGCCCGGAGACCCAAACTGCACCCAGTACTCCAGATGAGGCCTCACCAGTGTGTTATAAAGCTTGAGCAGAATCTACTGTGACTTGTACTCTACACATCAAGGCGCTAAATAACCTGACATTCTGTTAGCCTTCTTAATGGCTTCTGAACACTGGCAGTTGATAATGACAAGTCCACTATGATTCCTAAATCCTTCTCATAAATGTATTGAAACCTAACATTTTCACTTCCTATATGCAATACTTTACATTTCCTTACAGTATATTTCATGTGTCACAAATCTGCCCAAGCCTGAATGCTGTCCAAATCCCTCTGCAATGATTCAACAGATTCTAGATCATCTGCCCTCCCACCAAGCTTGGCATCATCAGCAAATTTACCTTGATTGTTGTTTCTGTTCTTTTCCAGACCGTTTTTGTATATTAAAAATAGCAAAAGCCACCACATTGACTTCTGAGGGACACCACTGTTAACATCACACATTTCTGACTGTTTCATTAGATTATGTTCACTTTAATAAAACAAACAGCAATAAAAGAGCTATAAAAATATGTTTTTCTTTGGGTTCTCTACCCTCTTCAAACACTTTCAAAAGTGACTGTCAAACGGGGGTGAGCTTTCCAAAAATGCTAATTTTAAGTACTTTGTTAACTTCATTTTAAAATTGTTTTTAACTAACAACTATTTCCCAAAATCCTTCTTAAGTAAAGTAGTACTTTTACTAAACCCTAACCAACTTTATCCTTTAAAAGGAATACCACCTTTATAGAGATAGATAGATAGACAGACAGACAGACATTACTCTATGAATTAAATCAGAAGTAACGCTAACATAACTTTCATGAAGGGCGTAGTAGGAGGAGGTTTTTGCAATCAATAAAAGCCATTTGCTACTAATATATGACAAGAAATTGAATAGTACAAGTACAGTAAGCTCATTCAGTTTAATTTTCATCTGTATGGACCCACTTCAAGTTTGTTTCCCAAAGATAAACAATGCAGTCTTCTCCTCCAGCTGTAAATATGTATTTTCCATCACAGGAACAGGTAAATGAAGAGACTCCTTCAGCATGACAAATAAGGGCAGACGATCTGTGGGGATTCCCATCTACTGGTAAGATCTGGAGTCCAATCTGAAAAATAAGAGCTCAATTATAAGTGTTACTCATAAAAACAGATTTTAAACAGACAACAATGTACAGATTGCTGAGTTTGATTCCGGCTAATATTGTTTTTTTTTTTTTTTTTACTATTTTCTAGAGATTCCTTTGTGAGAAACTTTAGTATGACTGAAGGAAGCATATCCTACAGTCCAGAGTTGCTGAAAGTGACAAATGTCTAGCTTAGTATGAACACTTTGAGGCTAAGTAAGATTTCAAGCAAGTGGTATGGCAAGCCAAATTAACATTTAGAGATATCTCAAAATGAATTTCGGATATCTTAAAATGTAATTTACTTTTTAAGATATCTGAAACTCGCTTTGAGATATCTTAAAATACTTTCCTTTACATTTTAAGATATCTGCGATACATTTCAGGATATCTCAAATGCATTTCAAGATATCTCAAAATAATTGTGTCTGTATTTCAAGATATCTCAAATGAATTTTCAGATATCTTAAATTGACCTTTCATGCTTTTTAAGATATCTTAAATGCATTTCAAGATATCTCAAAATCATTTCCTGTAAAACTGCCTATTATTTCAATGGGACTTCTTGTTTATTATAAGATATCTTAAAATGTATTTGAGATATCTTGAAATGAGCAGGAAGTGATGTTGAGATATCTGAAAATGTATTTGAGATATCTGAAAATGGACAGGAAGCTGTTTTGAGATATCTGGAAATGTATTTGAGATATCTTAAATTGTATTGTAGATATCTGAAAGTGCTATTGAGATATCTTGAAATAATTGAGTGTCCTTTTAAAGATATCTTAAAATGCATTTTAGATATCTTGAAATACAATTTTAGATATCTTGAAATACATTGTTAGATATCTGAAATAGAGCAGAGACCCATTTTAAGATATCATGAAATTAATTTTAGATATCTAAAAATGTATTTCAGATATCTGAAACAACAATGAATTTCAAGATATCTTAAATGCTTTTTAAGATATCTAAATTATATTTCGAGATATCTTAAAATAACTTCCTTCTCATTTTAAGATATCCCAAATTCATTTTCAGATATCTGAAATGCATTTTCAGATATCTTAAAATGACTTCCTGCACATTTCAAGATATCTCAAATACATTTCAAGATATCTTAAAATAACTTCCTGCACATTTCAAGATATCTCAAATACATTTCAAGATATCTTAAAATAACTTCCTGCACATTTCAAGATATCTCAAATACATTTCATGATATCTCAAAATCACTTCCTGTGCATTTCGAGATATCTTAAATGCATTTCAAGATATCTTAAAATAGGCAGGAAGTTCCATTGAAAGTATAAGAAATTTTACAGGAAGTGATTTTAAGATATCTGAAAATGTATTTGAGATATCTTGAAATACACAGGAAGTTACTTTAAGATATCTGAAAATGTATTTGAGATATCTTGAAATGTGCAGAAAGCTATTTTAAGATATCTGAAAATGTATTTCAGATATCTCAAAATGCCTGCAGATGTATTTTAAGATATCTTGAAATGTATTTGAGATATCTCAAAATGCACATGAACATATTTCAAGATATCTCAAATTGCATTTAAGATATCTTGAAATGCATTTCAGATATCTGAAAATGTACAGCATATCACTTCAAGATATCTTGAAATCTGTTTGAGATATCATACAATTCTTTTTAGATATCTTAAAATAGATGTATTTTTAGATATCTATAATTCAATTTGAGATATCTAAAATGCATTTCCAGATATCATAAAATTCATTTTGAGATATCTCTAAATGTTAATTTGGCTTGCCATAAAGTGGAGAAAGTAACAGAAGTAATTGAATGAACACAGAAAAATAGGTTACATGGTGGGATAATAACTGCTACTTATAATGTTGTAAAGAATTGGTTTAGATAATCCTTGTTAGGCAGGGGTCTAAAAATGACAGTTATTTACAGTTGGGCTTATTACTTTATCTTTGTTTATGTATGACAATCATGGTCAAAGTCTGTTTATACTATTTATTAACAGCTCTCAAATTCATGTTTGCCTTCTTCTCAGAGTTCTTCAAACTATCACTGTCAACCACCAGACAAATGAAAGAATAAGAATACTGCAGGAGCCAATGAATTGCAGACCACAAAAACAGTCATAAATATTCATACAATGAGACATTTTATATTTGTAATGTTAGTTTATATTGATTAATTAATTAATAATTTTTTAAAATGTGATGCTATATTTACTTCTTTTGTATATTCCTATTCTTAACAATGATAGAACAACACCAAGGACAGAACTGTCAAGAGAATTTAGAGGTAGAAAGAGTGACTTATTTTATCTATCCAGATAGCCTGATTGATGAAATGTGCTTGTTGGGAAAGAAAATAGAGTGCAGGATTAATCTTGGGTCTTTCAGGTTAAACCAACTGAAAGAAAACACTGCGGAATGTAAATGGTGTTAACCATGAAACCAAAATAGCAGTATACTGAGCCACAGTCTTCTTAACAGTTCCACATGGAGCTGAGGCATGGACTTGCACTGACAATGACTATGCCAAAGTTAACTCATTCCAAACTAAGACATTGAGAAGTATATTTGGCACAAAAGGAATGGAAATAAGTAATGCAGCACTATACAAAGAGACACTACTCTGATTATGGTCATAAAATGCTGGTTAAGATGGGCTGGACGCGTCAGAGGAATGGGCGATGATAGATTCCACAGTGTAACCTTTTCAGACCTCTTGTAGAAAGCAAGTCAACCAGAGGAAGACCCAGGATGAACTGGGTGGACAACTTGAAAAGAAATTGGTGACCAATGGAAATAGAAGGCCAATAACCGACCCTAATGACTTTGCATCATCTTGTTCCAAATTTCCAAAAGGAAGAAACAGAACACATTATATTATCCATCCATTATCCAACCCGCTATATCCTAACTACAGGGTCACGGGGGTCTGCTGGAGCCAATCCAAGCCAACACAGGGCGCAAGGCAGGAAACAAACCCCGGGCAGAGCGCCAGCCCACCGCAGCACATTATATTATTATTATGATTATTGCATATCCCCATTGCTTTGTGTCTGCTGTGTTGTTGTACTTTTACTTTATTGTGACTATATTTTGTTAAATACAGGTATCTCTAAATCAGTAAGTCTAGCAACAAAAAAATTTTAATTAAACTTTAAGTATGATGGCTGTAAATTTAAAATGAAAAAAAAAAAGACTGAACTGAAATTACGTTAGCACTGGTAAGTCAAGACATTCTAGTCAAAGTTTAAACCTACCCTAGAAAACCCCATGTGGTATAAGTGTGAGTTTCTGAATTTTGACATCTAAATTAAAACAAAACAATTTATGACAAGGAAATTACTTTTTTAAACTCTAAAGCTGCTATAAGTAACAAAAAGCACACTGTACTGTGATTCTTTCAATAATGAAATGAAATAGCTCTGGTAACAATGACACTTTAAATCCTCGCCCCACTGGCTGCATCGGGTTTTCTTTTAAATTGCTCCATTGTTCAATAATACATTAATTGTTAATTTTTTCAATGATAAATGAATTGTGTCATTTAAAGCCAAAATGCAGTAAGATCAAGTTGCTTTTACAATAGTACTTAGTGTCATGAATCAGCAGGCACTCAAAAGAAAATTATTCATGCTACTGATCATTTTACATTTTTAAGTGATTAAGAAAAGTGGATTGATTGTTGTGAAAAGCCAATACACTTTATGAATAACCCAACCGAAGAAAGGCTATCAGAGTCACTACAATGTAGTTTGAAAGTTTTTACGCTGTTATTTATGACCAATGAGACTAGAAAAGAATAGGCAACACAAAGAAGAAAAAAAAAATCTAATTAGAAAACAATGAACTGATTATTTATTACACTGGGCTTACGAATAGGATTTAACATGCCAATGACATAAATATTGCAATCTTGAGTCATTGATGACAAAAGTTAACAGTTGTAGCAACACATTCTATCTCATGCGTACACATCTCAGTGAAACGGGTATCCTCCCATTAGCCATAGGGCGAGAAATCTGGCAACTATTGTGGTAATGTCTCAGCAGCCTGACAAACAGAAGCAAAACCTCAGATTTAAATTAATTGCTTGGAGGCAAACTCGGGAAACCACTCATTCAAGTGGTATTAAAGAAAACCAAAAGTCTCACACCCATGTGTATCTTTTTTATTAATATAGTACCAAAAAAGTTAAATAAAAAACAGGAACCTAATTCTGCTTCTTAACAGCTTGCTTCACTTAACCAGTGTTATAGAAACTGGAATTAGGCACCTCACTACAATATTATTTGATATCTTAAACATTAAGGCGCAAACCACAACTACACACCAAAGCAATGGTTTAGTAAAGAGTCACAAATGCAACAATGTAGTCTTTAAACATATGTAAAAGTCTTGACAGATTAGCTTGTGAAAAAATTACAACATTAGACACATTTTGATGAGAACAGACCAAATCAACCCAACAAAGCTCACCAGTCCTATCCACTTAACTCCCCCAAAATAACATCAAGTCAGCTTTGAGTGTCCCTAAACTTCTACTCTCCACCACACTACTTGATAATTTATTGCAAGTGTCTATGTGAAGAAAAACATTCTAATGCTTTTGCGAAATTTACCCTTAACTCTGTGTCTCTGTGCTGTTGTTGAATTCATTTTAAAGTGACAGCCTCGATCGATTGTACTACTTCCTTCATTTCAAAATTACTGAAAGATCAATCAAGGCACCTCTTTATCTCCATTTACTAAACTGGACAAGTTCCTATTTATTGAACCACTGCTCACTAGTAAACACAGTGACACCTTCACACTCCTCAAGGCACACAAAGGTGTGCACATTAACGGGTGACATAGAAACTGTCACCAGCTGTGATCCTATAAACTATAGAATAGTGGCAAAAGATATCCAGGAAAGCAAAAAAAAGGAAAAACTAATAGAATCAATCAATGGAAATAATTTCAGAAAACTATACCTGACAGATAAGTGGAACTCTTTTTATCAAAGTACAATGAAACAACTGAAAAAATAAACTGTATTATTTGCTACTACACGCAAGAAACGGCTGCAGAAAATGAACCTTCTCTCCATTTTTGAAAGAGTATCTTTTCCCTGGAGTTAATTCTGTCTTTTGTTCCTGTCTTCATTTAACTGCGTGCTCACTGCATTTAACTACAATATATTATAGCATGATATTACATAAAACACATCTTTAAACCAAAGGGTACAAACAAAAAAAGAAGGGAAAGATGTTATCCAGAGAATATCAATATAGTGGAACTAGAAGTGAAGTTCCTGGGTGAAACCCATCAGCACTCAATAAGAAAGATTACAACATGGAAACCCAAAAATTATGGGACAGTGAAGGCAAGCAGTATAGCACTATGTTTGAGCTGCAAAATACTTTAATCTTCTAAGCTTCTGTAAATAATCTTGAATCATTTCTTCAGTTTCTTGCCATCTTCATTCCACCTATACATAGTAACAGTCTACATAGTAGAACTCCCACATTTTCTTGCTCACCTTGTCATTGGTGATGTACGCGAGATAGCTGGCAGAGGACTCGGTGTCAGTGAAGCCTGGCAAGACTTGCATTTTCTTTATGGGAGACCCATATGTTGGTCCCAGTTGTGTTTTTCTGTTAAAAAATGAGAGAATGGATTACACCCATTATGCCACATTTTGTGTGTGTGGAACAACTTTGGCAGGCAAAACATGCATTATTACTAGGCACAGGATCCTGGATGGAGTTCTAAAGGATTGACTGACTTATCTATGTTCTGCAAAAGCATCCAAGCTATACTGCAAAATAACGCAATAATTATTGTGAAAACTTACAATACTTTTGTGAAACAACCCTATAAAAATATTTTTGAGAGGTGAGAATAACATCACACAAACTGTCAATCTTTATTTTTAAAAAGACAGTATTTCAAAGAACACAAAAGTATAGTAAAAAATACAATAAAACAATCAGCATTAAAAAATTATAAAAAACATGACAACTTTGTTGATGAATATAATGAATTCAAATGATTTAATTTAACAACCTTACACTATATACATATTTACAGTTAGGTCCATAAATATTTGGACAGAGACAATTTTTTTCTAATTTTGGTTCTGTACATTATCACAATGAATTTCAAATGAAACAACTCAAATGCAGTTGAAGTGCAGACTTTCAGCTTTAATTCAGTGGGGTGAACAAAACGATTGCATAAAAATGTGAGGCAACTAAAGCATTTTTTTAACACAATCCCTTCATTTCAGAGGCTTAAAAGTAATTGGACAATTGACTCAAAGGCTATTTCATGGGCAGGTGTGGGTTGATTTGAGGTGTGGTGCTTGCATGTGGAAGATTTTGCTGTGAACAGATAACATGTGGTCAAAGTAGCTCTCCATGCAGGTGAAAGAAGCCATCCTTAAGCTGCGAAAACAGAAAAAACCCATCCGAGAAATTGCTACAATATTACGAGTGGCAAAATCTACAGTTTGGTACATCCTGAGAAAGAAAGCAAGCACTGGTGAACTCAGCAACGCAAAAAGACCTGGACGTCCACGGAAGACAACAGTGGTGGATGATCACAGAATCATTTCCATGGTGAAGAGAAACCCCTTCACAACAGCCAACCAAGTGAACAACACTCTCCAGGGGGTAGGCGTATCGATTTCCAAGTCTACCATAAACAGAAGACTGCATGAAAGTAAATACAGAGAGTGCACTGCAAGGTACATGCCACTCATAAGCCTCAAGAATAGAAAGGCTAGATTGGACTTTGCTAAAGAACATCTAAAAAAGCCAGCACAGTTCTGGAAAAAACATTCTTTGGACAGATGAAACCAAGATCAACCTCTACCAGAATGATGGCAAGAAAAAAGTATGGAGAAGGTGTGGAACAGCTCTTTATCCAAAGCATACCACATCACCTGTAAAACACGGTGGAGGCAGTGTGATGGCTTGGGCGTGCATGGCTGCCAGTGGCACTGGGACACTAGTGTTTATTGATGATGTGACACAGGACAGAAGCAGCCGAATGAATTCTGAGGTGTTCAGAGACATACTGTCTGCTCAAATCCAGCTAAATGCAGTCAAATTGATTTCATGATACAGATGGACAATGACCCAAAACATACAGCCAAAGCAACCCAGGAGTTTATTAAAGCAAAGAAGTGGAAAATTCTTGAATGGCCAAGTCAGTCACCTGATCTTAACCCAACTGACCATGCATTTTACTTGTTGAAGACTAAACTTCAGACAGAAAGGCCCACAAACAAACAGCAACTGAAAGCCGCTGCAGTAAAGGCCTGGCAGAGCATTAAAAAGGAGGAAACTCAGCATCTGGTGATGTCCATGAGTTCAAGACTTCAGGCTGTCATTGCCAGCAAAGGGTTTTCAACCAAGTATTAGAAATGAACATTTTATTTCCAGTTATTTAATTTGTCCAATTACTTTTGAGCCCCTGAAATGAAGAGATTGTGTTAAAAAAATGCTTTAGTTGCCTCACATTTTTATGTAATCGTTTTGTTCACCCCACTGAATTAAAGCTGAACGTCTGCACTTCAACTGCATCGGAGTTGTTTCATTTAAAATTCATTGTGGTAATGTACAGAACCAAAATTAGAAAAAAAGTTGTCTCTGTCCAAATATTTATGGACCTAACTGTATGTGTCACACTTCTGGCACATGCCTAAACGCTAGATGGTGGTGTTTGTAGCATGCAAGAAAAGCAAAAAAAACATTAAAATGCAGGCAGGATCACCATTCCTCTTGCTAGACATTTTCTTCTTTAAGCGAATATATTTGTCCCTTAAAAGTTTCCAATTTTTTCCCTACATTCACCACATTCCAAAACGCTGTTAGCAGATATTTTTGCCACAAATTGTCTGCCAACAATTTTTTTCGATCTGCATCATATTAATACAAAATAGAAGAGAATCAACATAAATGTGTTTCAGTAAACAATCTAACTAGTTGTAGGTTGTAGGGGTCTGCGCAGGGTCTGCATCGACGTGACACATAGTCACATTTTTCAGGAGGTGCATGTCAGGCTACACTGTAGCTACACTGTATGCTACCGGGGTGCAGAAGTATAAATCAACCTTTATTGTGAATTTTTTCCTTCAAACAATCTTTAATATTAGATTAGATATCATATATAGATCTCACCAAACTTGGTTGATATTTTTTTTGTTTTTTGTCCGGAGGGGTACAAATGCAGGATACTCTAGTAACAAAAGGGACATCAGAAGTACCAATGGGGTAAGAATGAGGTAAGAAAAATGAGGACTGCCCCTTCCAGTCATGTGACCTCAAAGGAAGGTAAAACTTTTTTGTCATAATATTCCTTTGAATGTGAAGCATATTCAAAATGGATTCAACGGCACTCACTGTTAAGCAAATAATAAGTAAGATTCATTTGCCATTGGATGTGTACATTTTTATATTATGTAATCACAGTTGCAATAAAGATGTGCTCTGGCAAATTTGAAGAAAATATTTTCATGTAACTTTTTATTTAATGAGCCTCTCCTTGAGAGTTGGAGCATTTTCTAGCAGCACTTAGGACAAGTAAGACCAACCATGGACAAAATGAGAGCCTATCACAGAACACACTTAAGCACTCACCCAGACTGTGTCATACTATACCAACTCAAGGTGAAAACACAAACACATTCTATACGCATTGCTTTGAAGTGCTACTGCATCAAAGTAGTTTAGTTAAATGAAGTATAGAACCTCATTTACTGAAGATATTAAAGGAATACTCCACCCAAAAATGAATTTTATTATATGTTACTTACTCCATGTAGTTTGTAGTGATGGCCAAGAAAATTTCTTAATCTCATGTTTTCATGGAGAACAGACATAACAAAGTTTCTGATAGAGCAGGAGCCAGGGGTGCAATGCTGGACAACAGCAAACAATTTCAAAAACATCCATGAAAAAAATCTCACATTATTAAGTCACATAATCCATACAGTAAATCATATGCTCACAATGTGAAAAATGCATGTATTTTTTGCTAAAATGTTGAGAAATAATTCACTCCGGAAAATGAAAGTAGTGCACACTTCACTGGTCAAGAGTCCCGTCTTCAAGTTAAACTCGTGAATGAGGGGGAGAAACAAATCTGCAATTCAAAAACATGTTCCTGTGCGAAGGGGCTTCCTGTTTGTGGACCACTTTCATTTAATGAAACGATATTTTAGTGAAAAATACATGCGTTTTGCATGTTGTAAGCATATGACTGTATAAACTGATGTGTAGATTATGCAACACAAGTAACATGACATTTTTTTTCATGGATAGTTTTGATATTGTTTACTGTTGTCCAGCTTTGGTCACCTTTGGCCCTCATTCTGTTAGAAACTTTGTTATATTCATTCTACACAAACCATTTTTACAATCACTACAAACCACATGGGGTAAGTAACGTATAAAAAAAATATTATTTTTGGGAGGAGTACTCTTTTAATATAGCTAAGCTACTATCCATATTACTAACCGAGAATGCTAAACCGGATGATGGACGCAGGCACATCCGGCAATGGGCCGTAGCTGCAAAAAGACGTACTGAGCAGGCGCAAAAAGAGTCCGCGAGAGTCGGCTGAGGAGCCGAGAAAGGCAGACAAAAGAGGGCGAGAGAGGCGGACAAGACCACAGAAAAAAGGAGTAAGCACAGGAAAAATGGAGAAATGAGGAAACGCAGGCAAAGCACGAAACACATTGCACACGAAACTAGACCCAAAAAAAAAAAAAAGAGGCTCGCGCACAACAGCAAGGCACCCCCCCCCCTACAGGCACCGGACGGGACACACACCAAGAGGGGGATTCAACAAGCCCATGGAACACAAAAAAAAGAACACAAAACCACCCCACAGACCCTACAAGCAAGGGACGGGACACACACAAACAGGGGGATTCAACAAGACACAGGAACACAAAAAGAAAGAAGATGCTCGCGCGACAACAATCCTCAACCCCCCCCCCCCACATACACACACACACACACATCCATAAGAAGTGACACCCAAAGCCACATATTCTAAAGTGAACATCAACACCTTCACACTAGACAGCATAAGTGTCAGCATTGGTGTATCTCCTTACAATAAAGCACTATTAACCGTTCAACTGCAGAAAAGGAAACATATTAACAGTGACTGCGATCCTCCTTATTACTTATCCATATTTCGCATGCTGAGAAAGAAACAAGTCATGAATACACGGTCACGGGTACAAAACGAAAAGGAAAGGATAACAGGAACAAACACACGAACACGAAAGAAACAACAAAATAGACGGCTATGCAGCATAGGTGGATCTCATTACAATGAGGCACTATTAACCATTCAACCGCAGAAAAGGCTCCATATTAACAGTGAGTGCAATACTCCTTATTACTTATCCATATTTCTAAAAGAAAAAATGACTCGACTCCAAAAACGCAAAGCTCAACTAAAGCTTCTAACTAACGATGTACCTAAAAGTAAAAACTTTATGAACTGCATTAGATCCTACAATACTTCATTTAATATGCACAAATCTACATCCTAGATCCACATGACGCAAACTATCAATCAAAGTGCTGCATCGCAACAGGCATGGATTCAAAACGAAACACCTCCCATCTCAGACATACGTTGATGGCAGCGAAGGCTACAACGGGCTTCTCACACAGCACAGGCAAATCGATTACAGCTCCAAAACAACACGTCCCAAATACTACACATGCAACAACGCGCCTCTCAAACGGCACAAGCAAAACATACACCAGGAAAATTCATTCGGATTAATGAATGTCATTTGCAATCATTGTCATTCAGTTCACTTCCCTGAAGAAACAACTGGCAATACAAGTTATACATTTACACGTTGTTGTCAAAAGGGTCAAATTAGACTGCCTTCTTTACATTCATATACTGAATATCTACAGAAGCTTATAACTGACGATGTACCTGAAAGTGAAATCTTTATCAACTACATTAGATCCTACAAATCGGAATCCACTATGAACATTAACAGTGGCACTGCACGTGACATCCGTCTTGAAAAAATGTTTATTGATGAATGTTCAATGGCATGAACAAACGTTTATGAATAATAATATTCGATTTGGAGGAAAGGTACTTTTATGAGGAGGAGATTTTAGACAGTGATTAGCTATTCTTCCAGATACCATGCACTCAGCTATTGTTCAGTGCACCTTAAAATATGCAGACAATTGGCATTGCTTTCAAAAGATACAGTTAGTAAAAAAGATACGATGTCCAGAACCAGATCATAACAATTGCTTATTACAACTGAGAGATGGTACACTCACGAATACAGATGGACTTCAGCCACATATTATTACAATTCCTTAAGCCTTTATCTGCGACGACTTAGTTACAGAGAGATTTGGAACAGCAATCTCATTAGACCAAATGCCCCTTTTAACACAACGCACTATATTATGTCCAAAAAATATTAATGTGGAAAACATAAATACCCAAGTCATTCCATTACTTCCTGGGAAGACACAACTCTTTCTAAGCTCTGACAAACTTGACTCTGATCACAACAATAACCATCTTAAATGACCTTACAAGTTCTGAGCTGGAATTACCTTTTACACTTAAACGGCGTGTACAAAGAAATTTGCAAATAAACCTTTACACTGTGCCACACACTTTATTGTTTGCTTTCTATTTGCATCATCTACACCGTCACACTATTCTATATCTCATTCATACATCACGCTCTTTGTCATTCCCAACACCAGGGGTTGGCGAGCAGGGGGCGGAGCCCCCTAGTAACAACTATTCTTGAATATTTCCAGTTTTACCTCTGCAAAAACACTTAAAATAAAAGAAAGCATTTACCTGCACATTTTGGTGGTGGAATTATAGAGTTTCATCTTAAATTGATCATTGGCAGTGAGGATAAAATTCTCTTTCGTTATGGCAGGGTACACAGTCATGCAGTATGGTACAGCACTCTGCTCAATCCGATCACTAGCCAGTATGCGAAGGTCATCCTTGCTGCTGTTGATTAGGTCATACTCTACCTATAGGTTACAAAAGGCAAGAAACATACAGTTTTTCAACATTTATATTTTTATGATCTATTTTTCTAATTCATTCAGTGAGAGATTTCAAAATGTATCACTTATTTCTTCTACAGAAAAAGTGATACACATGAAAATGGGAAAGGTCTTCTTGCTTTTAGTGTATTTATTAGTGCAGTTGTCATGGTTTAATTAAGTAACTGTGCTCAGGCACTGCCATTAGTTGTGGAAATACATGATTGTAATAGTAAACACTTGCTACCACTGCTCATGTGCAGTGGCATTTATTTAGTTATAACTGTGTTTTATCCACCATTTTGTTTTTTGGAGCATGCGTGAGAAAATGCAGTATGGCAAAAAGGTGAGAAAATTCCACCAGGTCATATCTGCTGGTATTTACACAAAAATGGGCCATTTGGGATCATTACCCCTATACCTGATAGGTGGCAAAACCGAGTCCCTAGTTGAGGAAACCAGGCCCAAGTTATTGGTTAAAGGGTCAGGACTATGAGGACAAGTCAAGTGATGGGCAGTATATAGTACGTGATTGAAAGGAGTGGAATTGTGAGGCTACATTAACTAAGGCAGCTGATGATCTCTCTAGCACTAGTTCTTCCTTAAATTCCGCTGACTCAATGATGTAGGAAGAGTGCGGTCATATGTGGGGAGTTCTATGATTAAATATCTACAGCCAATGTAGATTTGGCTCAGAACGGAGGTTTTAAGTGGTAATATTGTACTTTCTTTGCTATTTTTGCTTTATATTTGTTTTCCTGACTTCTCAGAGACAGAGTTATTCTGTTGATATTATTTTGGGTGTTGCTAGGCACATCCGCTACGTTCTGTGTAATGTGTGAGTAAGCCCAGACTATATGTCAAATGTGATCCAAATTTAGTGTTAATGACGAAATGACTGTGAATGAATATTGGGGCTGGTGCTTGTGGGTTAATCACTGCATCTCCAAAATTTTAATCTGCACCTCCAGGTACAAGGTATGCAATCTGAATGAATAATACATAACAAACATTAACCCCAATGGCCCCAAAAAGTTATCCATAATCCCTCAGAAATTAGTTCCCATTCTCAATGCAAATACTCATTAGGGAATTATTTAATTTTATTGCTACTATTTTTAAGCATCCACTCACCCCAGTCCACATGCTCCACATGGGAGGGACAAAAAAAAAACCCTTGCCAACTCTCTAAAATCTAAAATTTTTCACATATGTAATTTCTACAGTGTATATACAGTGATCCCTCACCTTCTGTGGATGCAGAGGAAATGCATTTACATGGGGTCGAGAGCTTCAATTGAAGACTCGCTTCCTCCCTTATTTACTGGTCAAGTGTTCCAGTCTTCAGTTGAAAAGCGTTTTCCCTTGTGAACACATTTCTTCTTCATGCATTGCTCTTATTTTCCAGAAGTATTTAATAAATAATGCTTTAGCAAAAAAAATGAGAGCGTTTTATCTGTTGTGAGCATACTGTATGACTATATGTGCGGACATATGGATTATGTGGAACAAGCAACAAAAGAGTTTTTTTTTCATGGACATTTTTTGACATTGGTCGAGCATTGGTGCCCTATTTTATCAGAAAATGTGCTATTTCCATTGTCCATGAAAATATGAGATTGAATTTTTTTCTTATTACAAACTGAAATTTTTTAAAAAATATAATTTTTGGGTGGAGTATTCCTTTAAGCTATATAATATAATCAAAGATAAATAAATTTAGGCTTCAACCAGTGCTGGTTTTGTGACCACAAATTTTGTTTTGGCCTTGAATTAGTATGAGTCAGCCATCACCAATAGATAACTACAGGAAACACAAAGCTCACAATTAGAATAAAAGACAATAAGACAGAATAAAATACACAAATACAGACTACTAGATAGATAGATAGATAGATAGATAGATAGATAGATAGATAGATAGATAGATAGATAGATAGATAGATAGATAGATAGATAGATAGATAGATAGATAGATAGATAGATACTTTATTAATCCCAAAGGGGAAATTCACATACTCCAGCAGCAGCATATATTAAATTAATATTAAATTAAATTAAACACAATATTAAATTAAAGAGTAATAAAAATGCAGGTAAAAACAGACAATAACTTTGGATAATGTTAATGTTTACCCCCCTGGGTGGAATTGAAGAGTCGCATAGTTTGGGGGAGGAACGATCTCCTCAGTCTGTCAGTGGAGCAGGACAGTGACAGTAGTCTGTCGCTGAAGCTGCTCCTCTGTCTGGAGGTGATACTGTTCAGTGGATGCAGTGGATTCTCCATAATTGATAAGAGCCTGCTGAGCACCCGTTGCTCTGCCACGGATGTCAAACTGTCCAGCTCCATGCCTACAATACAGCCTGCCTTCCTCACCAGTTTGTCCAGGTGTGAGGCGCCCTTTTTCTTAATGCTGCCTCCCCAGCACACCACCGCGTAGAAGAGGGCACTCGCCACAACTGTCTGATAGAACATCTGCAGCATCTTATTGCAGATGCTGAAGGACGCCAGTCTTCTAAGGAAGTATAGCCGGCTCTGTCCTCTCTTGCACAGAGAATCAGTATTGGCATTCCAGTCCAATTTATCATCCATGAACATGAACAAATAACATAATTTGTAATACAAACACATATCACCCTAAGCACTTAGAGAAAGTCAGGGGAAGTTAAATACCTTCCTGAACAGATTTGCTTTAAAGAAATACTCCAAAAAAAAAACGTTTCTTTTTATCATGGTATTTAACCCATGTGTATTGTAACGAAGACCAAGAAAAATTTTAATTTCATGTTTTCATGGAGAACAAAGATAAACAATTATTAACAGAATGGTGCACTGCAACCAATACCGTACAATGGCAAACAATATAAACAATGCTGATGGAAAAAAAAGAAAACTTTGACATTACTTGTGTTACATAATCTACATGTCAGTTATCCAGTCACTTCCTCACCAGATGAAAAGTGTGCTTCTTAAACAGGGAATGCAATTCATATAGGGCTGAGTTTTTGATTTGAAGATAGGAATCTTGACCAATGAATGAAGGAGAGAGGTGAATCTTCAATTCAAAAACTCAGGCCCTTCAGCTTCACCTTCACATAATGCAGTACTTGGAGTTCTATATCTCCATTATTGGTTAAGGTTGAAAAATACAGTATAGTCGAATGGTATTAAATAAAAGGAATACTTACTAAAAATTGGTCCATGCCAAGAGACAAGAGCCTTGGAAGACCACTGTCCAGATCATCCACAAACATGATATCCTGTATGGTTTTATAGTGAGAATGATGCCTTCCTAACAGCTCCCAGCATTGCTTTCCGTTTTGAGGGGAAAGTTTAAAAACAGTTACAACAACCTCAGAATCCTATAAAAAAAAAAGAAAATGGATAATGAAATCATGTGCAAAAAACAGTAATAAATATAATATGACAAGAAATAGGCTGTACATGTACACTTGAGCCAATAGTGGGAATCTTCCTGAAAATGTTATATGAATTCAATAGAGGATGATGAAATTACAATATAAAAAGTAAACACTGATTCTGTAAAACCTAGAAGGTGGAAAAGGAGTATGCAAATGTAAAAAAACAATAGAGCCATATATCAAAAGAGCATATATTTTAATTATACTTGTGTTCATACAGAATGGCTCTTGAGGTATAGTGCAACTGTCAAAAACAAAATTGCACATATAATAGTAAACAGAAAGATATAAATCGCCTTTTTTTTTAAATATATTTTTACTTTACTAATTTTCATTGTAATCATTCCATACAAACAGATCAATTTATAACCCAACAAATTTGAAGACTAATCAAACCCCACCCCTGAGAAGGAGAGCTTAGCTAAAGGAAAATTGCTTAAGACTTTTTAATAAGGCAACATTAAACAAAAGAAAGGGAGAAGTAAATATCTATGTAAATAAGAGATGGAGAAGGGAGTTAAATGCGGTAATAGTTATTTCTCTTATTCTAAAATAATATTGATTAAATCCTGCCATGCTTTGAAAAAATTTTGTACAGATCCTCTAACTGAGAATTTGATTTTTTCCAATTTTAAATAATATAAAACATCGGTTTCCCACTGACTTATAAGAGGAGAATTAGGATTCTTCCAATTTAACAAAATAAGTCTGCGTGCCAAAAGTGTAGTGAATGCAATCACCGTTTGCTTGTCCTTCTCCAATTCAAGTCCATCTGGAAAAACACCGAACACAGCTGTTAATGGGTTAGGAGGGATTGTGATACCAAGGCTGTCTGAGAGGCACTTAAAAATTTTTGTCCAAAATGATGTTAGTTTGGTGCAGGCCCAAAACATGTGACCCAGTGAGGCAGGAGCTTGGTTGCAGCGTTCGCAGGTTGGATCCTGCCCTCGAAACATTTTGGACAGTTTTAAGCGAGACAGATGGGCTCGATATATAATTTTTAGTTGAATAATTCTATGCTTTGCGCATATAGAACTCGAGTGAATTCTCTGCTTTGCTACCTTCCACTCCTTTTCTGATATATTGATTAAGAGATCTTCTTCCCAATGTCCTCTTGGATCTTTGAAAGGTAGGTACTCTAATAAGATTTTATATATTGCGGAAATAGTGTTTATTTCCTCGAAATTGAGCAGTATTTTTTCCAGCATTGTGGAGAGTGCAAGGTGGGGGAAATCGGGCAATTTCTGTTTAACAAAATTTCTAATTTGAAGATAGTAAAAGAAATGTGTAGCTGGGAGGTTGAATTTTGAACGTAATTGTTCAAAAGATGTAAATATGTTGTCTATATAAAGATCTCTGAGCATTTTAATCCCAAAACTTTTCCAGGTATTAAAAACTGGATATACTTGCGAAGGTTGAAAGAGGTGGTTCTCTTACAGAGGTGCCACTGATAAAAGACTTTCCATCTTAAAATGCTTTCTAATTTGGTTCCATATTCTGAGTGAGTAAAGCACAATTGGGTTATTAGTATATTTGCGATAACTTTCATTTATTGGAGAGCAGAGCAGGGAATATAAAGAAGTACTACAGGATTTTACTTCTATTGCGGACCAAGCCTGTGTATGTTCATTTATTTGTGTCCAGGTTTTTATGGCTTGTATGTTTGCTGCCCAGTAATAAAACTGAAAATTAGGTAAAGCCATGCCACCTTCTGCCTGAGGTCTTTGTAGGGTCGCTCTTCGGATACGTGGGTGTTTTGAGTTCCAAATGAATGAGGTTATTGTTGAATCTAACTGTTTAAAAAACGATTTATTGATATATATTGGAATGTTTTGAAATAAAAAGAGAAGTTTAGGAAGGATATTCATCTTAACAATGTTAATTCTTCCGGCTAGAGTGAGATGAAGGGTTGACCATCTATGCAAGTCTTGCTTAATTTTTTCCAAAAAGACGCCAAAATTTTGTTGATAAAGAGCTTTATGTTTACTTGTGATATTTACCCCTAGGTATTTAAACTGATCTGCTATGGTAAAAGGTAGGGTGTCTAATCTAATATTATATGCTTGTGAATTCACTGGAAAGAGTATACTTTTATTCAGATTAATTCTAAGACCAGATATCTTTTGAAATTCTGTTAGTGCTGTTAAAACAGCGGGGACAGTGTTTTCTGGGTCTGATATATATAAGACCATATCATCTGCATATAGAGAAATTTTCTGTTCCAGTCCTTCTCTGACAATCCCCTTTATCTGATAAGAATTTCGGCAGTGAACCGCCAGTGGTTCAATAGCGATTGCAAACAACAGTGGCGACAAGGGACATCCTTGTCTGGTACCACGTTCTAGTTTAAAGTAGTCTGAGCAAATGTTATTAATACAAACTGAAGCTTCTGGATTGGTATACAGTAGTTTGATCCATGCACAAATATTCGGGCCAAATCCAAATTTCTCCAATGCAGTGGAAAGGTAATTCCATTCAATCATATCAAATGCTTTTTCTGTGTCTAATGATAGTAATATGTCTGGGGTGTTTGATTTTGCTGGTGAATATATAACATTAAACAAGCGTCGGAGATTTGAAGATAGGTGTCGGCCTTTAATAAATCCAGTTTGATCTTGTGATATTACCGAGGGCAGCACTTTCTCCATCCTTCTAGCTAGGATTTTTGAGACTATCTTAACATCATTATTCAGGAGTGAAATTGGTCTGTATGATGCACATTGTAACAAGTCCTTATTTTGTTTAGGAAAGACGGTGATTAATGCTTGTCGAAATGTTTGAGGTAGTATTTGGTTGTCTCTAGCTTCTGTAAATGTTGCCAATAAGAGGGGAGCTAGCTGAGTGGAGAATTTCTTATAAAATTCTACGGGGTAACCATCAGGGCCTGATGATTTCCCGCTTTGTAGTGACTTTATAGCGTCTAGTAATTCTGTTAGCGTTAGAGGTTTATCCAGTTCCTCAGCACTTAAAGCATCTATTTGTGGTATCTGTGATGTATCCAGAAATGCATTAGATTGTGTGTTGTCTTCTTTGGGCTCAGTAGAATATAAAGACTTATAGTAATCTCTAAATGTGTGCATTATTTTATTATGGTCGATGATTTCTTCTCCATTCTTGTTGGTGATTACTGGTATTGCATTGTGAACTTCTTGTTTATGAATTTGTTGAGCTAAAAGCTTATTAGCTTTTTCTCCGTGTTCATAGTAATGCTGTCTAGACTTATAAATAAGTTGTTCAGTTTCTTTAGTTGTTAAGATGTTGAGTTCTGTATGCAGGGCCTGCCTTTTCCTGTGGAGAACTTCATTTGGACGCCTGGCTTGTTCTTCATCTATTCTAGTAATTTCATTTCTTAGCTCTGACACTTTCTTGGTTTCTAATTTATTTCTGTGGGAAAGATATGAAATAATCTGTCCTCTTAAGAAGGCCTTTAGAGTTTCCCAGAGTGTTCCTGCAGAAACCTCTGTGGACGTGTTTGTCTCTAGGAAGAAGCTGATTTGTTTGGATATAAATTCTGTGCAGTTCTTGTCTGCCAATAAAAGAGGGTTAAGACGCCATCTGCGAGGTGAGTGTGAGGGGCTTATTGATTTTAGCTCCAAGACTAGAGGGGCATGGTCAGAGATAACAATTGTGTCGTATTTGCATGATTTAATTGTAGGCAGGAAATTATTATCTATAAAAAAATAATCAATTCTTGAGTAGCTATAATGCACTGGTGAGTAGAACGAATATGTTCTTGAGTTTGGGTTAAGAAACCTCCAGGGGTCTGATAAGTTGTGATCATTTAAAAACTGTGTAATTATCTTTGCAGTATTAGATGTCGTCCCCCCTGTCACAGGAGTCCTATCTAAGAGTGGGTTTAAAACACAATTAAAGTCCCCAGCCATTATAATTTTATGAGTGTTCACATTGGGAATGGATGCAAATAGATTTTGCATGAATTCCTTATCATCAACATTGGGTGCATAAACATTTATCAAAATCATTTTACTCTTGTATAAGTTGCCCATGACCATCACATATCTCCCTTCAGGGTCCGACACTACATCTGATGCTACAAATGGAACTGTTTTATGTATAAGAATTCCCACCCCTCTAGTTTTCTTTATAAAGCTAGAATGGAACATTTGGCCAGTCCAGTCTTTTTGTAGTCTGAACTGATCCTTGGTTAGTAAGTGGGTCTCCTGTAGAAATACTATTTTAGCGTTTAAGCCTGTTAGGTGAGAGCATACTTTCTTTCTCTTTAATTCGTGATTCAGGTCTTTAACATTCCAGCTCACAAAGTTAACTGTCCCATCATGGAGACATTGATTCTGAGTTTTTAATGTCATTTTATAGTTTTAATTGGTAATATGGCAGTTTTAATCTTAGTTTCAAGATTCCCCATGAATTATTGTATTTTAGCCTATTGTTGCATTGATATTTATAATTATAAGGATTACAAGAATAGATTAGATATAACCTGCTCTCCTTCTCTCCCCCCTTTATCCCCCCACCCCCCTATTTTGCCTCCCCACATGAGGCTAGATCCCACTTTGCGATGTCCCAGTCCTCTGACATACGAAGAGACAGAGCACGTCCAAAACAAAACAAACCCCACCCTGCAGCGGCGTTAAAGAATTAAAACAGAGATATCTTTTGCAGCTAAATTCTTAATACTATCTGCCGAAAATATTCTCATTAACAGTATTTAAGCTTGAAATAATCTTCAGCGCTTTTAAGTTAAGATATTAAGATTAAAAAAAAAAAAAAATCGCTTTGTTTTTACATCTTCACTAAACATATATAAAACATAGTAACCATTTTTTTAAAATATAGAATGTATTGTGTTACAGTAAAGGAAAAGCAGCCCAGAACCATAGAAGCTTCAGGGGTATGATGTGCATTCAGTGAGCTGCTTTCTGTTATCTATTTTAAAAAAAATGGAATTGTGTAGCTTAATACATTCTTGTTTATTATGGCACCAGGGAGTGAAGACATGTTACATGTAGGCTGGACATGTAAGGAAGAATTTAACTGTACTCTGTACAGACAAGTGACAATACCAGTCATAATTGTAATACTAATAGTTCCTTGATCGACTATTGTTGAGTGGCGATTCATTGCTTCTTGTTTTCCACTTAGAGAATGCCAGCTGTTTGCTGTCTACATTATGTCAGCAGGAAGGATATTTAGACTACTCACTGCAGTAGCCAGGTACTGAGAATCTCCAGAGAAGGCCATGTGGGTTATGGCCCCTTTAGCAAATGTGAAAGGCTCTTCACATTCAGTTGCCAGAGTCAGAGCATCAAGAATGTAAACAGCCCCATTGACAAAACCAACGGCTAACAGAGAACCTATAAAAAAAAAAAAACACAGTTGATGGGTTATAAGTTGTATCACAAAGTTTTCCCCCAAAACCTATAAAATTAACAAGACAGAATCAATGGAAGGGCCATTAGTATGAATGACCAAAACACCTCAGGTGACAACCAGCTAAATAAAATTGTACTGCAATGGGAAACAGGAAGTGTGTCAAATAATGAATAAGAATCAAGGAATGTAGCCAAGGAAATGAGCAAAGTACAATACATATGGGCTCTTCAGCCTTTAGACTCGTCATGGTGACTAAATATAAGGGGAAATGTAACATAACATTGCATTTCACTGTCAAACCTGCTAAGCACAATTTAGGGTCATCGAGCACTAAAGCCTGTAACGGCAGCACTGTCTGCCAGGTATAGCCAGCGCTGGAAAAGTTGGTAATTTATAAGTCCACTCATGCAAGCACACACACGCACACTCCCATTGGGCGAATCTGGAATTGACATTTAACCTAATGTTCACGTCTTTGGGGATGTGGTAGCAAACTGGAGTACCCTGAGGTAAAACCATGCAGACACCGGGAGACTGTGCAAACTGCATATGGGCAGTAACTAGGCATCAAATTTAACGAAAGATGCTAGATCCCAGAGGCACCTTATGCCATCCATCCATCCATCTTCCAAGCCTGCTTTATCCTGAACATTGTTGCAGGGAAGCTGAAGCCTATCCCAGCAGGCATCACAGGGTGAACACACACCCAAGCCTAAAAAACACACACACTCGGGCTAATTTAGCATTGCCAGTCCACCTAACCTGCATATCTTTGGACAGTGAGATGAAACTGGAGCATCTGGAGGAAACCCACACAAACATGGAGAGAACATGAAAACTCCATACAGGAACATGAACCTTGGTCTCATTACTGCGAGGTAGCAATGCTACCCCTGCGCCTTTGTGTCACTCCTTATGCCAATGTATTTGTAAATGAATGATAAATCACACAATTCATCTATTTATTAAGTTTCTAAGACAGCTTTTTCCAATATAAGGTCACAGGGAACAGGACACTGTCTGACAACATCTTCTGGAAGGTAGGAATAAATTGTAGACAAAGTGTAAGTACAGACTACTCATATTTATAAAAACACCTTAATCTTAACTCATCAATTTGGCGTTATGTGTTACAATTTGGAGTTAGGTCTTTGGAATATGGGTTAGAATCCAGGACCCCTGGACAAAAGTCTGTGAAAGAATCAACAATCACCAGGCTAAAATGTGAACTCTAATGTGAGGAGTAGCGATGATCGGCAAAATTCGCCAAAGTGCTTACTGCAGTGAATATGCTGTGTTCATTCGTGACACACTGTTTGCCAAATATCTTCCTGCAAAATTGCTGTTTAGTCGGATTAGATTAATATTTCTTTCCCAGCGGCCCATCATGTTTTCTAGGGCCGGCATGACATCACAACTATAGCAACCATGTGCAGAACTTTTACACATACTCACTGTAAGATTGTTGTAGATCTGCTTCATTCATGTGTGATGTCATAACCTGATCAGTACTCTAGCAGGATTTCTGTCTTGCATGCATAAAAAAAACTGCAGGACATGGCTAATTTGCATGTATAATTAGCCATGTGCCAAGCTACAATTTCAAAATAAGCCTTATAAGAGCCCTGCCCTCACCTTCTCCTTCTTGAATCAGAATGAGGTCCTGTGTGAAATAATAATAATAATGAAAGATGTATTACTATTTACAAGGCATTTATTTCTTCTTGATGGAAGAAAAAAGTGCAGAGCACCTGCAGAGATAGGGTGAAAAAAAAAAGACATGACAGTCCAGTAGCAACTGCAGCCCCGACTTCAAACAATGGCATAATCCAGCCCCACAGCCCCTGCTTTTTGGCACTGCCAATGTGATCCACAAGATTGGGACTCTTTGATCGCAATGATCTATATTTTCTTTACTTATAGCTAGTTTGTGGCCATTTGTTGTATTTTGTCTATGGTATCCGTTTCATTTGCATTTTTTGTTGTTTAATACATGGTGGCACTGTGGCTTGCACTGCTGCCTCACAGCTCAGATCACATCTTTTGCCACTCTGATTGGTCTCTCATAGTTGGCAGATGCATCCCTAGCTCTTAGTGACACTTAAAGACCATTATCCATCCATCCATTATCCAACCCGCTATATCCCAACCACAGGGTCACGGGGGTCTGCTGGAGCCAATCCCAGCCAACACAGAGCGCAAGGCAGGAAACAAACCCCGGGCAGGGTGCCAGCCCAACGCAGGGCGGGCACACACACACACACACCAAGCACACACTAGGGACAATTTAGAATCGCCAATGCACCTAAGCTGCATGTCTTTGGACTGTGGGAGGAAACCGGAGTACCCGGAGGAAACCCACACAGACATGGGGAGAACATGCAAACTCCACGCAGGGAGGACCCGGGAAGCGAACCCAGGTCTCCTAACTGCGAGGCTAAAGACCATTATAATCCACTCAGATGTAATTCTACTTTTTCTTTCTTAATGATCTGAAAACATTTTGCGGAGCTCGTGAACATTTCCATAATTTTGCTGCACTCACACCAAAGCAAACTCTGCAAGGTTTGCACAACACTACTGAGGTGCAGCAAGGCAGCTGTGATACATATTAGAACATTTAGAGCAGTTTTGACAAATAAAAGCCATTCATTGTAACAAAGCTTTTTAATCCATCTCACATATTTTTCCAAAATTACATCTAGTTGAATTTTGAAGGTCCCTAGAGTCCTGCTGTCCATCATACTATTCAGTAACTTATTCTATATGTTTATATTTCTCTGTGTAAAGACAAACTTTCTAATTTGTGTGTACAACTTATCTTTTAACAAATTTCAATCTGTGTTCCTGTGTTCTTGTTGAAGAACTTAATTTAAAATAACAGCTTGGATCCACTGTACTAATTTCCTTCATGATTTTGAACATTTCAATTATGTTACTTCTTTCCTTAAACTGTAAAGGTCCAGCACCTCCAATCTTCCCTTGTAGCTCATACTTCGTGGTCCCATAATCAGGCTAGTTGCTCTCTGGTCTTTCTCAAGTACTGCTATGTCTTTTTTGTAATATGGAAATCAAAACTGGACACAGATGAGCACTGCATGACTGTTGAAGCTTTAATTAAACATAAATGAGAAAATGAATCAACTGCTACAACCCAGACTGGGTTTTTATTGCTGCACAGCTTGAAAGCCAAACTATGTGGTCTGCAATCTGCCTCATTACCTTCTATGGCTTTGTTTCTAATTTGTTTACTTAAGGGCTACGTAAAAATATTTGCTGTGAAACCTACTTTCGTGGGACAGCAAAATTGCTATTTGTGACTGAAGGCATTTTGTTTAAAAAACAGAATGTACTGCTATTTGCTACAAGTTTTCTCTTGTGAGCAATGGTGAATTTCAATTGAACTCTAAACTCTTTTTATTCATGAATCTGGAATTTTACTCACATTTGTTTTATATGTTGTAAGAATTTGTTTAATGTTTTAGTTCACCGTCCTCAGTATTTTGTCTAAGTTTATACATAATCTCTTTGAATTTATGTCAGTTTTAAACTCACATTAAATATTAGGGTTAGAGTAACTGCGGAGTAGTGTTGGATTGGTAGTAAAATTTTGACTTCGGTATTGATGTCAGTTTTCAAACATCAGTACTGGTACCAAAATGGTACTGAAACAAATAATGGATAACCCGCCAGCCCCACTGACTCACCCCAGCATCCCTGGTGTGGCGCACATTCGTGCACATATTGATTGCACTGCAAAAAAGCGTTCCTCCCTGCCTTGCCATGGTTTTCCTTTTGAATGTTCCTGAATGTCAAATTTATTCCCATGAAATCTCCAGCACATGGGGGGATGTGTCACCTGTGGAGTCTCCAGCATATCAAACAGCAGAAGAATCAAGTGATCAGCACAAGGTCTTTAAAACCTATGATTTACTTTGGGTACCTAAAGTACCAAACTGCTGGTACCGTACCATTTTAAAAATTGCTTTTTTCGGTACTTTTTCATTACTGATATACCACGCAGCCCTACTGCTCAACATACAACTCAGATTCCTGATTTATCCCCAGGGAGATGAACACAGTATAGACAATCGCAATTGACAAAATAAACTTTAATTCTCCATTATCAGAGTAGTGTAGTGAGCCAATTATCTCTGTGTAAATCATGAGGTCTGGATCATGTACTGTTTTTGGCATAAGGACCTGAGGTTGAGAGAGACAACCATTAATCTGGACATCGAAGGTGCCACCCATGCATCTGCCTGACTTCTGAGTCAAGTTGTGTCATCTGAAAGACAAGCTCTTACTCTCTTCTTTTATCGCTCTCTCATTCTGTGACTGCACTTCCTTTAATGCAGATTCCACATCCTTACAGAAAGGACTGTTGAAAATTTTTGTCTTTGAATCATGGGGATATTTAAGGTCTTAAAACGAGAATCTGCTATTACTGCTATAATTTTATTCCAATTAATACTGCTTTGCTTTAATTTTGTATACTTTGTACATCTTGAGTGATGGTAGTAATAAAGCAAACATAGGTATCCTAGTGTGGGTAGGCCTACGGTGTTGTGGACTGAAGAGGGACGCCTTCAATAGTGAGTAGCACAGAAAGGAGTAATGTACCACTGGTAAGGCATAACCAAGGTGTTTCAGTCTGCAGTGTTTTTGGGAACTCAACTGCTTTGCTTAAGTCAAATCTAGTAAGTTCCTAAGGGAGTACTGAGGGGTGATAAGCTGAGCAGGCATCACTCATAATCAGTGATTAAGTGCAAGTATGTGCAGGTCTTTCCTTGTGTGTGTGCGTGTTAAGTTGGTACATCACTGGGAAAATTGCATTGCAAATGTAGATGACTATGTAGAAAAGTGATGCAATTTGTTTTTGAAATTCTTAATAAATAGATTTTTAAAAAGTGTGGAAAGTTTTTGAACATCCCTCGTAAATGTATCATTTTTTACCTTGGAGATCAAATGTCAGGCTCTGAATTTCTTTATCATTCTTGAAGATCCTGCTACAGACATTCTTCTTCAATTTGTAGTTCCACAGGTTCAGGAGTCCACAGTAACTTCCCATAGCAACAAGAGGATAGACAGGGTGACAAGCCACTGCGTGCAGTGTGTCCCAGTGCTCATACAGAAGCGTCTCCATGTGTGTTCCACTTGCACTTATATGGACCACTTTAGCTTCAGCAGTCAAAACAACAAAGTTCCTATGGAAGACAAAACACTTGTGAAAGTCCTTGTTACTTTAGTAAAAGACCTCATTATTTTTATTTGACTTTTCACAGGCAGTTATTTTCTTCTCTTATTTAAAATTAGTTGAATGGATAGCAAAAGAACAACAAAGAAAAACTATTATTTAGCTGTTGTTAATGTCATTGTTACAGGCTGGCATCCATATACACATGCGAGTGTTTTACTGGGTAGGCAAGTAAGTATGTCTGGTTCCTCAGTATCAGTCAATGCATGAATTTTAGTGGATAGGTAAGTATGTCCAGTGCCTGTGTATCAATTAAATACTACCTATGTTCTACATGCTACCTTACTACCGCTTAGTGTGCCACCACATTCGTATTCATGTACAACAACCTCTGTATGAGCGAATGCATCATACATATGTGGATACTGAAATTAATGTCAGCGCAGAAAAATTGTCATCTGCTATTTCTCAGCCTAAAGTAAGCATTTCATTTTGAACCATTGATTAATCAACGCAATTAGATTTCATTTCCTACTTTCATTTATTTAATGTTAAGAAAACATTAAAGTGTGTGCTCACTATGCTTGCTATATACACCACTCTTTTTTTAATATCATGGTTTTTACAATTTCCTTTACTTGTGTCAAGCGGTAGTACACAGTTTTAATTGGTTTTACATTACAGGTTATACATCCATCCATCCATCCATCCATTGTCCAACCTGCTGAATCCGAACACAGGGTCACGGGGGTCTGCTGGAGCCAATCCCAGCCAACACAGGGCACAAGGCAGGGAACCAATCCTGGGCAGGGTGCCAACCCACCGCAGGACACACAGGTTATACAATTTTCATTTATTCAGACATTCCAGGAAAGTACTAGAAAAGTCATTTTTGTTACTCAGAGCATAGCTATCCCCTGCCCTGAGTAAATCTTTGTAATTAACTGGCACTTCTGCAATACATGACTCCAAAATCAGCACCCACTATGCATGGCAGTACTTTTCCTGATTTTTTTTTTATTGTCTAGTTTATACCATATTTACTCGTGTACCACGCACCCTCGTGTAAGACGCGCACCCTAATTTTTACAAAGAAAATCGAGAAAAAAATTTGCCCTGTGTACGACGTGCGTTGTGATTGTATAGGAAGCGTTTAGGGCACGTTTTCCGTGAAATGCACTTGTTTTTGTTGCATGACATAAGAGCGAGTGAGAGAGAGAGAGAGAGAGAGAGAGCATGCGCGAGTGAGAGAGAATGATAGAGATAGAGAGGGATGCGTGCGAGAGAGACAGAGAGAGCGCGCATGCGAGCGAGAGAGAGAGAGAGCGTGAGCGAATGAGCGAGAGAGAGTGAGCGAATGAGCAAGAGACAGCACGTGCGAGTGAGCCCAAGCAGAAGAAGTAAACATTACAGAAAAAAATTTCCTCGTGTATGACACGCACCTGCTTTTCTAATGCTAATTTTTGGGAAAAAATGTGAGTGTGGCACACACGTAAATACGGTAATTACAGATCAGTAACATCACACTTTGTCTAAGACTGACTTATACTTGTGAGTCAAGCCTACGCCATAGCCTGCGTAGCCCATGACATAGCCTGACACACACTTCCTCAAAAATGGGTCTATATATCACATTGATGTGGAGTCTAAGCAGATACCTATGACTCTGAATGGCCAAGTTGGTAATTACATATTTCCTGAAACATATTTCCATTTGTCTTCCAATATTCTAAAGAAAAAAAGGAGCAGATCAAAGAAAGACTTATCGAAGAAGTTAGAAAATATGCATATTTATAACACTACTATCTGCAAATATTGGCTAACATTGAACGGATTATTCACTTTTCTTGCATGCTACAAACACTAGTGTTCAGGCATGTACCTGCAGCGTGTTATGATGCAGAAGTATAATGTGCTTTCGATGGTATAGCATACAGTGTAGACTCAACGCAGAAGTATAAATCAGCTTTAAGATATTTTTTAAACTAGGTTTATACCCTAGATATCACAATCAGTACAAACAATCACATCCTGTCCAGGGTTACGTATAGCCTGCAATGTTGCAGGGATAAAATTTCCTTCCATGTGACACTTCAATGGATTAAGCAAATTGATAGACCAAATGGAAATGCTGTTTAAACAAACATTCTTGAAATAAAAAATCTTACATCACTCACCTGACAATAAATTGACTCGCAGTGATGGTACAGTCCTTCAAGTAATCCTCTTTGCCTAGTGGGTTTGGTGGCTCAGTTGAAAAGCAAATGGAACGAATTGAGGCCAGATTGAAGCGGCTAAACCAATTAATTAGCCTCAGTTGTTCATCATAAAACTTTATGTGACCTTTAACATCACCCGTAACTATATAGCTAAAATCAAGAAAAACAGAGTATGTTATGAAGCTGAAAAAAGCAATCCAGGAATATGCTGGCTGACTCTTGGTGCACTGTAGCTGCTCAGTTTGTAATGAATAAACAATACAAGTCAATAGAAAACCATTTAAAGCCTCTTTAAATTGTTAATGTGCTTCAGAAAGTGAATTGGCAGATGCATAGGACTACAATGCTGTAACATTTCAATCAATCAGTTAATCAGCCATTCGATCAACTAATTAATCAATTAATTCTGACTGTGGTAGTGGGATGGAAGGGCAAATTAAGAATAACAGGCAACATGGGGTAAGATAGAGCTGAGGCAGTATGGCCCTTACAAATAAGAAAACTAAAATGAAAAGGCTACAATCAAGAAGCAGTACGTTAACTATTGGCTTAATAAATACCTGGAAGTATTATTCCATAAAAAAGAAAGTGAATAAAGTGAGTCAGATTGACATTCTAAAAAATAGCATGTAAAGGCCTGTTACCATATAACCTCATACCGATTAGGGTTTCCAGACTAGAAACAGGTTAGAGCAAGGGTTCTTAACCTGAAGTCTATGGACCCCTAGGGGTCAGTTAAAAATTAACATTTATATTCACTATACAGCCCGGTACTGTTGATTTAGAGTAAATGTAGTAGTAGTAGTAGTAGTAGTAGTAGTAGTAGTAGTAGTAATGGTAGTCAAAAACGTAGTAGTAGTAGATCTGTTTTAATTTGCACAAGAGGATTGTATTTCATAAGTATAATGAGTGGCCATTACTTTTAATATTCAACATCAATAATGGCACTTGGTGATGAGTTTCCAAGGGAAATCCGCTCCGCTGGAGCTCAAAGGTTGCTTTGGGGGAAGACAAGCAGCGAAGTGAGCTACATAGCTGGTAATATTTTGCTTTTACTTTTTCATAAAATGGCGTGTGTACATTGTTTTGCAATATGTGTGCAATCTCAACACTTGAATCAATGCCTGGTAACATTGTTTGGCTTGAAAAACGGATGTACTCTGTGAGCTTTAAATTTTGTTGTGACCCTGGTAGTCATTAGCTCCATTATAAAATGAAACAGCGGGCTTGTTATGTTTGAAAATTTATAAAATATGCTTCACTTTAGAATGCAGTTTCATGTGGCAAATTAATATATACCATGATTGTGAAGAAATAAGGTTGACGTGAAAAATACACAACTTTTTCCTTAAAAGATCCTTTTAGGGCAAAGATTGGATAACTAAAAGTTCGGAGATGAGATGGTTCAAAAGTTCAACTGGAATAAGGATGAGAAGCCATGTGTTCTGAAAAAGTGGTACAGAAGGTAAGAGAGAGGAGTGCTTTTTGGTACTGAGTTTAGATATTGACCAGCCACCCCATGTAATGGACAGGGAGCATCTACTAACTTAGGAATGCTATAAGAGATATTAGGATTTATTTTTTAAATGACAAAGAAGCAGCACCAATAAGCAAAGTTAAAAAACACTGCCCACAGCAATGAATATGTTACCTGTCACTAAGAGTTAGCACAGTAATGGCCTCTTTCTGCAGATGCATTAGTTTTATAGCTTTTTTATTGTGTGGCTTGAAGACTGCTGACATGTGAACCACATCCCAGATGACTACGTTTCCTGCTGAAGTGGCTGAGAGGGCCTGAGAAGCTTTGAAATGGTAAATCGACTGACTCAAAGATCCGACAACCTTGTTAAAAGTCTGTTGGTGGAGAATAATTAACAACAAAATAATTAGAAACATTTAATGCAAAAGTAAATCAGCAGGTCCAGAATTAAAGGCAAGCAGAGGTGGTAAGTTGTCAAGACATTGGGCTCAGTACCATAGGGCCTGTCTCAACCTCTAGGTGACTGTGTGAGACTGGGTGAGTCGCCTATCCTGTGTATGCTGCACATGTAATGATATCGGCCAAAACTGTACTGTAGGTCTCTACTTACAGAGATGTCACTTGCTATAACAAAACACTAGACTATATAAAGTTCTTGTGATACAGTATGAAAAAATAAATAAAGAAATAGCTTGTACATGTCACCAAGTTTCCCGGCCAATATACGTATTTTCTAGACCTTGCATATGCACTAATATAATTTGCTATTTTTCACTGCAAATAATAAATTACAAAAAATGTGCTATAATAAACAGGATAATGATTTACTTCACTCATTTAATCAGAAGGAATGCTATACCTCAAAAGTCAATCTCCCTACAGCAAATTCATTAATGGCATGTATGAAAAAAATAGAGACTGGCTCCCTTGGAATTAATGAGGTATCAAGTGTTCTGTGTATCTATTTATGCTTGGCCATGTGGAATACAAATATAATGTTTATTTTGGTAAATATCAATATCAGTTAAAAATTATTATTGCAAAATTAGACATTGAATGAAATGATCTTATAGCTATTAGTAAGAAAAATAAAATTAACATACCTTTTCTGTAAGGCTGGGAGTTTCATATTCCAGCTGTTCATTGTGCTGAAACAAAGAATAAAAAAAAATATTATTTTGGGACTACCTAGACTTTCCATCTCTCTTCCCTCCTCCTGGATTCTTGAAATTGTTTCAATCTAATCAAGTGTCATCTAGGTTTTTATTTTATTTGTGTTCTGTTCTGTTATTTTATCAGACCTTTGAACTAACTATACCACTACTGTCCTTGTGCTCTGCTCTGAATTTTGTTCTGTTTCTTGTGAATGCCATACTTTATAATCTCTCATATTCAATGCATTATAGTTTGCTTTGGCTAAATAAAATATCTATCTATCTATCTATCTATCTATCTATCTATCTATCTATCTATCTATCTATCTATCTATCTATCTATCTATCTATCTATCTATCTATGGCCTACTTCAGCTAGCTATTCAAAAATAGTTTAAGAGATTGGTTTGGCTGGACATTCCTCTACTGGCTGTTATTTACATTACAATATTCATGCAAGTAGTCTTCAAATTTTATTGTGCTAGTAATCTTAAATGTACCTAACTATTTTCATTTTTCCATGAAGGCCAAATGAATAAGCTTTAAAGAACCAGAATGACCTGGAGATACCATAAGTTAAAAACAGGGAGAACAATCTGGACAAGGCTGAGGTCAAAGCACTGGATGACAAAAACATTTGCAAACAATTAAAAAGGAACAGATGTTGCATTTTAATCAAAATGGTGGGATGACATTTTTAATATATTACTATTTCATAAAGTATGGCAGATATGACATTAATCTGGGTAGTGGTACCTTTATTGACCAGTAGAGGATACTGCTATCACTGTCAGCTGTCTTTCAGGACCCAAGACGGCATAATATAAGCCTATTACAGGGCATGATTTTTGCCAGACTGCTAGGAGGCAATGTGTTGTGGCCTCAATCGCTACAGATCACAATGTCATCAGCGAACATCACAGTCCACGGGGACTCCTCTCTAATCTCGTCTGTCAACCTGTCCATCACCATTGCAAATAAGAAAGGGCTCAGAGCCGATCCCTGATGTAATCCCACCTCCACCTTCAATGCATCTGTCACTCCTACCGCAGACCTCACCACTGTCACACTTCCCTCGTACATATCCTGTACAACTCTTACGTACTTCTCTGCCACTCCCGACTTCCTCATACAAGAGTCTTAAATCTATGGATGCCTACAATTGTGAAAAGTTCAGCAAGTGAATGTAGGTTTTCTTTGTCTCACATCATCTTCCCAAAAAAAGTACCCTAATCTACATCCAGTTATGAAAAAGCATAATAATATGTACAGTAATGCCTAAATTTACGCACAGTTTGTCAGGGAACAAATACATACACTTCACATACATGTATGGGGAGTCTCTTCTGTACTGTTTTATGCTACTGAAACTGCCTTGTATCAATAAAGCTTCTACTGTCTGTTTTATATAATTTAATATGACAGTTTAATTCTACCAGTTTCTCTTTATAATTTCAGGTTACTCTACTCTATACTGTATGTCTACATCTGATATTTTAAGCATATTAAACTTCTTATTCAGAAAAGAACAACAACTTACCCAAGAATAAAAGACAACTTGGCTTTCGCTGTTGCTGATGAGTTCCATACAGTCACTTGGATTAAATAAAATATGAGTCTGTTGGGAAGGACAGGGAGCAAAGGAGACATGTGCCAAACATAACATTAAAAACTAGTTTATTATCGACTTCTTTTCTTAGTAAAATGCTCTAATAATGTTGTTATTCCTCATATTATAATAACCTATCAATATTTTTATATTAAAACAATTTAATA
Source organism: Erpetoichthys calabaricus (assembly GCF_900747795.2). Taxonomy (NCBI): domain Eukaryota; kingdom Metazoa; phylum Chordata; class Cladistia; order Polypteriformes; family Polypteridae; genus Erpetoichthys; species Erpetoichthys calabaricus. Next base: position 287,438,930 of record NC_041397.2, on the reverse strand, counting down.
TAATTCATAACATATTTTATACATTTTATAAATGTAAAATTAATTTACCACATACACAGCATATGCACACAAACAAATATATTAACATTCAAGAGTCTGGAATCACTCACACATTTTTATGTTTGTGATATAAGCTGATGCCTTTTTTATTAAGATATCATTAAATTAATTTTAAAATACAGCCAAGACATTGTTATTGTTGCTAATGTCTATTACTGCTTAAAATGACTGATTTTCAGTTTAGTATTCACATATGACTACCAAGCCCTATTTTCAGTAGCCATTCCTCCAGTGTCCTAATGGTCGTCTCCCTTAATGTACCCTTAATTAGTCATGCTTAAATGCTAATTGGTGATTAGAGAAACCATTGTAATTGCATTAGTACTGCTGAAACCTGTTATTTTCCTCAATAAAGCAAGAAAATTGTCTGTCCCTGGGTTGCAAGGCATTAGCATTTTTAAAGTAAAGTTCTAGGTTCAAAAATGGGCAAAATGAAAAGAAACAGGCGAATCTATTCATTATGTTTTTATTTTATTTTTTTGCTAAATGAAGATTTTATTCCATTTGACAGACTCTTAAGAAACTGAAGATTTCAAACAAATGTGTCCACCACTATTACCACTATCTTGAAATGCAACTGCATTTAACCAGGGCAAAAAATTAAAGGGAAGGCCCAGATGCATAACTGCATAAGAGGAAAAGGACATCTGAGTCTGCAGTTTGAGAAGCAAACACCTTAGAGGTCCTTAGTTGGATTTTTCCTTAAATGTATGTCAAATACCAGTGTCATCTGTAACAGACAAAAAATTTTCCCCGGGGTGCTGACTATAATATGCTTTTCCAGTCATCTTCTGTCCAATACCTGTGTTTTCTTGCCCGGTTTAACCTTTTCTTTTAATTTGCTAGTTTTAGATGTTTTTGGTTTTTTTACATATATATACAGTATATGTACTGTAGTTAATTTGTTGGTTCCCTCAGAAAGTCTCACCTGAACACCACAGTCTGGATGTAGTTTGGTGCTGCAGATGGGTCCTTCTCTGTCTGAAGTCCAGTCCCAGATGCAAATCTCCTAGAGAAGTAAATGAATGAGGATCAATCAGCATCACAAATTAGCCAGAATAACAGATGAATGAACATCCATGACAGCTGGAAGGGACAGCTATCAGCCCAACCCAACTGGGATGCCCAAAAAATAGAAGGATGGGGGAAGGCAGCATCTCCCTAGCACACTGCCTCCCCCAGAATACAAGATGGCAGGCCCCCTAGCATGCAGCAGTGCCTCGTATTCTCACAGGGCTCCATGGAAGTTGGAGTTTGGCACAGCCCTGTTGGGCTCCCTGGGTGCTGCCAAGAGGAGCTGCAGAACCCTATTTTGGGTTTCCATCATAACTGGGAGTAATTCCAGGTAATGCTGATGAGCCACCTGAAGTGCTCCTAGGTGTAACTCGAGGAGCCAGAGTCGGGAGGAGGAGGACAACGCTTGTGAGGAGGAATGTAGGAGGCAGACCCAAGAGAAAGAGAGAGAGAGAGAGAGAGAGAGACAATTAGGAGAAAGGGACTGTATATTGGTGCCTTACTCTAGTGTACTGTTTGAACTGGGCTGTAGTGGGGAATAAGGGAAAGTGCTTCCCCATGTAAATGATTAACATCTGTGTTGCAGAGACTTCTGCCTTTGAATCATTTGTGTGGTGTTTGGAGAGCTGTGCAGCCCCGGACCTTCACATAGCACTTGACTTGTCTTAACTGGGGTACGTATCTTATAACACACTTAAAAAACTCAGGTTGAATGCAAGAGGCTTACAGCTAGATCTGTAACCAGACAGTAGTTTACTCTATTTTGTGCTAATTAGCCCCCCCATGAAAAGGATTTGAATCCTATTAATAAAAAAAGCATTACTATGAACATAAGAGTGGAGATGATGAAAACAAAATGTCAAATATTCATTTTAAACATTAATATATAGATAGACTCCAGCAGCAGCATATTGATAAAAAAACAATATTAAAATATTCATTTATTTATGAAGTGTGCAATGTATACTTGATTAAACTGCATTGAGATAGTTCTTTTTAACTAGATGTGACATACGCAAAGTAAAAGTCATCTGCTGCATGTTTGTTGAAACTGGTTATAAACCACAAAAAGGGCTTACAGATCATAATATTTTAATGAGAGTGTGCCAATCGACCAATGCCATTCTGACTAGTAAGAAGATGCAAGGGTAGGAATATTTCTACTGCACTGCTCTAACCTACATAGTTTGAAGATACACAGGGGTCTTTTGTAACCATTGGACTTTTTCCATAAAGTCCTGACAAATCAGTTTAGATATCTGTACAACAAACCTTTTAGAGATATTCAGAAGAGGTATCAGTTGTAACCAAGGTCACAAAGTGATTAGAGGTGGGAAAAAAATGACAGGCCACAAGTGTAAAAAGTACAAAATGGAGCAGGCAAAGAGGAAAAAATCAAAATTTTCCAAGATCAAAACCCAGAAAAGATAACATTAAACTGAGTAAACTAAGCCCAATATGTGAACCAAAAGTTGTTGTCAAAATGTCATGCAAAGTCCTGACTTTTTAATTAGATTTCTGTATTAGTTTAATGCTCTGTGAAGTTTTAGTTTTCATAGACCCTGCGAATAGTGCGCCTTTGTCTTTTATTAATGATGCTGTAATGACATTAACATGTCGAACGTTCATCATTCATGTGATCATACCCGGGCAACAACAGTAACAACTATATAGCTGCAGTAAGGTGAAAACTTCAAAAATAGCAAACGAGATTCAGCATTTATATACACACTCACACTTACTTACATTAGAAGTGATAAATAACTTAATGTGCATGACTTTACATACAAGAGGAAGCCAGAGTACCCCATAAACACAAATGTGGACACAGTGAAACTCCATGCAGACAGGGACTGGGAACGGAACTGAACCCACGGAAGTGCAGTTGTAATGTAGCTCAGCAGACTGCTGGGCCAGTATGCCATTTCATTTTTAAGACTTTACTAATCTAAATGCATTTGTGTTCATCTTTGGCACCAGTCAAATATAAGACAGAATATAAAGTTAGTAACAAGTACCTGAACAGCTCCAGCACTCACTGTTACCAGATATTTGGCATCTGGTGTCATTGCCATGGCTTCTACTCCTTCACCAGGGTGACAGTCAAACAAGGTTTGCACTGGGATTCTATTCAAGAAAAAACATTATCATACAGGTAAAATATGTGGAATGTGGGTCAGCAAACCTGGGTAAGGAAGGTGTAAATGTTACCCTGAGAATGTGTCCCATATAATCACTAGGCTCTCGTGACCTTTATCTGCTGTGACAGCCCATCGCCGATCTTCACTGATACACAGACATGAAACAGTGCTAAGATGACCCTATCAAATGAATAGTGTTAGGAAATGGATGACATGCACTGGAAATGACACATTTTCTTTAACTGAATGTTATCTGTGTAGTTTATTACAAACCTTTAATACAACAAACACTTACTTGCAGAATGTGCTGTGCCATTTTCTGAGAATCATAGATCACAGCAGTATGTGCACATCCATATAACAGGACAGTTGTTTCTGCATCTTGCAGGGTATACACTGGAAGGTGATGGTTTAACCCCAGAGCCCAGTTAATATTCTGTTAGAAAGACATTGAAATCAAGATGAATGAGCTGTAGATAAAGTTTTCAATTATCTGTCTATTATAATAAAAAAAATTTCCATTGTGTCTGCATTATTCAGCCTTGACCATTCCCCTCCGTACTGCTTGCCCAATCACTACTCCTACTGCGCATATACTCTGTCCATCCTACCCCGTGACACTCTCAGATAGAAAGAGATAGAAAAAGAGAGGCACGAGTTGATAATGAATGTCAAAAAAAAAGAAAATGAACAAAAAAGAGCTGCAGTTAATAAAAATCAAGAACAATATGCGAACAGAAATGCAAAAAAGCAATGCTTATTGAATATAAGTTAGAGGATAAAGTAACTCATAATATTGTTTTTGACAAGGCGTTAATGTAATTACATTTTTTATTTACTTTTTATTACGTTTTACTTTTTTACTTCTACTTTTACTTTTCTTACATTTACTTTTTACTATGTGTTATTATTCATTGGTATTTAAAATAGACAGTTGTATTGAAATACTGAAGTAACTGATTTTCTATCTTTATATATAATACGCTACTGTGGCTGTTTGTTTGTCTGTCCAGGATTTTAAATCACCTGTAACTTGTAAACCGCTTGACCTATTGTCCTGAAATTTGGTACACATATACTACGTGACGTCTACTAACTGCTTTTGAGGTGATGATTGACCTCCAAGGTTATTCCTCTTTTTATTTTTGTTTTATTTTATTGTAGAATCAACTCTCAGCAGCGGCCGTGCGGCGCATGCATATGGGCGTCGTTCTCATTCCTTACCACCTTCGCCATCACTTCCCCTACCTCTTCATATCTTAAATCATTCTTGAGGCAGATTGAAGATACCAGCTTAAGTGAAAAATTAAGGAAAATGTACTAAGTAATTGCAACACAAACACTGACTTAATCAGTTTTAACGCAAAGAGATGCTGACGAAAGAAGAGAAGAAGCGGGCCGCTTGGGTGAGAAAAGAAGAGCTGTTTAGGAAGCAGCAAGCGCATCAACCTCTGAGCAAATGAATGCTAAACGTACAGAGAAAGAGTATGAAAATGATGAATGCTCAACTCAAGTGTATTCGTTACCGGTCTAAAAATAACTAAGGACCAAACCATCTTGCTGCTGTGCCCCGCATACTCTTCTATATACCATCTCTTTAAATACAATCGCTTTCTCTAACAGAGGAGTGCCCCGATGTCCTTAAGAGGGTGCAGGGGTTGGAGAGTGAAGTGAGTAGGGGGCGGAGTTTAAAAGTTTATACTGAATATATTTTTTAAATTGATTCTAAATTACTTCTGGATAAATTATTATCAGTTTAAGCAACCTTGCCCTATGATTGACTAATAACCCATATAAGACTGGGCCTTCATCATGTACCCTTTAATGCATGGCACCAATAACCATATAATGGAATGTTAACTCATAAAATGGATGAATTATATGGGTAATATAATATTTAATACATTTATTCCTAAAACTACTAAATGTTATGTTCTAATCTATTCTAATCTAATTTATAATATATTCTAATCTAATCTGTCCATTCATTTTTCAATCACAATAATCCTGTTCAAGGAAGCCGGTTGTCGGGGGGCAAAACTTACCATCGCAGCATCAAATTTAATGCAGGATCTAACCCTAGATAGGATAAAAGTCCATTTCTGGGCATTGAGAACCACCATTTAAGATAACATGCATGTCTTCGGAATGCGGGGTAAGGATATTCCCAACACAAAACATGGAGAATGAGTACACTCCTCACAGAAGTTAGGCTTTGAACATAGTCTATTAGAGTTGTGAGACAGCACTAACCCACTAACAGGAAGAAATATAATCTTCATTCCCTCTTTAGCTGTTTGATTTGGCAGAACATCTTACTTTTTCAAAACAGGAACTGTATCATGCTGCTTGGAGCACAGAAAGGACCTGTATATACATCTCATATTAGGAAATAGGATATATAATTAAAAGATTATACTCACATGGACCACCATCATTTATTCCCATCACAGAAACATTGGTAGGTACAGAGTTCAGAGCAAGAATCACTTGGCACTTAAACAGTATTTTTCCTACTGCAGACACCATTGTCAATCACAACTTCTCTCTGCTCTGCACTTCCAGATTTCTGAACACATTTCTCACCTAAATCACATTTACTTTTAAAGACATACATACAGGGCATGAGTAGGGTTCTATATATATTGTCTTATATTTGTATTGTATTTAATGTGTTTTTTTAAGCATTATTACTTATTTACTGCTGTTTGAGATGATGTTGTGATATTGCACAATTATATTTTACCATTGTTATATCTATGGAAGTAACACCAAGACAGACTCTTAGTAACTGTATTGTATAATAACTGTTTTGTATAATATAATATACTGTAATATAATATAGGGTGGCACGGTGGCACAGTGGGTAGTGCTGCTGCCTCGCAGTAAGGAGGCCCGGGTTTGCTTCCTGGATCCTCCCAATGTGGAGTTTGCATGTTCTCCCCATGTCTGCGTGGGTTTCCTACGGGTACTCCGGTTTCCTCCCACAGTCCAAAGACATGCATGTTAGGTGCATTGGCAATTCTAAATTATCCCTAGTGTGTGCTTGGTGTGTGGGTGTGTGTGTGTGTGTGCGCCCTGTGGTGGGCTGGCGCCCTGCCTGGGGTTTGTTGGCTGGAATTGGCTCCAGCAGACCCCTGTGACCCTGTAGTTAGGATATAATGGGTTGGATAAAGAGCTTAAAGAGACTCTGAACTCAGTATAGTGAGAGATACAATATAATATAATCTATACACAGTATATAAAATGCTAAGTTCTACCTATCTGTTACACAATTACTCACAAACTACTGGGGATAAAAACTTGATCTTTGTCATAATCAAGACAGTCATGACCTGATATGTTCTGGAAATTCAAAACATTTTAAGGAGTGGCAACCCTCATGTGTGTTTATTTGTAAGGTAATCGCAAAAACAGGGGACATGGCAAGAAGCAAAAGAACAGCAGTGACATCTCCTGAGCGTGGAGTGTAGGATATAGAATGCAAGGATGGAGAAATGCATGCTGACAATCGAGAAGACCGTCAAATACATGTTCAGAATTCATAATCATGTGTAAGTTCTTATGTGTGTAAAAAACAATGGGAGGAAACTTTACTGTTGTTTCTGTCTAACCTGTTTTTGTTTCACATAACACACTCCCTGACTTGAAAGGCTCCTTACTTTACCTTCTAAAAACAACGTGCTTATAAAACCAATATCCTATTTTTGAATTTATTGTATTTATTGATCATTGAACACTGAACTTTATTAAACGTGCATAAAAGCAGGCAAAGGAATTGAAAAACAAAGTGCTAACCACCATAATGGCAGAAAGAAGAAGAATAGAGATATCAAGTAAATTGCAGAAAGCACTCAAGTGATGAAAAATAAGAAATAATAAGAAGACAAAACAGTGAGGCCCACAGACAAGCAAGAAGTAATCTTCAATATGGACCAACTGACCTGCAAGCAAACACAATGGCTTATGTTTGTTCAAGACCAAGTCCAGCATACAAAGTGTAAGAACAAGAACAAAAGAAAAATGCTTGACAACAAATTAGAAGATTGTCAAATACTTGAAACTTCTGACAATATGCAGGCATTGCCTTTACATCCTTAGACCAATGTTTGTTTGAAGAGCACTACTTAAGAAAGTTAGATCACAAATGTGATCATTGTGAAGCTGTATTTTTTAATGGTGAAAACAAAGGAATGTGTTGCCAAAATAGAAATGTTCAGCTTATTCCATATGAACCACCAGAAGTAATCAGGTCCTTATTAGTAATGTGAGAAACCCGCAGAGTTTGCTTTGCCATGTGTTCGGTAAAATCACAAAAATGTTTGGGAATTTTGCCAAACTCTGCAAAATTCATTGAAGTCAAAGGGAGGAAGTAAACTAGTTTTGAGTGGATTATAGTGGTATAATGGTCATTTATGTGTCCCTAAGGGCTAAGGAAGCATGTGCCAACTATGCTGGATCAATTATTGTGATCTGGGCTGAGTGACCGTGTTTCATACAGCAAAAAACACAGATGAAACAATAACACAAACAAAATACAACAACTAGCCACAAACTAGCCGTAAGTAAACAATACATATTGTTGCACTCATAAAGTTTCTAATCTTGGGGCACACACTGGCCATGCTCCAAAGCGGCAGCGTGCGACTGGCTTGTTCCATTGCTTAAAGTCACGGCTCCAGGTACAGCTGTAATATCCTTTATGTTTCTAATCTATACGTGCAGATACTTTGCACATTTTTCTTCCATCAAGGAGATAAAAAAAAAAATGTTGTGTAAACAGTAATAAAGCTTTTATTATTATTATTATTTCACAGGGTCTCTTTCTGACTTAGGTGGCGGGGTGCTCCTTTTAAGCTTATTTTAATTCCTAGCTGCAATACATGGCTAATTATACCTTCATAATTAACTGTGCAGTGCAACTTGAGGGACTGAGTGAGCATACAGGGATCAATAATATATTTCTGGTGGCAGTACTCAAAATATTCTCATTATGGTCAGCTAATGTACTCCTCAAAGGAAAATTCTGCAAGTTAGTTGTCAAATAAATATTTTTTATAACTTCAGGTGGTTCGTTGTGTGGTGGGTGTGGCAATGTGCTGTAATCAGTGCATGTTTCCAACCTCTTGTTCGAATCATGGAGCCATGGAGCTTCCCGCTTCTTTTCTGTCTTTGGCATTGCAATCACCAGGGGCCTCATGCATAACGCCGTGCGTAGAATTCGCACTATAACATGACGTAAGCACAAAAGCCGAAATGTGCTTACGCACAGAAAAATCCAGATGCAGGAATCTGTGCGTTCGCCAACTTCCGCGTTCTTCCGCTACATAAATCCCACTCAGCATGGAAATAAACACACGTGCACGCGCTTGCTGTCCCGCCCCAACTCCTCCCAGAATTACGCCTCTTTGAATATGCAAATCAATATAAATAGCCCTTAAGCCCAGCGTTCTGTGAAAAGGCTGTGGCAAAAGTACGAGGAAAAAATAGAAGAATTTCAGTTAATACCAAATGGAGGCAAAGAAAAACGTACTATTTGTTGGTTTAAACAGTTATATAAGCAACAAAAGGAAGTTGATCGAGTGACATAGCGTGTCGGAGAAACTCGAAAGCTCAAGTTCACAAAGTCGCACAGTGCCCGAAATAAAAAAGTTGTCACATATCAGTGAAAAAAAAGGCACACAATGTGAAAAAAGCATGAAATGTCAACTTTAATCTCGAAATTTCCACTTTAATCACGTAGTTTATTTTGACATAAATTAGAACATCATAAACGTCATCTTAAAATCGCTTAATTTACTAGTTTCTCAAATCCCATCGTAACTAAGGTAGCACGTTAAATGCTTTGTTGTGTATTTGATCTTATATGTGCTCTATGTGCCTGACTCACTACGTGCTCTTCCTCCGACAGGACACAGAATCCATTACGTTCGTAATATTACAGCTCTCTAAATAATTAAAATACTGAGAAGTATACGTGATATCATTTTCATGATGATATGAGTTAAAGCATGTTATTAAACATGGGAACACGGTGGCGCAGTGATTGTTCATGTCTTACAGCAAGATGCTTGCTGTGCCAGGCACGACCTTCAATGAAATACTTTATTGTAGCAGTACTGTCTTTTTCAAACGTACTAACCCCCAATTCCTGTTCTTACTTTTCTTTCTCCAAATACCCAATCACCACACAATCAGCTCTGTAATAGATGTTAAGCCATCTGTAAGCTTAGAACGGCGATTCTTCAAAACTTTTAAGAAACATCGAAATATCTTCGTAATGTTTAATTATTCTATCCATCTATCCTTCCAGTGTCGCGCCAGCCACAGTATGAATACAGCGCGAGGCAGGAACAATCCGTGAAAGAAGCTCAAACTCGCTAGCGCTGCGGCAATGTGTAGTTAAAGCTAAAGTTTTATTTGCATAATATAATCAACATATTTTGCTGCATTTCATCTTAAAAATGACATCGTCATCATATGTAAATACATGCTTTATAAAGTGGTTCAGGTTGTGCAATATTATAACTGTATCATAAGTACAATTACCTCACGGTAACTTGCAAGTACAAACAGTTCTACAAGGAGCACTTGATGGACTGATTGAGTGCGTTTAGAGTTCTTTGGATGAAACTGTTTGTGAACCGCAAGGTCTGAACAGGAAAGGCTGTGAAGCGTTGGTCGGAGGAGAGTAGTTCAAATAGCGAATGGCTGTGGCAGCGAGTGCTGTATACCAATAATTCTCTTTCCGATCGCTGTAGATCTGTGATTCACACTCAGATACAGTGATATAAATACTCCGAGTGGTGCAGTGAGAGAAATATGGAAAAAGATGATCCGCTCTGGCAACCCCTAACGGGAGCAGCTGACAGAAGAAGAAAAAGGTGCAGTGAGAGTAACAATGCTAAAGCAGTTATGGTATTTAGAATAGTTTGACCATTCTGTGGACCATTATATTGTTACAGGTTAATTACAATTAGATGCATTAAATTTATGAACGGTATGCGGTTAATTTCAGCGTATTTGATAAAGCCGCCATCGTGGATGTGGATCTAAGAAAGGGTAACCACACAGGAACAGTAGCAGTGCTTTGACGCTGGGTGCCGCCAATCTGCAAAACCGAGCGGAGAACTTGCATACGACAGGGTATGAGGTACTGTGGAAAAGTACGCGGCTTTACACCAAGTGTAGGTTTTATACATCGCGATTTGAACATGGAAATGTTCTTACGCAACATTTCTGTGCGTACGCACCATTTATACATGAGGCCCCAGGATTGGTATCATAATTGACAAAGTGGGGATTATACTATAGAACAAGTGTGGTGGCTCAACAAAACGTCTACATGAGACAGGAAAGGTGTGTATTTTTTTTTTTCTCAGTAGAGATTTTTTTATTTAAATAGTAAGAGGCATGCAGACACATTCAGAATTAGAGTATCTCCTAAATGACAGGTCTTGAGGAGTGTTCCCAGTATGCAGTGGTTAGTATCTACCAAAAGTGATTTAAGGAAGGACAACTGGTTAACCAGCAACAGGGTATGGGCCCCCAAGAGTCACCGATGGGCATGGGGAGCAAAAACTAGTCAATCTGGTCCTATACAACAGAAGAGCTGCTGTAGCATAAATTGCTTAAAAATTTAATGTTTCAGATGAGCATATGGGGCTAGGCAGCCGAAGAATGCCCACAATAACCCATGCCTACTCCTGAAAGCTCCAAAAATATGTGAGCATCAGAACTGGACCATGGAGCAATGGAAGAAGGTGGTCTGGCCTGATGAATCACATTTTCTTTTAAATCAAGTGAACAACCAGGTGCATGTGTGTCATTTATCTGGGGAAGAGATGGTAGCAAGATGTACTTTGGGAAGAAGGAAAGTAGAGGCAGTGTTATGCTCTGGGCAATGTTCTACTGGAAATCCTTGGGTCTTGGCATTCAAGTCGATGTTAATTAGATATGTGCTACCCTGGCCTTCTTCAGCAGCATAATAAACTCTGCTACACTGCAAAAATTGTTCAGAAATGGTTTACGGAACATAACAAAGAGTTCAAGATGGTGACTTGGTCTCCAAATTCCCTAGATCTCAATCTAATCAGTCATCTGTGGGATGTGCTAGAAAAACAAGCTTGATCCATTGAGGCCCAACCTTATACCTTGGAGGACTTAAAGGATCTGCTGCTAATGTCTTGGTATCAGATAGCACAGGACATCTTCAGAGGTCTTGTCGTGTTCAGGCCTCAACAGGTCACAGCTGTTTTGGTGGCATGAGGGGGACCTACACAATATTAGGCAGGTGGTTTTAATGTTGTGGCTGATCGGTACATATATATATATTTATTTCGATATATATCTAGGACTTAATCTGCCCTTTTGATTGAGGTAGCAGAGTTCTCTCTCTAGAAGCACCACCAAAAATGTTTGATTTTTGTAAAAGACTCTTAAAGAAGAAGAAGAAAAGGTCCTTGGAATTTAAAGAGGCCAGTTCTTAGAAATGAAGTGGGAAGCTTGGTAAAGTATCAGAGACCGGTTATTTGATGGAATATCTCAGAGGTGAGTTTGGGGTTCAGATTAAAAATTCCACACAATATGTCCTTGATAAAGAAATGCATCCACACACTACTGGTGCATTACTTACTGGATAATTACTAACAGGTTACTTATCATAGGGTAAAAACAATGTCAGTCACACTTAAGATCATCATACCCTCTTTTTCCTAAAATGAAATTACATTGAATTCTGACAAAAGACTTACCAAGGGGTGTGATCTGAGAAGAGATTCTTCCTTCTGTTCAAACAGCATTCCAGGTGTGGCAGTGTAAACCAAGGAGTTGTCTGGTGAGGTTACATTAGATTCTGGCTGCTGATGAGCCATTTGCATCTCATTGCCAGTCTCAGATTCCCTGTGAGAAAGCTCATCGCCATCATTGCTCAGTCTGCCACTTTGTTGACTCAGGTGGCTCAGCTTATCGGCTTGATCATCTGGGTCTGTGCCTTCAGCAGGTAAATGAATTTTCACATCCTCCTCCTCCTCTCCTAGCTTGGCACCCTCATTGTTCAGATTCTTCTGTGAGCTTAACCTTTCATCTTCATTGATTTGGTTGCCTTCTTCTTCCTCCTTCTTTTCCATATTCTTTTCTTCTCTTGGAGTACCAGTATCTTCCTGCACCATCTGGCTGTCAACCACGGTTCCACTCTCACTTTCACTATGCTGGCTTATTTTATCCACCTCCTCATCTGCTATACTGCCTTCTTCGTTTTCCTGCTTGCTTTCAAAGATTTGATCCACAGCCTCCAAGCTTACTGCTTCAGATGGCTCTTCTTTTGATAGATGGTGCACTGTAGGCTCCTCTTCTTCTTCTTCCTTCATAGCCCTTTCTTCATTTTCCTGTTCATGGTCACTCTGTGTGGATAACACTGAGATGGGTCTTTCATTTTCAGCCTCCTCCTTTAATGTGAGCGCAGTGTTAGGTGCATTATCTGAGGCCTCAACAGTCGGGTTTTCTTCAGCACTGGACATGTTGCTGTTAACAAGGTGGATACAAAATGATTTTAGGCCCTAAGTTATAACAAAGTTAAAGCAGAAAAGAAGTTTGTCTTTATACATTGCAATTTTTGTAAAATGTATTCATAGTATTTTGAGTAGTAGTTTCTTACTATTTTGGATTTTATGTGTCTGCTTAGTTTTAACACTGAATGTTAGTAGATCCTATTATAAATCCCATCTTTCTCAAAAGCTTTAAGACAAAAAGTTTTTTTATATTTTACAAAACTGAGTAATATCTATTATTATTATTATTATTAGTTAGCAAATCATTGCAGAGAAAGCAGTACTGTAAAAATTGTACAAGACTGTGGTGTGAAGCAGAAGCTCAGAATTTCCTGGTTAGTCTACAGCGTTGTCTTTGCCAGGGCAGTGACTGAAAAAATTAGATAAAGACTACAAGAGTCCAACTTCCTGTACAGGGTTGTGGGCTCACACTCCATGACAGGATGAGGGGCTCTGCAGTAAACAGGACCTCTGAGTGTGTTGCTACATCTTCTGTCACAGTTTATATTCCTTTTGGGTGTTCATCCCATCCCAACTAATGTGTATTATTAATTTTCAGTCAAGTAACTGTACTGTGTATTGTAATAACATGTATTTTACATTGAATATGTGATGTGTTCCCAAAGAAAGATTTCAGTTCACTATGTCATACCACTTAGTGAATAAAATTGTCCTGCATTTTTATTACTAGGAACTACTAATAAACCAGTATTATTTTGCACCTAAATTATTCAGCTGTAAACCAGGAGGATAAATCAAATAAAGTAGGAGCTTAAATCTTCTAAGAATATTTCTGAGGATCTACATATTGTCATGCAAGTTCAGCAGAGGAACACCTTCCAGGCTCACTTAAGGTATGTGGTACCAGTCTGGGATGAGAGGGGGCACTGACGCTAACAATCTTGTTTCCTTTTTCCTTCACAGTGCCAAGAAACCACCACTTGAGGGCAACAGAGCCAGAGAAGCCCCATCTATTATCTGGTCCAGCCAATATAACAAGGAGATGTCCAAGGAAAATGGTGCCTCATTTGGACAGTCAGGAACAACTCCAAACTAGTTATGCCAAGAAAAGGTGCTAGAGAGTGATAAGAGGCTACTCTGTGCTTTTGTTTTCTAAGCGCCATCGTGCATCTGTTAATTTTGTTTTAGTTTGATATTAAATGGGGTTTGCCTGGATGGCACCCTAACTATTTTGGGACTCACTCTGCCTTCTTACTCACTCTCCTACAATATATACTATATTTCAGTTTGTACATTTTTGGCAAAATTATACGTCTGAATCCAATATGTCAAATATAGCTGATTAGCATTTTGAAGATTTGCTAATAAATTAAAAAAATGTTAAATGAATAAATGTCTGATGTAAGAATGAAAGCATCCCATCCAGGCTTAGTTCCTGCCTTGTGTCTGATAGTCATAGGCTCAAAAAACATGGAAAAAGTAGTTTAAAAATATTGATAAAAGAACTGATTTAAAAATTAATAGAAGAATTCAGGAATGAATATAGAGCATTTAAACTTTCGTTTTACATTTGTTATTAATACTGCAGATAACAAAATAATTGTCCATCTTGGAGTCTAATTATCACCTAAAGTATTTTAGTAGTTTAAAAAAAAAAAACAATAACATGGCATAGCATTCTCTAACCTGCTTAATATTATTAAGAATCTGCAGCATCAGGCACAAAAGAAGAAACCAGGCCTGAACAACACACCATCCCATTGAGTAGTGATAATAATAATAATAATAATAATAATAATAATAATAATAATAATAATAATAATGAGGATGAGGATGAAGATGAGGATGATCATGATTATGACTGAGACTGAGTAGACAAGAACGAGTTAATATATGTGTATGTATAGAGGAGCGTACCATAAAAAGGTTCTCCATCCTATTCAGGTTTCCTCCCTGCAATGAAAATGTTATTGTTGCTTGTTACTTTTACTGTTGTTCCATGACAATAAACTAGATTAATAAGGTCTGAGAATGGACGAAAAGGCTGTTGATAGTAGCAAGGACAAAATTATGGTGTGCTGTTCCATTGAGGAGAAAGTGATCTGTTGTGAGGACCAGAGAGCATTTAAATGTGTAACACACTTCCAAGGCTTTTTTTTTTTTTTTTTGCTTTACTTTTCTTCATTTTCCTTCTTGTACCCTAAAAACTGGATAATTAGTTTTTATTATTATTACTATTAGCACCAGTAGAAGTAACTTATTATTAATTATTATTATTATTAATCACACATATTCTGGGATAATCCCATTGCTACCTCCTATACCGGGTCTAGGCCAAGACATAGGGCAGTTTTATGTGGTGTGTTTAAGTTAAGGGATTTGCTCACTATGCAACAAGTATTTAAAATGGTTCCTTTCTATAGTTTTATGTATGTGTATTGGTTTATATGTAATGTCTATAGTGGTCTGTGTAGTGTATATGTGGGATAATCAGTAGTGGATACAATAATGGACATAATGATCACCTTGTTCATCCTGCACATGCGGCATATTTCTTCTGCTTGTTCTGAGTTCTTATTCGTTTGATTTGTGTGTGCATTTTGTAAGTTGTGTGTGTTTGGTATGGCAATGTCAGTAATATATGTCATTTTATTTTTCTAGGCTACCAGTGATATGTCTGGTCTGCTATGGTGGACAGATTTATTTGTCAGTATAGTTGCGTTCCAGTATATTTTATTGTCCCAGTAAAGTTTTTCTTTTCTTGTTTTTTGTGGCATTTTGTAATACTATAACGTGGTGTATGTTTCATATGTGTCTATTAGTTTGTGTTGTTATGCCAGTTCTTGATGTTTATTGTTTGACATCTGATTGTGTCTGTGCATTATAGCAGTCTGTCTGTGTCATTAGTTTACAGCCTGGCGTGATATGTTGGATTATTTCTTGAGGCAGTATCTACATGCACTGTCTGTAATGTTTGTGTCTTTAAGAGTATACTTTGTGTAGTTTCTTGTGTTTATAACTTGACCTTCTATAATTAGTATAAACCCTTCTGTCTCACCAAACATACCACCACAGCTTAGCCAGCTATTTGAAGTAAACTTTTCCTCACAAAGTTGATAAAGCCTATGAGGATGCCTGCCTTGCCATGTTTTCTGGGCACAGGGATGTGCATCCACTATTCACATAATTTTTGCAAACAAGGAATTAAACTGAGGGCCTTTCAGATTACTATACAAACAAGCATGACAAGTGACATGCTCAGTAGTAGTGTTCGAATCTGATAGATATAAAATAATAGCAATATTCTAAACAAAGTCAAATGTAATATAATATCACATTTGTGCAGCACAACTTTGAATTAGCTAGTAAAGTTACTTCTGATGTATCGATCATTGTAAACGTTATTAATCTCAAAACCGTTGCAATTAACTACAGAAATAATTTGCAGTTTGCCTGCTTTAAATAATACGATCAATCGCAATTTACAGGCAGACGGTATAGATTATTAATGATGGCTCAACCACTGATACGTTTTGTTTGTAAACTTTTCATCATTTAACTAACCTCACTGTTTTCTTTTAAAGGTGAGCATTTACGGTGCCCTTGTCTAACTTGTATACACGTTACTCTTAAACATGCCATATCGTTGTCTTTAGAACATGTCCATGATAATAAAGCAGAAATCACTCCTCCTGTTGTAGCCTATATACTAAAAACAACTTCACTCGTTCTCTCGTAGTGGCTTATTACTTTTACATAAACATCTCCTTCGTAGCTCCATTACATCAGTAATGTACCATGAATGCCAATGATTAAAACACATATCATAAATCCGCTCTTTGTAAACGATTTCCCCCCTTCCCCTTACAATATATTAAAACTCAAACTTACGTTTGGTGCGTGCGCCTTCCTAGACCACACTTCAAAACAGCGTCCCGTTGCCAAGTTACAGTTCGCAAGGACTCTTGGGATACTTGCGTCAATTTCAAGTCGAATCGCGGAAGTGCTGGGCTCAGGCTGTAAAATCAGTGGAAGACGGCAGCAAAGAGAACGCATCTCTTTCTAAATTATGTCTAATATATATATAAAACTTGTTAATTTATACATGGAAAAAATTTAAATTACAATTTTAAACTGCGTCTCGTTGGTAAGAATTGCTAGAGAGGAAATATACGGACAGTCGAATCCTTGTAAATAAGTGAGACTGAAATCGGCGAGTTGACTGAACTCGCATAACGTTAATGTGGATTAATTGAGATACAATGCACAAGACCGGATAAAATGGAACTGACAAACAGGATAGTAAAGAATTACATTAGACACTAGCAGTTTTATTATTATTGTTAGTGTTATTTGAATACTGTGGTAATAAGAAAGAGGGAATCCGAAACCAGTGACTTCTGCAGAATCTCATATCTTCGTTCCAAGATGCAAACAAATAATTAAATGTTCATCTGAAATGAAACGAGCTTTTATTTAATAGATTAAGATGTACATTATTGAGCCAGGAAATTTAAGTGTTATATAAGCATATAATCAAAACAGTACAATTTAAAAATAATTTCAAAATAAAATCACCATTTGTATAGTTAAAAAAAGACCTCCGAATCAGAGGAATGCTCACAGATACATACAATGGATTCAGAAAGTATTTTATTTTCACCTCTTATGTGCTGCTAATTTATATTAGGTATCCATATGGGGTTTCACTATGAATCTTGGTTTCCTTTCACATTAATAAAGTATCTATCTATCTATCTATCTATCTATCTATCTATCTATCTATCTATCTATCTATCTATCTATCTATCTATCTATCTATCTCAAAGATGTTTATTTAGCGTATACAGTGCCATCAGAAAGTATTTATACCCCTTCACAATTTTCACATTTTGCTATATTGAAGCCTTGTGCTAAAATTGTTTAAATTCATTGTTTTCCCCACATCAAGTAACACTCAGTACCCTAGAATGACCAAGCGAAAATTAGATTTTAGAAATGTTTGTAAACTTATTTCTATGACAATTGAAATATGGACCATTCCCATGCCAATTTCATTATCATTGTTGAGATGTTTCTGCACCTGTGGTCAATTCAGTTGACTGGACATGATTGGGAAAGATACGCACCTGTCTATAGAAGGTCCCGCAGTTTACAATGTGTATCAGAGCAAAAACCAAGCCATGAGCTTGAACGAGTTGACTGTGTAGCTTAGAGACAGGATTGTTTCAAGGCAAAGATCTCGAGAAGCAACAAAAACTACCTGCTATTTTAAAGGTTTCTAAGAGCACAATGGCCTACCTATTTCATAAATAGAAGAAGTCTACAGCAACCACAACTCTTCTTAGAGCTGGCTGCCCATCCAAACTGAGCAATCGGAAAAGAAGGGCCTTGGTAAGACAGGTAACCGAAAACCTAGTCGTCGCACTGCATGAGCTCCAAACCTTGTGTGTGGAGATAACAGAAACTTCCATAGGGACAAGCAACACTGCAACGCTCCACTAATCTGGGTGTTATAGCAAAGTGGCCAGGTGACACATGAAAACCGACTTGCAGTTTGCGGAAAGGCACCAAAGGGGGCCTAAGACTAGGACAAATAAGATTCCCTGTTTTGATGAAGCCAAAATTGACCTGTTTTTTTCCTTATTTCAAGGCATCACATCCAGAGGAAATCAGGCACCCCTCATCACCAGTCCAATGGTGAAGCATAGTAGTGGCAGCATCATGCCGTGGGGATGTTTTTCAGCAGCACACACTGGGTTTGGGGAAAAACTGAACAGAGCAAAGTATATCAATTTCCTTAATGAAAACCTTCTCCAGAATGCATCTTAGATGTCACATTGGTTCGAAGGTTCACTTTCCAACAGGAGAACGATGCTAAGCACAAAGCAATACTGGTTTGGCTTAGGTTTAACTCTTTGAATGTTCTTGAGTGGCCCAGTCAGGGCTCAAACTTGAACCTCATCAAATATCTTTGGAAGAGACCTAAAAATAGCTGTCCACCGAAGCTTTCAATCTAAAAGCTCGAAAAGATCTGCAGGAAAAAATGTCTGGAAATCACCAATTCCAGGTATGCAAAACTCGTCACGCCATACTTAAGAAGACGCCAGGCAGCAATCCCTACCAAAGGGTCTTCAGTGGACTACTGAGCATAGGGTGTGAATATTTGTGTTAATGGGGTATTTCGGTTGTTTATTCTTAATAAATGTATAAAGAAAAATCTAATATCAAGTTTTTGTATGTCATTCTCGGGAATTGTTTGTTGCTTGATGTGGGGAAAAATGACTTTAAATAATTTTAGCATAACGCTTAAAGATGGCAAAATTTCTAAAAAGTGGAAGAACACTTACTGAAGGCGCTGTATTTAGGAATGGTTGAACAAGGAGCAGAAATGGATGATGTCGGTTAATCAATAAACCCCTGAAACCTCTGTGGCTTAACTATGGAGGAATAACCTTATTTATAGTGTCTTGTAAATGTCTCAAGGTTTAGACCTATCCCCCAATAACTCACACACATTTTGCCTCCTGCCTGGCCTGTATTCATCCTGCAGGTCGAGTGTTTATTCCTACACTCCTTAGTTGTTGCATGATTGTTAACACCAGTAGGATGGGGAGAAAAGCCTGGTGGAAAACCCTCAGGGAGCAGAGTACCTATGGGTATCACTCCCCAACAAACTTGCCTACACTGCTGTTGAAGGCAGACTGTGGAGATGAACAAACAAGGGTCATCCATAAAGGCAAGTTTGAGTGCTGCTTAGCAGAAAAAGAAAAGGACGAGCCCATGGGATTGTCTAGCAACGGGTTAAACCCCAAGGTATGTTTATGCCTAGGTCCATAGGCATGACAAACAAGGTAATGAGCTATTTCTTATCCCATGTAATTACTTTGTTAACAGTGGAAACACCACATATTGTTTTAAATACATCTGAATTCCCAGGCAGCAACAATATGCTGATGGGGCAGATGGGTGACCAAAAAATCTGGGCCACCATTGGCAGAAGTCTGACATGTGGCGGACCATGGTGAACTCTGGGAGTTATATATTTTTATTTAACTATTGTATCTCAAAAACAACTCATGCAGAAAATGAGCAAATCAATAGGTCTGGTCCCATGAAAAAATGGAGCAGACTGCAAAACATCCTGATTGAATTATACAATTTCTATTGCAGTTATCATTACACATAAGCCAAATGGATTTTGAAGGATATGAGAATAAGAACTGGACCTAAAGTGGCCTGGAGCCGACAGCAAGACAAACACAATGCAACTTGTTTGATAAAGATAAGTATTTTTTAATTGTACATAGGTCTCAGGTTAAGGATGGATAGCTTGAATGATGCTTGTACTAAAATGTTATAACATTGCTAACAGGAGCTCTATAAACAGCAAAAACTGTATACTTTTCTGATGAAAACTGTACTTATAAGAGAAGTGAAAATAAATTTTGATTTTCCACAGACTGACACATACACATAGACATAAGAGAGGTCATAAACACTAGCCTCCAATCCTCACCAAGACTCCATGGCCCCAACCCCAAAATGCCCACTCACCTGTGACAGCACACCACCAATTATCCATAGCATGAAAATCATAATTGAAACAAAAAATAAAACCTTTAAACACAGCACAGGCGGCTTTTGAGTTTCTTAGTGATAGCCTCCCACTTTCTAATGCTATTTTCTGATGTCCCACTAATTCACAAAGCTGTGACATTTAAAGCATCAAATTATAAAATGAAAACTTCCAGTGACTGAAGGATACACCATCTGGGTCTCTCCAATGACACACTAGTAGAAGTTTTAAAGCAATAGAAGCAATGGAGATAACCTGTTTGTGTAGCTGAGATACTGACGAAAGATAAACTGAGAAATCTAGTTAAGATCAGTAATTGTGGTGATACGGGTATTTGAATATCCAGAATGGAGGTAAGGGCCCTCGCATCTAGACTTCACAACTCCGCCACCCTAGCGCATTCCCAAAAGTCATGCATAAAGGTGCCAGAAGGGCAGAATAGAATCTGAACTTAACTCAGTAGTGAATTTTTGACCCCATCACCAAACTTCCATTTAGAAGTAATATCATATAATCTCACGTGGTTGACTGTGGGTGAAGACTGAGAGACAGAGAGGAAGAGTCTCTTTTAATATGATAACCCAATAGGATAACCTTAATACTGTATAGGCAGGGGTCTGACATAAATTAACCAAGAGAGAAACTGACCAAACTACAGAATTATGCACAAGTGTTTTCTAAAGTCAAGGTGAAGTCATAACTAAGCAAAGAAGATGTTCATTTGGTTTGCTCTCTTCACGTCTCTCTCGATGGTGGTACCCCGCTTTGAGCTGCAGCCAGTCATGATCTTCATCCCATCCCACACTTCCTTCATGCTGTTGTTCTGCAACTTCTGCTCCAGCTTTCTCCTGTACTGCTCTTTCGCCGCCCTGAGCTGGACTCGGAGTTCCTTCTGCACGCGCTTGAGCTCATGCTGATCACCTTCTTTAAAGGCCCTTTTCTTTTGGTTCAAAAGGCCCTTTATGGAGAATCCACTACATCCATTAAACAGTGTCATCTCCAGACAGAGGAGCAGTTTCAGCGACAGACTGCTGTCACTGTCCTGCTCCACTGACAGACTGAGAAGATCATTCCTCCCCCAAACTATGCGACTCTTCAATTCCACCAGAGGGGGTAAACGTTGAACATTATTCAAGTTATTGTCTGTTTTTTACCTGCATTTTTTTATTACTCTTTAATTTAATATTTTTTGCTGCTGGAGTATGTGAATTTCCCCCTGGGATTAATAAAGTATCTATCTATCTATCTATCTATCTATCTATCTATCTATCTATCTATCTATCTATCTATCTATCTATCTATCTATCTATCTATCTATCTATCTATCTATCTATCTATCTATCTATCTATCTATCTATCTATCTATGTGTTTTTATTGTTTTAGAGCTTTTCACCAAAAACAAACCTACTGCACTAAATTCTTAGTCAGATGTTAAAGTAAAGTTGTTGCTTGACTAAACCTATCCTTTCATTTACATTCTATCTACATTTGATTTAGTACTAAACTCTTGTTGGTCTTTACTTTATTGGACCAAATTTGAGACGTGGGTCTGTGTGTATGCTGCCATCTTTTATAATGACTGCACAAGTACTTTATGTATCTCACACTGCTTTGGATCTGCATAGCTAGTAACAAAGCGCCATTGCTGTCATCAGTAGGCTATACAGTAGTATGCCCATTTAACTAATGCACAGAATGCCAGCTCCTTTCTGGAAAATTCCAAACAAAATGGTGCTGTAATGATATTCACAATAATAAATTAAAAATGCAGAAAGTCCCCATGTAATATCCTGTCCATCTGTCTGTTTTTCCACAAAATTCTGATTATTCCCTTTTATTGGGTAGAAGGAATTCTCTAGTTTTCCTCACATACTCTTTTTTTTCAGCTGAGTTTCCACAAAACAATGTGAAGACATGCCAGTCTGTTCTTGCTGACAATCTTTCACAGCTTGAGAAAATTTCAAGAAATATTTTTACACTTTAAATAACATGTCTTATAGCATTATTAAATAACATACGAAACTAAAATATATTGTGTAAAGGAAACGTTACTGCACATACAGGACTGATGTAATAGTAACATATTCAGACATTTCCTTTAGGATTTTGGTTCGGCTCTGTCCAAACACATAAATTGAAAAAGCATATAAAAACATAACATACTGAAACAAAAATTTAGGAGGTGTTAGTGAATAACTTCATTCTGTCTGTTGGCACTCTTTCCAAAGAAAAACCTGAAACATTTCTCAACCCACTTACTCTATTACAATATCACTGTGAGCTACAGCCTTTACCGGCAACACCAGGTGCATTTCAGAAATCCTGGAGGGGACACCATGGCTCACACATACACACACACACACACACACACACACACACACACACACACAGTAATATGCCAGTTTAATATGGCCACATTTTGTATATGTTAAGTATACTTGTTTGAGATGCGTAAGGAAACGAGTGTTCCTGGATAAAACCCACATGAACACCTAATATAAATTAGCAACACTTAACCAGTTGGGGACCACCAGGGGGCGTTCAGCTTCCCCAACCCCGACACCGAAAGGCTGAGACTCAAGTTCAATGCAGCACTTATTTTATTTTTCAGTGGGGAAGCATTTTCTGCTGCTCCCCACTTCACAGCACAGTACAAAACACCAAACACAACACAATACAACACAGCCTTTCTTTCTTTCTTTCTTTCTTTCTTTCTTTCTTTCTTTCTTTCTTTCTTTCTTTCTTTCTTTCTTTCTTTCTTTCTTTCTTTCTTTCTTTCTTTCTTTCTTTCTTTCTTTCTTTCTCACAAGCTTTGTCGTCCACCTCCCAACTCTGGCTCCCTGACTAGTGGTGCTCCAGGTGTTTCTTGACCTTCTTCCGGCTGCACTTGAAGTGGTGCCACAAAGGGATCAGCTGTACTTGCAGCAGACCCTGGCAGTGCCCACAGAGCCCAATAAGGCTGCTCCAAACTACAATTCCCGACATGCTCTGTGTTCATCCATGCTGCTGTAGCAACCCAGGGGGTCTATCCCCTAGTGTCTCGGGGAAGATATTGTCCCCAATATGGTCTCTCCCTCAGGCCCTTCCGCCCTGCTGGCATCTGGCCGGTTAATGGCCCTGGCCATGCATCACACAGTAAAAAATAACATTATGAATAACATTTACATGAGAGAGTCCTGGGACTTGAGCCTAATGGGTGTGATGTGCTTTGTTCATTCAGGTTTAAGAAGCTTAAGGTACATATACTGGCTAATGTGGGGTGACATTCATGTATCTTTGAGTGATTTACGTTTGCGGAGGTGGCCATTTATATCTGTAGTGGGGGTGAAAGCAGTTGAGTCCCATGGGACATGCTGGTCAGGGGAACAGCAGTTGACTCCTTTGGGAATAGCTGGTTTAGTGTAACAGCTGGAATATACTGGTGTGGGCAGACATTCAATGACCCCGTAGGACAGGCTGATATGGAATAATGCTGAGTGACCTCTGAGAGACTTGCTGTTTCAGAAAGAGAGCTGTAGACCCCCTAACAGGAAATTCTACTTTAGGAAGACAGCTTTTGACCCAAGAGTGGAGAGCTCCACAGTACTAGGTAGCGATGCAAACATAAACCGTTCAACACTTCAGAGAAGGAATCGAGTCCCAAACTCTGGATGGCTCCTCTTCTGAGCACCTCAAATGACTGAGATCTTGAGCTGTGGACTAAAAGTGCCAGTAAGTGCTGCTTCTGTTTAGACAGTGATGTTATTCCTAGCGATCACATCATACCAAAGATGCCTCTTTGCATGCAGGAGCCTGTTTTTTTAACATCTAAGTGTACATTTTCTTTTTTTGTTTTTAAATTATTTGTCTTTAAAAGACTATTTTATTGTATAGCTAAGTCTATAAAGTTCAAAGATAATCTATCAATTATATGCATATTGCAATTAAAACAATATTTTTCAATTGTATGATTTCTTCAATTTAGTATTTTCTATCAGACTGCATTTTAATTAAAATGAAACAGTTGTTAATTTTATAGTGTCGGACTATTTTCTGGATTTTTTTGTCGGCAGCATTTTTATGACAAGTGATAAAAAAGGATACTTAAGATCAGAGGAAGGTCTCATAAAGTGTAAAAAAAGTGTATTACACATTCAAGATACAGCACCGAGTATTCATGTTAATTTATTCTGATATGTGTGGTGAATGATGACATGGCAAGACAGTGGTGAGAATTCCTGCATCACTACTGCAGGGCCCTGTGTTCAGTTCACTGTCACTGAACCGTTCACGTAATTCTCCTTGTCTGAATTTTTTGTTTTTTTGTGTGTGTGTTTTCCAGGAGTTCCAGCTAACTTGCTTATCCCAAATACATTCAGGTTAGGTTGTTTGATGACTTGATGAGACTTAGTGTGGGACTGTGCTGAACAATGAACAGGATCCAGTCCAGAGTTGGTTTCTCTTTTTACCTAATTATGTTGGAATAAACTACAGCGTCACATTGCTTTTTAAAAACAGGACCAAAGTGATAGATAGATAGATAGATAGATAGATAGATAGATAGATAGATAGATAGATAGATAGATAGATAGATAGATAGATAGATAGATAGATAGATAGATAGATAGATAGATAGATAGATAGATAGATAGATCTATCACAGTTCCAAATTATTAGTTATTTAGATCCATTTAATGATTTTTTTTTATTTTAACTGTTATTAATAGAATGGGATAATATTAATTGTGATTTTATGTTGGTAATTCTGCTTAATTGTTGATGTTAGTTGGCACATAGTGGTTGACTGAGAGGTGTGCTATTGTTACTAAGGTTGAGAAAGTGGGGAGTGTATTTACTGCACTAAATACCTGTTGGGGTGTTTATTAGACACTATCATTTTGGGGTCCCTTTTGATAGTTTAAGTAAAGAACCTTTTATATCTTAAAATAAAGGAACCTTACATAATTATTCAGCATTTCTCTGACACTACAATTTATCGACAAGCCGCCAGACCTGCTTTTCAACAGAGATTTTAACTCTTCTTCAAATACACTCTTAAAAATGATGCTTCCAAAGTGGTTCTTTAAAGCAATGTCATTGGAGAACCATTTTTATTTCCCATAAAACTTTCCAAATGAATGTCATAAAAAACCTTTATTTATTTAGATCCATAGTAGGTACCATAAAGAACCATGAACAGATGACAACAGATTTGTAAGATACCGATGGGTTCATAATTTTAAATGGACTCTTGCTGCATACAGTAACATGGGCTAAGCTGAGTTTTCTATATTTGTCAGCATCCTGCCTACTATATTTTAAAGATTTCCGTTTTGTCCTTTTCAAAGCTTAAAGAACCAACTGGTTCTATGAAAAATCACACCATACAGCAAAGTGCCATTTTAGAACCATTGTTTTTAAGACTGAACTTAATTTATACATCACTTGGATTAGAATCTGCTGTCTATTGAGTCATTGAGCCTATTTTTTAACAACATGATGTTGTAAAATTAAGCAGGGTGTGTTTCTTGTAGTCTGCTAGTGCATGCGATCATATTCTATTATCATGGATTCTTTGGAGTTTGACTCATTGTTAGAAAAGTATTTCATAAATAGAAATGTGGCAACTGACACGTTGATGAAATAATTAAAGTTTAAAATACTCTAACTTTCAAATCAGTTAACTAAGTTCCCGAGCACACCTGAGTGCTATGCCAGACATACATTTTCAAGTTCAGAAGTTGAGTATATAAACAAACTGTTAAACACTATTTTACGATTTCTGATTTAAGTTTACTTCAGTATCATCTGTAATTTTGCCCGTTAACTTCGGCATTCGCTTCTGCCTCTTAGTGTTTTAATTCTCAGTCACAATAATAACAATTCTCCTGTTTTGATATCAAACAATTACATGCCACCTGTGACAAAATTTGTCCAACAGGACAATCAACCTGTTCTATTGGTCACATCATCTATTTCTGCTTTCCAGAACACTTTCTCAAAATCATATTTCTTTTCATAAATAAATTATTTTTGAAGATGCTGTCTTCTTTTTTTGAAGAACCTGTAGATTCTCCCCAAATGATTGCCTGAATTATTAGTAATGAGTGCATACTTTTTTTTTTCCATTCAGAGAAAACACCTCTTTTTAATTTGATCTGTGTGTGTTATTTGGCTGTAATTCACAGTATGAAAAAACAGTATTATATGTTGAAGTATGACAGCACAATGGTGAACTGAATTATATTGTTAAGAAAAGCCTCTCAAGTGAGCTTTTACTTAACAAGAAACAGATTTGACATATAATCCCATTCTTTTGATTTATTTCCCAAGTAAAATATAAAACATGTGTTTCTCTTGCAAATCCTCATTTTTCTTTTTGCCTAACTAAAGCGCATTTTCATGCAGTATTGGATAAATTGCATATTAAAATGTGCGTTAGGTGAAATGAGCCAGCTGAAGGGAGTCATTCTTCTTTACATTAACATTACAATTCTAATTTATTCTGAAATTATAGTAGGCGACATTACATATGTTCTCCAATCTGCATCCCTAATTCATGATCATAGGGAACTGGAGCCTTTTTTGACAGCATTACAAGGTCCAACACTAAGAAGGCCACACAGCAAGGCCAAACACTCTAACTTACATTTACCTGCAGTCAATTTGGAATCGCTGGTTAACCTAATGTGCACATCTCTAAACTGGGAGAAGACCTTTCGAAAAACTCTATGCAGCAGTGGCAGCACAAGGCTTTGCAACAGGAGGGGCAAAGTTTGTTATTGGGACCCCCAACTAGAACCAAACCCCTAAATTTAGCCTCGCTGAATGAATAACACACACAAATTCCAAGGATTTAGCATATGATCAGTAAGTGCTGTTATGATATCAGGGGCAAGCTGATTTTAGAACCTGAATTGATCAGTGGAGTTGCATTCTTGCATGTTAAGCCTGAACAAGGATGCTAAATTAACAGCTTCAGCATTGGTGAATTGTGAGATGCTGCTGCTGCTCTTCTCTCTGCTTTGTGCTTTCCAACTCTTGTGTGCTTATCCATTTTTTTACCAGGAAGCATATGGGGGAATATTCATGTGGTGATGTGCTTTCACAATTAATATGTGTTCTTTTTAAACTTCAAAACTGCACTGTGAGATATATATGTATATATCCAACCTGTCATTAATGTAGACCCCAAGTACTTGTAAGTGTGCACCATGTCAGCACCTACTCCCTGAATAGTGATTGGTCATAGAGGCTCTTTGATGCGGCAAAGGTCAATAACCAGTTGCTTGCTGTAGCTGGTGTTAAAGTGCAGGCAATTCTCTTTGCACCAAGAAACAAAGTTCTCCATCTAAATCCTGTACTCTGTCTCTTCCTCTTTATCAATACACCCCATAACTCCACAGTCATCTGAGAATTTCTGAAAGTGACATGACCCGGGACCTCATGTATAACAGCATGCGTAGAATTCACAATAAAACATGGCATATGGAAAAAAGCGGAAATGTGCGTATGCACATTGCTAATGACTAACAACAGAGATGCAGTCTGTACAGTTAATCTGCAGCTCTAGTCAGGATATGCTAAACTGAAGTAGTGAGTCTTCAGCCGGGATTTAAAAGCTGAGACCGAAGGGGCATCTCTTATAGTAGCAGGCAAAACTAAATGAATTGGTTAAAAAAATAAATGCTTCATCTGATTACCTGTTTTTACATTCAGCTAATTACATTCAAATGAAGTTGTAACGCTGTCTGATTTGGCTGATCATTTGATGGGTCAGGGTCAGGTTCATCATAGCGCATCTCTTCAGGTACAGGTAAGCCATGATTGTGTACTACATGCTTGCACAATGCAACACACTTTCTGTGCACTACAGAGTAGCACATTAACAGAGAGGAAATGCTTTCTATTTACATACTGTAAGCAAATTAATTCTCTGAAGACACCTTTATAGGGTAGCAATGGCATCAAGGGCCACAACGGACCGATTCTCTGCTCTTTACATGGCTATCTGAGGTGACTTGCTATCTTTAAAAAGAACTGCTTGCCTTTTGTCACGCTAGTTGGAAAAAGCACCTGCAATTGTACGGAGTTGCCATTTTTATAGGTTCTCCAGCTATATATGATGTGATGCCAGCTCATTCTTTTGGTGATTTATCCCTGGCTGATGTAGCTTGTCCAACTATGTTGCAATAACAATGTGCATGCAGCTGACCGCTCCAATTACATTTGCAAAACCGGACATTGTTGCGAATTGTGCTTTGATGTTTCACAGTTCAAACACAGTCTAAGGAAATCTTATATACTGTATCTGGACGACAAGCGGATAATACTGTACCTGATCAGTCAGCAAGTTGACGTTGAAAAGCTCCAGTAGTTAAAAACCTGAGACAGAACTTGCAAAGGAGCAGGAAGAGCACAGTTCCTCAAAGTCTGCTTTTGTAAAGCTGGCACCTGTTCAACACACAGCGCCAAGAGAATAGCTCTTGGAAATTGAAATTGACTTAGAAGCCAGTCATCATTATGATCTATAAATACACACTCTCTTCTAATTCTTGCATTTGCGATGTCTTCTAACAATGCTAAAGCAGCTATGGTAGTTGGAATAGTTTGGCCATTCCATGCAGCATTATGTTGTTACAGAATGATTACAATCAAGTGAATTAAATTTGTAAACGATATGCAATTAATTTTGGTGTATTTGATAAATTCTGCATCACAAAAGGTAAATGACACAGAAGTAGTAACACTCCTTTTACATTGGCTGCTGCCAGTTTCCGAAACTGACAAGAGACTGTGTATGCTAGGTATTGGGCTACCGTGAAAATGTGCGTGGCTTTACGGCAAGTTTGTTTTTTTGCACTTCTCAAAGTGTGCGAGAAAGCAGGTGTACGTAACATTTTTGTGCATATGCACCGTTTATGCATGAGGTTCCTGATGTTATATTTCTAGTCTGAGCTGTACAGAGTGAAGACAAAAGGAGACAGGACTGTCCCTTTTGGTGCTCCAGTGTTGCTTACATCCATATCAGAAACACAGAAATTTAGTCTCACAAACTGCGGTCTGCCTGACACTACAGGCTCATCTATTTGAATATCTCTGAGCTTATTTCTTAACAGGGATTGATGAATGGTATTGAAAGCAATGGAGAAATCAAAAAACATAATCCTATGTAATCATATATGCAGATAGTTTATATAAAAGGGTATTTCAATTCTTTTTTGTCAGTATAATCCCATACTGACATTGTTACACTTAAGATGAGTGTCCCCTAGTTTTGTTGGGTTTTTTTCAAACTAAAACACTATTTCTAATAAGTGAAAAGTGTTGCACAGAAGGAGATGTAAATATAACTGGCAGCTGAAACTTGGTTGTACTTTTTGCATCAGTTTTACAGATGTAAGGGTGATGGGGAGCCTTGAAACTGTTTGTAGATCAGGAAGCTGGTGAGAAGTAATTCAGTATGAAGGTTCAAACAAATCTCCTGGCATTGTGCAGTTAAACAAGCTTCTTCTTGCAGATCACTTTTAAATCTTCATATAGCCTAAGACTTATAAATGAAAGAATAATTTGAGGTAAAGCATTCTAATTGAGTCATTATTTTCCAGTCTAGGTGTTCTCTCTGTTGTAAAAAATGATGATCTTTACTGACTGCTACAGGTGTTTAAATTTACATTTCTTTTCATCTCCTAAACTTAAAAGAAAACCACAGAACATGTCTCAAAGAAATAAAAACAAATAGAAATTTAAGGACTTGAAAGATCTGTAGTTCTGTGTGGCAATGTGGTGGCACACTACTTAACATTGCTGCTTACTTAAAATCACTAGGACAGCATTTTTTCACCTAAGGAACATAGCAAAAGTTAGACCTCTTATATCATCGAAAGATGCAGAGAAATTAGTTCATGCGTTTGTCTTTAGTCGGCTAGATTACTGTAATGCACTCCTCTCAGGACTACCCAAAAAAGACATCAATCGTTTGCAGTTAGTGCAGAATGCAGCTGCTAGAATCCTTACCAGGAAAAGAAAATCCGAACACATTTCTCCAGTTTTGATGTCACTACACTGGTTACCTGTGTCATTCAGAATTGACTTTAAAATTCTGCTTATGGTTTATAAAGCTTTAAATAATCTCGCCCCGTCTTATATATCGGAATGTCTGACACCTTATATTCCAAATCGCAACCTCAGATCCTCAACTGAGTGTCTCCTTAGAATTCCAAGAGCAAAACTTAAAAGAAGTGGTGAGGCGGCCTTCTGCTGTTATGCACCTAAAATCTGGAATAGCCTGCCAGTAGGAATTCGCCAGGCTAATACAGTGGAGCACTTTAAAAAACTACTGAAAACACATTACTTTAACATGGCCTTCTCATAACTTCACTGTAATTTAATTCTGACACTCTGTATATCCAATTCATTATAATAACTATTCATTCAAAATTTGTACTAACCCCTACTCTCTCTTCTGTTTCCTTTTCCGGTGTCCTATTGGTGGTGGCTTGTGCCACCACCATCTACCCAAAGCACCATGATGTTCCAACAATGATGGATGGATTAAAAGCCAGAAGTCTGTATAACCATCAGCATCAAGTGACTCCGTGAGAACCCTAACTACAAAGAGGACTATTTCATTTATGTTAGGTAGAATGCCCAAAGGGGACTGGGCGGTCTCGTGGCCTGGAACCCCTACAGATTTTATTTTTTTCTCCAGCCTTCTGGAGTTTTTTTTTGTTTTTTCTGTCCACCCTGGCCATCGGACCTTACTCCTTTTTATGTTAACTAAGGTTGTCTTATTTTAATTTCTTATTTGTCTTTTATTCTTCTTTTCTTCATTATGTAAAGCACTTTGAGCTACTTTTTGTATGAAAATGTGCTATATAAATAAATGTTGTTGTTGTTGTTGTTGTTACTGTTCCAGAGTGTGGGTTTCGATACCAAAATGGATGCCATCCCTTCAGGATTTGCATGTTAACGCTATTTCTGTGTGTGATTTTAAGTAGATACTCTGATTTGTGTTCCTTTCACGTCCCAAAAATGTACCCTTGAGATTAATTGTCAGCTCTATAGTAATTAATTCTGGAATCTGCTTTGGAGTTTGAGTGAATTCTGTGCATTGCTACCTTCCACTCCTTTTCTGAGATGTTGAGTGAGAGATCGGCATTGAGAATTTTAAGGCAACAAATTATTCAGTAGAAGTGTGTCAAGCAACGCTTCTGGGGGTCCTGCATACACTATATGGACCAAAGCATGTGGGCAGCCCTCCAAATTATTGAGTTCTGGGTTTTAACCCATTGTTAACAGGTGTATTACTTAAACACAGAGCTGTGCAATCTCATTTGACAAACCCTGGCACTAGAATGGATCATACTAAAGAGCTCAGTGACTTTAAACATGGCTATGGCATAGGATGATACCTTTACTACAAGTCAGTATGTGAAGTTTCTGTTCTGCTAGTTCTGCCCTGGTCATCTGTAAGTGCTGTTATTGTAAAGTGGAAAGGTCTAGAAGTAACAACAGCCCAGCCATGAATAAAGAGAAGTCTTGCAATTTGGAGAGACATTTCTGAAAGATTTCGCCAATTAATAGCTTAAATTGTCTGAGACAAAAATACGCATTGTGATGAAAAATAGCACAAAAAACAACAAAAAAAGAGTTGGGGACCGTCCCCGTATAATGTCCAAAGGACAAAGAATGCAAAAAGCCAGAAATGTGGTCAAAGTACTTTACAGTCATTCAACAACATACATAAGAAAAATGGCGTTTTTTTATACTGAGAAAAAATGGCGGACGGAAGTGAGTTGACTGGAGATAACATCATGGCTGTCAGGCGGAAGTGACGTCATCTTTGGAAGCCAGAAGTGATGTGGTGCCGGAAGTGAGGTCATCGGGGTAGAACCGGAAGTGACGTCATGTCAGAGGTGCCAGAAGTGGCATGGTTCTTGGGAGTCAGAGGAGGAAGTGATGGTTGGATGCCATCTTGGGAACCCGGAAGTACGGAAGGTACTTTATATTTCTTCTTTTTGTCTGATGAGAGAGAGAGAGGGTCATTAGTACCGTAGATCAACCCCTTGTCTCGCGATATTTCACTCACCTCCGGGCTTGTTGACTGCCTCCTAAGCGTGCATGTGTCACAGCATTTTAATAAATAATGAGTCAGACAGGCTTAGGTTTACAACCCAACAAAAAAAAACTTAAAAAGTCAAATCTGTCTGAAAACATGGGGTCGGAGTATGATGTTAGTGTGAAATATTAAAATAATCTCTTTTCTTTTACTGTTGAGACTGTTGCCAAATAAGTATGATGTGGAGTGAAATGAATAAAATGCCACAAAATGGATATAATGTGTTAGAATAAACCTTCTTTGTGAGCAGTCTCCTAAACCTGTCCATTCTTTAAAAATGAATAAGAAGATATTTTATTTCCAAACCAGATTTATTTGAAGCCACGTAGGACCTTCTCTTAGTTCATTTTACATGCATCCATTGATGCGTAAATATTATCTCTTCTGTCTGAACAGCTTGTTTTAATTTAGAGTTTTAAGAGTGTAACTGAAGAGTGCTCTGGTTTTTAAGACACTTTAACTTTAAATTAAGACTGAGGGCCGGGATACTTTGTGAAATTAAACAGCAACAGTTTAATTTTCCGCAGACTATTGGAGTAAATTCATAGATTCACCACGTCAGTCACATGAAAAGTGAATAACGAATGTCTCCATGCTGCTATTGTCAGATCAAAGGAGACCAGAGGAAGCGAGCCTGATGATGTAACTGCTCAGTGAATACACTAAGACAGCAAACTCCCCTTGATTGGAAATTAAAATTACCCTGAATTTCCTTTTAATCATTTGTCTTTCTGGATTGCTTTACAAAAAGAAGACAGGCAAGCTGGGGTCATCCATTTTTAATACAGCAGTTAACATTTTACCAGATCATTATTACATAGCTCATCAAATGAATCTGTGTGTGTAGTTGTAGGAGTCAGAGGAGTATAGCCCATGGCCATTAAACATAAAGCATTTCAGAGTAAAAATTGTCTCCTGCATTCTAAATTATTCATAAATTTGACTTGAATTGAAGAAATAAAAAGAAATGTTTATTTTGAACTTTCAGGATGCTGTTCATAATTAATAATTTATTTCATATTATATTATATTATCCATCCATCCATTATCCAACCCTCTATATCCTAACTACAGGGTCACGGGGGTCTGCAGGAGCCAATCCCAGCCAACACAGGGTGCAAGGCAGGAAACAAACCCCGGGCAGGGCACCAGCCCATCTCAGGGCACACACACACACACACACACAGGCTTTCCTGATATGTCTGCTCAGGCATTGTGTTTGTGCTCAGGTTGCTTCCCCTGGAGACTGCAGCACTGAATACCACACTGGCTACTAGAACATTGGACATGGACTGATAGAACATTTCCATCAGCTTGCTGCACACATCAAAAGACCTGAGTCCCCTTAGCAAGTCCAGTCTGCTCTGGCCCTTCTTGTACAGCACCACTGTGTTGTCAGACTAGTCCATTTTGTTGTTTATGTGAATCTCCAGGTATTTGTAACTCAGCACCACTTCCATGACCTCCCCCTGAAGGTGAGCAGTCTCAGAAGCTCTTTGGCATGACTGAGTTCCACCACCAGCTCTTTTGTCTTTTGATACTGAGCTGCACGTGATTCTCCCTGCACCACAAGACAAAGTTCTCCACAACCTTCCTTTTAATGCAGCCTATTATACAACCTATTAATACAGCCTGTGATGGAGGAGTCATCTAAAACTCACAGACTGCTGTCTGTTGGTCAGGTAGTCCATGATCCAGGAGATTGTGGGGGTATCTAGATGCTAAGCCCTGAGCTTTTTCCCAGTTGATGAGGTACCAGTTGTGTTAAGGGCACTGGAAAAACCAATGAACATTATCCTGACTGTGGTACTGGCTTTGTTCAAGTGGTCAGGGCATCTACCACACCTATGTGTCTGATGGGCAAACTGGCCTAATGTCTAAAGACCTTGAGTTAGCTGTGTGGCCAAACAGTAACCAGGCACTCTGTGCTTACACAAATACACTCACATATTTTTTTTCCTTTTCCATTCATTCAATTTCTATGATGGTTATATTACCTCAAGCAGCAGGAGAAGCAAATTAGTGAACAAGAGGCTTGTAATCGTGCATTTTTGGCTAACTTGTGTCTGCTTTATCATTGGGAGACACTTTCAGAGGAGTAAAAGAAGAAATTTACAAAACACACAAATTAAAGTGATCTCTTTCAAGGTATATTTGAAACAATAAAATGATCCGTAATTGAAGTCACACAAAATGTGTGCACATTCACTGATGCTTTTCAATGGGAGATATTGACATTTCAGAACTTTGTGCAGCTGTTGTATTCGAGAGAACTCAAATAAAATTGAGCTGTTCTGAGAAACTTCCTTGAAGAATAAACGTGCCAAATTCCCACCTGATCTGTCTACTAGGAACCAAGTTGTTTCATGCAGAGTCCAACAGATGGACAGACGTGGACAATTGCAGTAGGCGCTTTTCATATCACATGGGAACACACCTGAAAATAATCAGCATGGAATGGTCAAAAGAGTACATCCATTTTAGTGATAGTACAGGAAATCACTCAATGGAAGCTTTTAAAATATTGTGTTGTACAATAATATATCATCAAATTTTTGTAGAGTAACATGAACAAGACATAGAATTAAGTGAACAACTCAGTAATAAATAATGTTAAACTATACACACTATCTATCTAAAATGTTAAGTTAAATAACTGAGACAACTGCATTACTCCAAGAAGCTCCATGTGAGGCCGCTTCTATCATCAGCCTTCAGGCTTTATATTGAGACCTCGCCATGGTGAAGATGGTATTGTTCCCTCTGTGCTGAATTGTATCGAGCTGGTCTAGCAGACATCTTTACTGACAATGACGCCATGTGTGGTAAGCTGTGCCAATGTACTGTGGCAATGTCTGATATACCATATTGTGAAATTTAATCTGGTACTGTAAGTGCCATTATTGTCACTTTGCACATCGTGAATTAGTATATCTGTAGATAATCCTTGTTATTTGTGCATTTGTACCTTGTAAACATACCTAAGATTATGATAATTCTTGTTATGTGTATGCTTCTTTATTTTTGTGTATGCTGTCATTTCCTTAGGTATTAGTAAAGTTTCTATCTATCTATCTATCTATCTATCTATCTATCTATCTATCTATCTATCTATCTATCTATCTATCTATCTATCTATCTATTGTTTTGCTCCTGTTTTTAAAAAGCAATGTGACGCTGTAGTTTACTCTAACATAATTACGTAAAAAGAGAAACCAACTCTGGACTGGATCCTGTTCATTGTTCGGCACAGTCCCACACTAAGTCTCATCAAGTCATCAAACAACCCAACCTGAATGTGTTTGGGATAAGCAAGTTAACTGGAAGTCCTGGAAAACACACACACAAAAATCAAAACATTCAGACAAGGAGAATTATGTGAACACTTCAGGGACAGTGAACTGAACACAGGGCCCTGCAGTCGTGATGCAGGAATTCTCACCACTGTCTTGCCATGTCATCATTTACCACACAGTGCTGTATCCTGAATGTGTAATACATTTTTTTTTTTACACTTTATGAGACTTTCCCCTGATCTTAAGTGTCCTTTTTTATCACTTGTCATAAAATACTGATGACAAAAAATCCAGAAAACAGCGTGACACTATATAATTAACAACTGTTTCATTTTAATTAAAATGCAATTTGATAGAAAATACAAAATTGAAGAAATCATACAATTAGTTGAAAAATATTGTTTTAATTGCAATATGCATATAATTGATAGATTATCTTTGAACTTTATAGACTTAGCTATACAATAAAATAGTCTTTTAAAGACAAATAATTTAAAAACAAAAAAAGAAAAAGTACACTTAGATGTTAAAAAAACAGGCTCCTGCATGCAAAGAGGCATCTTTGGCATGATGTGATCGCTAGGAATAACATCACTGTCTAAACAGAAGCAGCATTTACTGGCACTTTTAGTCCACAGCTCAAGGTCTCAGTCATTTGAGGTGCTCAGAAGAGGAGCCATCCAGAGTTTGGGACGCAACTCCTTCTCTGAAGTGTTGAACGGTTTATGTTTGCATCGCTACCCAGTACTGTGGAACTCTCCACTCCTTTTGGGTCAAAAGCTGTCTTTCTAAACCAGAATATTCTACTAGGGTGTCTGCAACTTTCTTTCTGATGTGGCAAGTCTCTCAGAGGTCACTCAGCATTATTCCATATCAGACTGTCCTACAGGGGTCAATGAATGTCCACCCCCACCAGCATATTCCAGCTGTTACACTAAACCAGCTATTCCCAAAGGAGTCAACCGCTGTTCCCCTGACCAGCATGTCCCATGGGACTCAACTGCTTTCATCTCCACTCCAGATATCAACGGATATCCACAAACTTAAATCATTCAAAGATATCATGAATGTCTCCCTATATCAGCAGGTCTCATAGGGACCCCATATAAATCCTTGACATTAACATTGACATAGTCTCATTGAATAGCTAAAAAAGAAAATGAAGATGGGGTTTAAGGGCTGTTTCCCCAAATCCGTGTTAAACATCCGATAATCAAAACCAGCATGTCCCAAAGATAAATGGCTATCTCTACACACCAGAATACCCCATAAGGGTGAAACACCATCTTACCAAACTAGTATTCCCCTCAGTGCTGAAGCAGAATGAGTGACTCTGAACTTTAGCCTGCACTTTTATATTAAGTACATTTGTGCGTATGGTTACAGTATGGCTTCTAGTCGGCACTTTTCAAACAAATTACTAAGTGTAATCTTTCAAAATGTCCTTTTATTCTTGATATGTAAAATCATTTGTCAGTGTCGGTATTGGCCTTTGCAGGTTGTTAAGATTTTGTTATACTATGCAAGACAATAACAACATTTTTAAATTGACTTGGGTGTTTTTGTAGGCTGTAAAATGGGGTATTCTTCAGGTACAGTTTCAGATCCAGATTTCAAGTACTCCAAATACAAGTGTAATTTAATAGCATCTACGTTATAATTGTTGGATGACATTCTTGTACCACACTAGACAAACTAACATAACATTTTCAGAGCCTCTTAACCCAATTCAGGGTCACTGTGGGCTGGAGCTCATCCCAGCAGCACTGAGAACAAAGCAGGAAACAGCCCTGAACAGGGTTGAGTACATCACTGGTCCTACTCAGACACACACTCACATTCATGCTGGAATCGCCGATCAACCGAATCCACATATCTCTGGTGATGTTGGAGGAAAACTGGAGCGCACTTGTAAATCCCTCATAGACAATATCAGCAAGTGGAATTCAAACTCAGAATGCTGGAGCAGCTGCACTGGCCACTGTGCCACCTCCATAATTAGCAAATTAATTTATTTAAAATTATGAGGCTAATTAAAATATTATAACACCAAACATGGGAGAGGTTGCTTAGTTAAAGATTTACCTGTCTAATATGGATGATAAATCCAGAGCACCTTGCCAAATGTGCTACCTTATTGTTCTGGTACCAAAAAACTTTCTTTTAAACAGAGTAATGCTGACCCTGCTGTATTGTTGCAGCACACCATTTGTGTTCCTACTTTTGAAATATTGTCCTTGTAAAAGGCATTTAAATGAATATTATGCTGTGGCTAGGTTGTTGTGACTTCGATCACAGATTTTGATTATGCCAGTTCCACACTTCATTGATGTTCTGTTCAAATAGCCTCGTTTAAAGGTTTCAAAGAATGCAGAAATTTCATTAAAAATTGATCTATTACACCCATACATAGGTTCATGGTGGACGACCATATTTGTCCTGGTTGTACATCTCCAAACCTGAGGTCATGGTCCTCTTCTGGAACAGAGAATCATATTCTCTGAAGGTTTGAGCAAATACTCTAAGTGGAGGAGTTCAAGTACTTCGGAGGTGATAATATTATTAATCAATAAATCAGTGAAACAGCAGTAGTTTTCTATATGTTGTATTTGTCCATGATGGGGAAGTAGAAGCTAAGCGATCTGACAGAGCATTCAATTTACCATCCAGCCTAAATCCCAATCTTCCCTTCTGGTCACAGGCTTTTGGCAGTAACTGAAAGAGTGAGATTGTAAACGCTCAGCCAAAATATATTCTGCTTATGCTGGAGAAAAGGCAGTTCTTCTTTTTACAGGGTATAGAAGGTGAAATGTAAGAGTGACTGGAGCCAAATTTGATAATAAAAAATGTATCCTATCTTTCATCGAACCAAAGCTCTTAACCCCAGAGAGCCAAATAACTATTGCAATGTTTCTTCTAAGTTGAAGTTCTTATGAAGAACACACCAAAGGAACAGAGGTTTGTTTTCTAATACTCAGGACTGACGTTTATGCAGTCATACAGTGACGTCACACATTGTGCTTTCCATTTCTTCCCGCCAATAATAATGAAAACAATATAGGGAAAAAAATTGATGTCTTAAAAATTAGACCAGAAATATCTGAAGAGCAGAAATAAATGTTTCAGAACTATAAAATGAAGTAAAAGATACTAAAAAATGAATAATAAATTCAGAAAAAGGGTATAAAAATTCCAACTCATAAAAAAAATATATTTTCCTGAGTTAGGGTTGTAAGGCAGTCTTTCTGTGTCAGAAGAGGTGAGGTTTGTCAGAAGAACATGGGAGTAGAATTGTTGCTTCTCTGAATCAAGAGGAGTCAGTTGAGGTGGACTCGACATGTGCTTCAGATACCTATGGTCAGATCCTTCAGGATTATATCTGTCTATCAGAGGAGAGTTTGCGAATTTCACAAAACGCATTAGATGAAATTGTTGAGGATAGGGAGGCCTGGTCTACCCAGTTCAACATGGTGCAACTGTGACCCCCTCAGGACAAGCATAGTGATACTAAAGTGAGCTGAAAATATGAACATTATGATGCCAGTCACATTTGCAATGAGAGCCAAAGGAAATTATAATGCTCCCATTTTTAGTTGTATTGAAAACATGTCTATTTCTTGTCGTAGATTAACACTTTGGAAAAAAAATCTTTGGTGTTTCTACATTAGAAACCTCGGAAATGTCATTTTTATTAACAAAAATAATTATTGCTATTTTAGAAACGGTGGTCACGAATATACTTATTGTGCTGTACAAACTCTTCCTAGGCACTGTGTCATTCAACACATTAAATTGTGATAGTCTAAAAATAAACCTTGAGCAATTATCTGTAGCAATTAATATTTGCCGCAATAAATTATGACTTCCTGTGACCATGATCTGAAAATCTGCACCTGAATATGGTAATGTAATTTAATTCAAAGATGTCCTTGTGTCACCACAAGGAATTCGCTCAGGGTATTGCCTTCTTTTTCAGCCCCACATCTTCCCTGAGATGTCAACATTGAGAAGCAAACACAGGCCTCCACATCAGAAAGAATGAACTGTCTTAGACCACTGAAGAGGTTTCTGACCTTGCAAGCAGAGATATCATATGCAACTGAAAATTCTTTCAACCTGCCGCTTCCTGAGCAAACCCCAGACAAGCCCCAACTTGTAACCAACGAGGAGTCAGTCACTGCAACAGTTCTTCTGTTTCCAGTTGTCCACCATCAGACAGTCGGG
Source organism: Erpetoichthys calabaricus (assembly GCF_900747795.2). Taxonomy (NCBI): domain Eukaryota; kingdom Metazoa; phylum Chordata; class Cladistia; order Polypteriformes; family Polypteridae; genus Erpetoichthys; species Erpetoichthys calabaricus. The sequence goes on along the minus strand of NC_041397.2, from coordinate 287,399,006 downwards.
GTGAAACATTAACTCTGGGCATCGGAAACAGAAGCTATCAGCTATTCCACTCAGCTAAAGAAGATCTCCATTAGTCACCTGCAGATATTGATATCTCAGCCTCGGACACTGGCGCACGTTAATTAATGGTCAGCTTTCGGTTCTTTGAATAAGGAAACCTTTTAATTGAATCTCTCATATAATACGTCAGTTGATGAAGAGAAAATTTAAGCCTAGATTAAATTCAATTGGCCTACCATTTGTAGAATTATAGACAAAACACCCATCCATTCACCTGGCTATTTTCAAACCCATTTAGTACCGCTCATGATCATGAAACTATGCAAACTACCTTGGGCACAAGATGACAGCAAACTCATGGAACCACACCAGTTCCTTGCAAGGCACAAATGCACACAAAGGGCTAAATCAGAGTCATCAGTTAACCTAACACACCCATATCCAGGATGTGGAATGATACCCTAAATACCCAACTGGGATAAATGCAACATAGTGACCATAGATGGAATTTACACTTGGCTTTCTTTGAGATTTGAGACAGCAATGTGTGGATTAGGCTGGACCAGCTTGGTGATGTTCCTGGCTAAATACTAAAAAGTATCACACTGCTTTGTTGTGAAAATTCATAAGGGATAGGAGGAATTTTGTAAGAGCAGTAACATATTGTACCCATTGGTATTACAGATTTCTTTTGCTACCATACTAAATATCAAAATAGCGTGAGCACATTTTCATAACGACTGTATTGGTAGCTAATATTGTTTGTAAAAAATACTGGAAAATAGATTGAAATCAAATCTATTGAAAAGATAGAAGGAGAATGCTGTAACTATAGTATCCAGGGCTGAACAAATGATAATTTATCTCAATAGACTAAGTTCCACATCGTTTAGCTCTGGAGAGGAACTTGCCAGCACAAGTTCATAGCTCTTAGTTTTAAGGGGGTAATATGGAATGCAAACCTGTTTTTTTCACATTTAAAACCCTATGATATTCTAATACATTGTTTTTCATTTATTAATGTACACACATGCACAGATATATTGAATATATAGATAAATGATCCATCCTTTTAGTAAACTAATTTAGGACTTCTGACAAAATGTAAGACAGGGCAAGTCAAATGACCATTTGTGGCACACAGGTAAATTGAAATCACCAATTCACCAAATATTCACATCTTTCATTCAGACATGAGGGGGGCATACTAACTCTAAACCACTAGAGAAAAAATCCAGAATTCAATAAAGAAGATAAGACTCAAGAGTGCTAAGCAACAACGACTGTGCTACCTCAAATATAACAGGCACAACACGAGGATGTGAAGGTTAATGGGGTGTGGTGGGTTGCGTATGCATAGTGGTGTGGCAGTGTTGTGTATTAAATGAAGTTTCAGTGGCCATAGACAACTGGCAGGTGCATCGTCACATGTTTGCCATCACGACATACTTTGAATCCAAACGTAATTGAGGTGCAAAAAAAGATATCATTTATAGGGCCTTTGCAGGGAAGAATTCCTGCTCATACCCCAAATTGGAAGTGGTTTGATCATTATCATCCAGTTGGTATTGTGAAGAATGTTTGGTGACAGGTGAACCATCAATAATAATAAGAATTCTGGAAAATATGGAAGTTTAGCTGGGATTGGCTCCAGCAGACCCCCGTGACCCTGTGTTCGGATTCAGCGGGTTGGAAAATGGATGGATGGATGGAAGTTTAGAGAATCTGTGAAGTGGAGCAATCGACGTTCAACACTACGTTAGTCAGTTTCATACTGGTAAATAATCCAAGATTAAAAATTGCACTTTTTGGCTACTTTATTTCTTCTCTGATTCAATCCAACCATTTATACTATCCCTTCAAAAAATGTCACTTCATCCCATTTATGTATTGTCGCTCACATGTCCATAGGGAGCATCTACAGGGGTCGACTTGACAGGGTCTCCTATTTTGAATATTTTTTGCACCTTGTCTAAGAGGTCTCTGTGTAAATATTTTTCTTTGTTTTTTTTTATTTAGCTGCTCTTATTCTTAGTAAACACCTCTGGTTATGATTGTGATTTTTTTGATTCGAGTAATATTATCACTGCCATTTTGTCCCTTCCAACGGTATCATTGATGATGCCTGTTGCCAAGACCATTCCGGAGCAGTCACGTCCTTAAAGATTGTGGCACTGTCAAAAATGAAGCAACGGGATCAAATTTCATCAAAAGAGATACTTCTTCATCTGACTCTACGGACTTCAAAACCCTTCAAACTGTTTTTTGAACTTTCAACAATCCTGCTTGATTTCAGTTTTGTCTTGTGAATTTTTGGCTGTAGTTACTGTAAAGCTGTTCTTCTACTTCTGAACCTCGCTTCATTTTATTTTTGTTTTTTTTTTTCTGTGTAATTCCATCCATCCATCCATCCATCCATCCATCCATTTTCCAACCCGCTGAATCCGAACACAGGGTCACGGGGGTCTGCTGGAGCCAATCCCAGCCAACACAGGGCACAAGGCAGGGAACCAATCCTGGGCAGGGTGCCAACCCACCGCAGGACACACACAAACACACACACACACCAAGCACACACTAGGGCCAATTTAGAATCGCCAATCCACCTAACCTGCATGTCTTTGGACTGTGGGAGGAAACCGGAGCGCCCGGAGGAAACCCACGCAGACACGGGGAGAACATGCAAACTCCACGCAGGGCGGACCGGGAAGCGAACCCAGATCTCCCAACTGCGAGGCAGCAGCGCTACCCACTGCGCCACCGTGCTGCCCCTGTGTAATTCCATCCATCCATTTTCCAACCCACTGAATCCGAACACAGGGTCACAGGGGTCTGCTGGAGCCAATCCCAGCCAACACAGGGCACAAGGCAGGAACCAATCCCGGGCAGGGCACACACAAACACACACACACACCAAGCACACACTAGGGCAAATTTAGAATCGCCAATCCACCTAACCTGCATGTCTTTGGACTGTGGGAGGAAACCGGAGTGCTCGGAGGAAACCCACGCAGACACGGGGAGAACATGCAAACTCCACGCAGGGAGGACCCGGGAAGCGAACCCAGGTCCCCAGATCTCCCAACTGCGGGGCAGCAGCGCTACCCACTGCGCCACCGTGCCGCCCTCCTGTGTAATTTTCTTTCAGTTATGCTCTGAAACACTAATGAGGTTAGCCCCTCCATGCCCAAATTGTAAGGAGACACAGTCACTAACACCTTCTTCTCTTTTCCATGCTACCCCAAGGATGAGTCCCAGAATGGATTGTGATGACACTTCTGGTTTTGCCTGAAGCTGCTGCCTCTTCTGCTACAGGGTCTTATTAAAGAACAAACGTACCGGTAGTCAGCGTTCAGTTGGGAATCTGCGTCTGAAGAGTACAGAGTTTCAAGGTGGAGACTAATTTTCTGACACGTGAGAGTCACAGAGCACTGGCAAGCCTAGGCTGCCCTGGACATGAGATGTACCATTAAATGTGGGACATGTGGTACCCAACCCTTATGTTTTCTTTTAATTCTTCTCTTTACAATTTATACATATATTTACATAGGTCTACGTGAAAGTCAGTGAGCCTGCCACCCTGCATAAGAGCAGCTATGAAGGAAACATTTCTGAATTTTATTGAATCTGATGAGACGGACATGGAGTAAACTCCTTAAACATATCTGACAAATTTCTTTTATGCTTTTAAGTTGAAAGACTCCACAATTGTTCTCACGTCTCATATAGAGTGTGCTTCAGAAAAAAGTACTTGTTTCTAGTTAATTTGTGCAACACAAACCCGAGAACGCAACAGGAGATACATATTAGGCAAAGCTAAGGCTTCCCTTTTCCACTGTATTAAATACCACTTCATATCATTGCTAACTGCACCTCGCTTCTGTTGTCTTAGCACACATTCAGACGCTGTGTTCTTTTACAGATGTTAACGACAGCTGAAGTATGAGATGGCCACTGGATGTTTTATGTTGGATGCCCTACAAGTCCTTTGTCTTTAGACTAAACTACTTGACCAGTTTCTTTGGTTCCTTCTCATGGCTTCCATCAGTGTGATACAGTTTGTGACTTTATGGACTGAGAGGCACTCTGTAACATTGTGCAGCATTCTTGTGTGTTACTTTTTGTACATAGTCTCATCTGCACTATGACATGTTCATTATTTTAATTTATTTATTTTCCAGTCTGACTTATTTAAATACAGAGTCTTGGTGGGCTGGACCCTGTATTAGTAGTGTCAGGCACCAAGCTGGAACCAATCGTAGACAGACCACATGTCCATGGTATAACACGCTATCACACACCTGTGCTCACTCCTATATGTCCAATTAAAAACTGATATACTGCCCATACGCCATTGAGATCTGGAGGAAACCAAACTAAATGAAGATGGGGAGAATGTGAAATCGCCACAAAGATCACACCCATACCATTTGTTTGTGTCACTAGCGGGTTCTCTCAGATATACATGTACATTTGTGTGTGAAAAGGTTGCGTCCAAGCTCCTGCTCTATATTGTTATAGAGTTGATTATCTGTTGTATTGGTGTTAGAATTTACAGACAAACAAGGTTGTACGTTTTTTTACAGATTATGATTATGTTAACACTTCACAGTCAGAACTGAACCAAAGCACTCCACAGTTATAAAGCAGCAGTGAGCAAAGTAGGTCGCTGCACCAACTGCAAAAATACAAAATGCCTATATGATGTGTCTGGCCCACTACCTTGCTCTGACGTTATCAGTAGATACTTCATAGAATAGGAGACAGAGTTCATTTATCATACTGTATATCAATCAAAATTAGTGGATATTTAGAGTTCATACAGAGTCTAATTCCCAACGAGAAAACCTTGACCAATAATACAAACAACACATCCTCTCCTTTTCATGACATAATGATGCCAAACATTCCTTGTTAATTTTGTCCCATGTACTTCGTATACAGGCTCCTCACGTGAAACGTTTTCAGCAGCCATTGGTATAACTTCATTTCAGACAGTACAATCTAACCATGACCTACTAATCAGTTTCACAGAATGTCAACATTCTTTTCTTGGTTATCTACACCAGCTACCATCGACTACTACGGAGCATGCCGTGCTTGCACTGCACTTCTCCGTGAGGCAGGAGTCACCACCTGCTTTAGAAAAGACCCCAGGGCCATGCACTGAAACTGTGATTGCAACAACAAGAAGGCTTAGGGCAAACTGTTTATAACCAATGGTATTCAGCCCAGAAACATACAATATGGAAGTCACAACAACCCTGGCAGTAAAGGTGTGAGTCACTGACCAATGTATGTACAGATCGTAACAATTGTAAGATATGCACCATTATGGCTGAGTTTTATCAAACATAGTTATCTGTGTCATATATATATATATATATATATATATATATATATATATATATATATATATATATATATATATATATACTGTATAAATAGTCAAGCAAGCTTGCTTCAGGGACATCTTCAGGGCTCAAGGTAAACAATACCACCGCGAGTAGAGTAGAGCCACTATCACTAACTCCATCTCACTTTCTGTCTGCAGTTCAGAAGCTCACCAGCCAGATGAAAACTGACTTAGCTTCTGCTTCCTACTCCTTCCGGAACACCGATATAAAAATCCCAGAGTCACCACAAGTGGCTGTTATTTGATGGACTGAAGTTTGAGAAAGATGGAACTATCCCTCAACACTCCTTTTGTTTGTTTTGGATGAATGCCAACTTTTTCCACACTTGAGTGCATTTACATTTCCCTTTTTCAGCGACCCATATTAAACAAGGATTACTGGCTGCTACCTCAACCTTCTTTCTTCCTGACAACTTTCTTTTTTATTACAATATATATAGATAGGCTGTGTAAACTGTATAAATATATACCTACAGTATATATATATATATTATACACATACAGTACATATTGTACATATAACATTTCACACATATATACTGGGTATATGTATATTGTACTATATAATATGCTGATATATATATCATACATATATCATACTATATGTGTGCAATTGCATATATAGTATTGTATATATGTATATATTTTATATACTATCCATCTATCCATCCATTATCTAACCCGCTGAATCTGAACACAGGGTCACGGGGGTCTGCTGGAGCCAATCCCAGCCAACACAGGGCACAAGGCAGGAACCAATCCCAGGCAGGGTGCCAACCCACCGCAGGATTTTATATACTACATATAGAAAATTTATATATGTACTGAGATATCAATTTATCCGTGAATCCCTTTCTCTCACTCTAACTATATATTTATATATATATATATAAAGTATAAAACTACCCATTATACAGTGTGTTTTTCACTTTCTGATATTTATGTTTAATTTCATTCTTTTAACCAATATAAAAGTCACAATTTAAGGGCTTATTGCAAATGCCATACTTCTTCAGCCTTTCTGTTCCATTCTCTACGACTCCATTGCTTTGTCCATTTAAGTTACTTGTAGTTAGTAGTATCTCCTGTACAAACATTAGCAGTTCAACGGGCATATTTTAAAGACATGTTTACAAATCAGAACACATGTACGTATGTCGATTTTGAGTCGCTTCCTATAAGATTTTTAGCAGTGCACTTGTAATACCCTACATCCCTTTGGGATGGATTCTGAATGATTAACGATCCTTGAGGATGAAGGTATTTGTTCCCAAAAAGTCGCGGCTGAGCGGATGCCATGAGGTGTGTTTTGTCCGGCAGTTCCCATGTCACCTCAGGTTTTGGGATGCCTATGGCCATACAGTTTAAGTGAACAGCACTCCCGGGGCTGGCATAAGTTACTGAAGGTGGGTTGCTTGTAATCCTTGGTGGGTAAGCAATGACAATCACAGCCACGCTCATTGATGTGGCTCCATATTCATTGACAACCTTGCAGGAAAAGGTCCCTCTGTCGTAGACAGATGCCTGATGAATGGATAGCGAGCCATTCTGAAGAACTGCGTAGCGGCCAGCTGTTTGGGGTCGGCTTAGAGTCATCCCATTAGGCAACGACCAGAATATCTTTGGTTGTGGGTCTCCTACCGATGCACAGTTGAGCAACAAATTTTCACCGTTGATTATGCTCACCAAACCTGTGTATGGGTTATTAATTTCTGGCTTTTTGCCGATTTCAAGCACAACCGTTCTTTCCGCTTGGCCTATCGTATTCTTGGCTACACAGCGGTAGGTGCCAGCTTCCGTGACTGATGAATGGTGAATATGAAGAGTGCCATCTTGTGCATGATAGATATTGGAAAGCTGCTTCCCATTAGTAAGATGGCTTCCATTGGGAAGGATCCATAGAATATCTGGCACTGGTTTACCCTCAGCAGAACAATTTATTTGCAAGTTTGACCCAGCAGTTAGAGACAAAATCTCTTTTAAAGGGTTCTTTAGTATGGGTGCCTGTAAATCTTCTATAACATCCAGATGAACTATAAGCCTTGCTTCTCCTCCTTCATTACGGGCAATGCAGACTAGCTGGACTGAATCTGTCTTTTTCAGGGATTTTATGTCTAGAGTTCCATTCCGGTGCACTGTGAATCGGCTTCCATAATATGGAGCAGGCAAAACGACATTTTCTGGCAAGACCCACATCACTCGTGGAATAGGCATTCCTTCTGCTCTACAATCCAACAACATACGATGCTCCTTAATGGCTTTCACTTTAATATTGCTCACAGCACTTCTGCTTCCATTGATTGATGGCGAGATAACTTGGACGTCCACACGAATGACCTTTTTGTCCTCCCCAGCTGTGTTTTTTGCAACACAGGTGTAGTTTCCACTATCGAACCTCTGCACTTTTTGTAACAACAGAGTACCATCATTGTGTATCTGATATTTGTCCGAAGAGGAGGAAATTATTCTGTTAGTTGGAGAATGCCATGTTATCTTTGGAATCGGTTCACCCTTTGCCTCACATTTCAGCGAAACTGATTCTCCATATGGAACACTCACAACCGAGTAATTTTTATGCCTGATGACTGGTGTGTCTGCCACCACCACAACATGCACTTTCATTTCATCCTTTCCCATTCGGTTTTCGGCATGGCATGTATAATCTCCTTCCTCCCGCATTCCTACTTCATTGAAGAACAAGGTACCGTTGTTAAACACCACATATCTCCTGGTACGTAAGCCATTGTCATCAGATTGCATGACACTGTTGACCACGGTGCCATCTGGTAAACTCCACGTGATGTCAGGGTTGGGCAGTCCTGATGCGATACAGTCTACTTTCAGGTTGCCACCGTATGTAACTTTGTGGTTGGTCTGCTGTTTGTATTCTATTTTGGCCGGCTTCATCATGACATTTACTTTAAGTAAAATGTAGTCATCACCCATCTTGTTTCTTGCCACACATAAGTAGTCTCCTTCATCTTTTTCTGTGACCATATGGACTACTAATGTACCATTGACATAAACTTTAATCCGGGGATCAAAGCTGTAAAACAAAAAGAGAAAGAGAGAAAACAATTTTATATTTAAAAAATGCATTCAAAGTGCATTAAGTGTAATACAAGTATAATACCATCATCAATCCTTTTACTGAATCTGTTTAATCAGCACTAACATTATTTGCCATTTATGAGAATAAAATGGTGTTCTGGCATAGCGGTTAGGTCACTACCTCTGTGAAGTCTGTGCTGCTTCATACGTCTACATCAGATTTTATCCACATATCATTGTTTTCCTGTCAGCCTTGTGAAGATTAGGGTGACAGGCATCTTTAAATTGCTTCAGCGTGAGAGATTGTGGATATTTGATTGGCTCTATCATATAATGTATTGGTGCCATGTCCTGGCCTGATTCTCACCTTCTGTCCACACTATGGGCTGCAAGACTGCACACAGGGGTCTGCGGCAGTCCTGGTGAAGTTAATGTTCATAAAATATTAAAGGTTTTTAAAGATTGTCTTTAAATTACCTCACATAGTTTTAAAGTAAACATGTAGGTATTGTTTCAGTGTATTGTCAATTCGAGGTTTAATGGGAAAACCAGAAGACACATGTGTTACCGGCCTCAGGCATAGGAGTACCTGTGCCACGTACAAGCAATTGTTGCTACAGGGTATAGCCACAGGAGTATGGTGCAAAAAGCATAAAAGAAGCAGTTGGCAGTTAGGAATTTCCGACAATACATTTTTTTTTTATTCTGATCTGCCCAGGGGTACATAATTGCTTTAATTTCTGCTGCTTGGCTAAACAATGGTACATATCAATGGTACTGTTGCTTATTATCAAGAAGTAAATATACCACCTGTAAATTGATTAAGACCAATATCCTCAAAATGCATACGTTTTCAAGCGAAATAAATACAAACACATCCTAAACAAGCAGGTAGTTCTGTTATCACTATTCTGTCTACTGATGAGATACCAATCAAAGATAGATCTTCAAAGCAGGTAAATATCTATGCCCTATGTACAGCTATAACCCTGTAACAGCAGTAATGGATGGCACACATGGACTGGCATGGATTGAATAAGAATCCTCGCACAGCAGGGGGGCCAGTACAATAGAATTATGGTATTGATGAATATTTTCTACTCTAATACGCTAGGTCATCCGGGAGGGGCTCAGAGTAGAGCCGCTGCTCCTCCGCATCGAGAGGAGTCAGATGAGGTGGCTCTGGCATCTGATCAGGATGCCTCCTGGACGCCTCCCTGGTGAGGTGTTCCCGGCACGTCTAACCGGGAGGAGGCCCCGGGGAAGACCCAGGACACGCTGGAGGGACTATGTCTCTTGGCTGGCCTGGGAACACCTTGGGATTCTCCCGGAAGAGCTAGAAGAAGTGGCCGGGGAGAGGGAAGTCTGGGCATCTCTGCTCAAACTGCTGCCCCCGGGACCCGACCTCGGATAAGCGGTAGAGGATGGATGGATGGATAATACACTAGGTGGCAGCCTTCCTGGGTTAGGATTCACATACAGACCCCTGCAGGGCATGCTGGGGGCTGTGGTCCCTTTTGGCAGACCAGTTGAGTTTCAAGGGGCTTCCAGGGGGAGATGATCGGATTCATAATCCCAACTTTTTGGGAATTTATATTAACCTGGAAATATTTCCATTGGGTTATGCCCTAGCACTGGAATTATTCCATCCATCCATCCATCCATTTTCCAACCCGCTGAATCCGAACACAGGGTCACGGGGGTCTGCTGGAGCCAATCCCAGCCAACACAGGGCACAAGGCAGGGAACCAATCCCTGGCAGGGTGCCAACCCACCGCAGGACATACACAAACACACCCACACACCAAGCACACACTAGGGCCAATTTAGAATTGCCAAATCCACCTAACCTGCATGTCTTTGGACTGTGGGAGGAAACCGGAGCGCCCGGAGGAAACCCACGCAGACCACGGGGAGAACATGCAAACTCCACGCAGGGAGGACCCGGGAAGCGAACCCGGGTCCCCAGGTCTCCCAACTGCGAGGCAGCAGCGCTACCCACTGCGCCACCGTGCCGCCCCCTGGAATTATTCCCAGGTACAAAATAAAATAGACCACTTCACCACAGCTAGGCAAGTAAGAATTGGGTGTGGAGGACGGACCAAGCTCACCTGGGAGGTGTGGAGAAGAGAAAGAGACAGAGAAGAATTGTGTTGTATTTGGTTTATGTCACTTTTGAAGCCTTTTTTTGCAAGGTATTTGGTGAAAATAAACCTAGTTATTATATTGGGACTTGTGTGTGTGAGGTTGAGTCTGGTGTTTGAGGTGCTGTAACACCCCCTGGTGGCCACACAGCCTTACTCAGGAAATTTGCCTCTTTATTTATCCTCTCAGTCTCAAACAAAGGGTTTTCATTGCCCCCTCAATCTATTGGCTTTTACGTTTGTTATTTATATGTTTTTTTTCTAAAACAACACACAGAAATGTCACTTTTTTAAGTAGTAATTTTAGTCCATTGCACATGTAAGCCAGGAAATGGTTTAAACCAGAAGATCAAAGAGCACTGAGCAAAATAAAGAAGCATGAGACAACAAGTAAAGTTTAAAACAAGCAAGGGTCAGAGTCAAATGAACATTATGAGATGAGGAGTAACAAAGATTTCTTGGTAGGTTTGGAATCTGCAGTTCAGATAGTGAAGTGAACTTTTGGTCAACCTTTAACCTGCAGTGTTGATTAACCAGGTCACTCACATCTTCCGAGGACAGGCCACTGACAACATGTGCGCTGTCCTAACAACAGTCATGCACAATAGCTGAAGCCACAACAAATCAATATGCTGGCCAAAATATTACAGAGAACAATACAACTCAAAGAACAGTTAAACTCAAAAAATTGAAAATTGAGTGGAATTGACCTCAAAACCTGAAAATTAAGTGCAAGATTGACCCAAATGGAAAACATATTAACAAAGTCATACCACAACAGGTAACTCAAGATGTTCTTCAATGATTACATCAAAATAGTCCTAAATGAATGGAGTTATAGACTAGAGCAGAGGTTTTCAACCTGTGCAGTATGTGACCACATGTTAGGTTGTACATGAGGAGGAGGCTGGGAGCATGCGCTGATTACAGCCACGCCCACCATATGGCAAACCACCCGGATTGACATCTCAGTGCAACTGCGCAATGGGTGACACCTCAGCACCACACTGAACAGTGTGAGGTTTCTTACAGTGGCTGGAGTGCCAATCCTGCCAGCAACAACCAAGTTTTCCCTGCAAGTTGGAGGACCTCCTTGCAGGGCTGGATGCAGATTAATGTCATACCCAGGATGGATTGTACATGAGAGAATTAAAATTTAAATGTATGCAAGTACGATCTTGCATGCAAGCTGGTGCAGTGGGCCCATGTTGAGTGAACATTACGGCCTTTGTAGGGTAGGGTTGCTCCTGCTGGGCATTCCTAGAGCAGGAGCGACCAAAACAATTCCGAAGATTGTCCTATGGATACACATATGAAGGTGTTGAAACAATAGACCCGGGCTTGAGCGCCCCAGCATTAACCAGTTGTGGTGGCTGGGATGCAAGCCACTTTTAAATGGTTGACTGCTCCCGCTGAGCAAACCAGATGGGTAAGTGAGGGTGGAGAAGAATCAGAGAATCACGAGGGCTTAGAACAGTGAAAGATGTGCCCGATTTCATTTCTGGGTTTATATTCTTTTGGTTTAAATTATTTATGGATTATTCATTTGTTGTTGATTTTAATGGCCACTGATAAGATACGCCTGCTTTTTTATCATGGATTATTTATTTATTGTTTAAAGAAACTGCGCAGCACTTTGTTTTTGAACACTGTTTAACTGAAATAAAAATGCACTAAGCACTTTGATTTACAGCAGCCTTTGTTGTAATGTGTCCTCGCTGCCCTAGCCATCCCATTAATGACTATTAATATTCCAGTTCAAGGAGAGTACGCCAGCTACGGGCAACCTGGGTATCACAAGTTCACATCCTGCTGCTTTTACCATCTCTGGAAGTATTAGGGGAAGGGACAAGTGATATGACATTGAAGGTTGAGAGAGCCTGCTGTTATTTCAGAACAACCTCTCACAGCTAGAAACCAGATTGGCCATCAGGCTGATGGAGATCTTCTAAACTGTATAAGCTCATGCTACTGAAAGAGAGGCCTTGGATTTTCAGCTACACTCTCCATGTGAGGACAAGAAATGGAAAGGGGTGCGACCCTGACCTATTCTTCGCTCGTGGAACTCTATTTGCAAGTCTACATAACAAAAAAAGCTTTTTCTACATTGGCCTTTGTGGTATTAGCCTAATTGATTAATCTTTGGTATTGATGATTAGAATGTATTAGTATTGGATAAGCTGCTTGCACAGAGAATTTAAAATTTCGGATCAATACATCCTCAATTAAGTTAAAGCAAAATGTGTTATATTAGCTAGCTTTAAGAGTTAATTATTAAAGGCTTCTTTGTCTGCTTGTTCCAACACTAACATGAGGTAATGCCAAGTCAAGGACAGCGTGTAATATAAGAGAACTTGAGGTCATTGTTGTAGAAATGCAGCTACTAAGACTTTAACCTTGAGAGATGGTTAAAAAGTAATTATTCATCTGAGCAGCCTGGTGTCTTATATGTGGGTCCTCCTGGTCTTGACCCTACTGGTCAGTAAATACGTTTTGGACATCTGCACGGGGTATGAAGTACTGATGGCCAGCTTTGGTCAGGTGATGAACATTAGGGAATGGTAGGCATGGACATTAGGTAACTGGAGGGAAGAACTAGAAGGAGTTAGAGGGTTCTGCATAGATGATAAGAAATGAAATATAAACAGATGCACTTCCTAGTTTAAGTCCCTGCACAATGGTGAAGTCTCATTGTTACATTGCTGTGCAATAAAGATTGTGATTTATGATTTAAAGATCCTCCTGTCTTTGCTTAATGATTATTTCTACTACAGATCTTTCTTCCTTATGCTGGTGAACTGCAAACCATTCTTGAAATTCAACAGGTTTTCAATTCTTATATCCTTTCCATTATTTGTCTGATGGAAAGATTCTAAGATTGTTTCTTCTTTAATATACAGTATGAGATTTCTATTTAAAATACTCCGTGCTTTGATTTTCTTCCCATTTTGGTCCTCTTTGGAATTGTTTGCCAAGGTGTGATGTGTCAGCCTGTGTCTGTTCCCTGGTTTATGTTTGTTTTTTTGTTGTATTATTTGTGTTGTTTTTGAGGTATTTTTCATGTGTTTTTATATGTATGTAAAATTATGTTTAGATTTGTATTTATTATTTTGTATTTATGTATTGTATTGTATTGTATAGGTCTAAGAGAAGGTTTATGGATGTGGTGAGAGGAGGACATGCAGGTGGTGGATGTAACAGAGCAAGATGCAGAAGACAGGATGATATGGAAAACAGATGTTCTGCTGTGGCGACCCCTAATGGGAGCAGCCAAAAGAAGAAGAAGATTTTGTATTTATGTATTGTATATTGGACCACCATGACGTCACTGCTGCTAAACTGCCCTCTTCTCTTATGTTCAGATGGAGGAGTTGGTTCAAGTAAAATTTTAGTGTGAGACGGTATACTGTATTTAAAATTTTTCTGTTTTTTAATTATTTTTCACTTTATCTTGGTTTCTAAATAAAGGGTTTTAATTTGTGCTTTAATTTAGTTATTTGAAATAAATTCTTTAGTTGTTAAGATTCTCATGGTGGACATTATACTGACTCAAAAGAGGCAGTGAGGATTTGATGATAGAACCAGAAGAAAATCATACTCAAAATAAACCGAGGAGGGCAACTGATCAGATTATCAAAATTAAACCGTTAACCAGACCTGTAAACCAAAAATCAAAGCACAAATTAAAAATACTGGGAGACAAGAATTCTAAACTTTTATCATACACGACTAGTGGATTTACTCATCAGTCTTGGATATGGAAGCAGTCTCCATGCAGATCTAAATACGGTTGTTTCAAAGACATGTCCCAAATGTCATGCTTCTCAGAGAATTCTGGGAAGGTTTGCCAAGAAACCTCCAAGTGCATAGCCTCCACAACAATGACACCCAAAGCAATTTCACATTGCAGAAAAATAATAATAAGTCTAAACTTTCTAAACAATCAACTTTCTAATTCAAAAAATCAACAACAATGGATATACTTTACACCTTATTTAAATGCGCCCAGGAAACTCAATCAGAATAAAATAAATAATTTAATAGACATGTCTCTCAAGCCAGAGGTCTTCCGGTTTTCATCTCCCTTGAGGGGCATTTAGTGCATTTTGTATATCTGGGATATTTAATGGAGATTTAATGGAGATTTAACTGCTTAAATCCAGTACCCCTTTTTTGGCCTGCGTAGACCGAAGCCTGCCTGTTGAATTTGAGGCTGCCTGGGGTAAGGTCTGTCTCTACGAAGATCAGTGTGAGGGTTCTGTCCTGGTTTGTGGGTCTTTTTAGAGGCTGTCACTCATTTGGCCATGTTTGTTTCACTTTTTCACAACACATGGGTACCCTAACCAACAGCCCTAGTTTTCTAACAAAACAGCTTAAATGATACAGGAGATATACAAGCTCAACCACTATATAATAATCTCATTTCACAAAACTCAGATTCCTAATGGCAGAGTCCTACAAATCAATATGTTTCAGCATCTTGAGGTGCTGAGGCTGATTGATTGATTAGTGCAGCAGCCACAATACTGCAGGTATTGTGTGGATTGTGATGTGAGGGAGTCAACAAGCTTTAAAAGTCTTTCTATGGCCTGGTCCTGAACTACATTATGTGCTCCACTTGAAGGTAGTAAATGAAAGAATGAGATTGTGAGAACAGGTGTTTCACATGCAGCTACTAAGCAGAGCTCCATCTCCATGACAGGATTAGGAGCTTGGGAGTTTGTGAGGACAACATGATACAGAGTCTAATACTACAGATTAAGAAGGTTCTGTTTGAGGTGATCTCATGACTATGCCCCAGGGTGTTTTCCTGCAGGAGAAATATTAAGCCTGTTCTCCGAGAAGGAGACCCAGGACAAGCTGGTATAATGATATTTCTCAGGTGGTACCTACGCATTTACCAGGAGCTGCAGAGTGTTTTTGAAGATAGAAAAAGTGCTCGGTCCTTCTGTACTTGTTGCCATCGTTACCCTTATTAGAACAGAAAGATTAAAAGAGCTGAGACTTTACAGTTTAAGCAAAAGAAGATTGAGAGGTGACATGATTGAAGTGTTTAAAATTATGAAGGGAATTAGTCCAGTGGATCAAGGCTGTTATTTTAAAATGAGTTCATCAAGAACACGGGGACACAGTTGGAAACTTGTTAAGGGTAAATTTCACACAAACATTAGGATGTTTTTCTTTACACAAAGAACGATAGACACTTGGAATAAGCCCCCAAGTAGTGTGGTAGACAGTAGGGACTATCAAAACTCAACTTGATGGTTTTTTGGAAGAAAGAAGTGGATAGGACTGATGAGGTTTATTGGGCTGAATGGGTAGAGTCTAGAGTGTTCTAATGTTCTAACAGAGTATCTCTAAATTTATACTGAGCGCAATGTGATGAGGTAAAGGCCATGCCCTGTGACTATATACACACACTGACACATAATGACACATAAGCTTTCTATATTAAGACCACTTTACCTGTACTGTGCATCAATAAGCCTCTTTGTGGGTAGCCTCCATATTATCCTCGGCCCAGGGTCACCAGAAGCTGTGCAGTTCAAATGAAGAGTACCTCCATAAGTGACTTCACTTCTTTGTGGAGAGGCTGCAATGATTTTTGCAGTAGAAGCACTCTTCATCACAGTCAGGCTAACTGTTCTTCGGGATGCTCCAACTGCATTACTTGCCATGCATTCATAATTCCCATTGTTTCTTGGGGTTAAATTGCGAATATAGAGGGTCCCATTTGGAAAGACAAACAAGTTGCCATTGATAAACTGAGACGGTCTGATCTGGGTCCCATCAAAGACAATCCAGCGGATGTTGGGAAGAGGAGCAGCTTTGGCAGTACAGTGAATGTAAATATTTTGCCCTTCTGCCAAGGTAAGATTTTCACTTCTTTGCTGTTGAATCATGGGAGGTAAGGCCGTAACATGCAACCTGACTGTTATGCTGTCTGCTCCTGCAACACTGCTGGCTATGCACTTATAAATTCCTTTGTCTAGGAAGCTGGTGGCTGTAACACTTAAAGTTCCATTTCCCATCATTATTATTCTTCCCTTTCCTGAGCCTTCTGAGTGTAGCATTGTCCTGTCTGGCAGTATCCACGAAAGTTTGGGAGACGGAATGCCTTGTGCTCTGCACTCCAGATTGGCTGTATCTCCAAGGTATACTGTCACGTCTCGATAACGGGATACAGTCATTTTTGGGGGCTGAGCCACCACCATTAACATGATGATCATTTTATCCATGCCATATTGGTTCTGAACAGTACAAAGGTACTGTCCACGGTCCTGAAGCTGAGCTTTACGAATAATAAAGCTTCCATTTCCATGAACTTCAAATCTTTGTATCCTTGTATTTATTGCCATTACAGCTCCTGTAAGAAAAATGCAAAGAATGCTGCATTATTTTAAAGAAAGTATT
This sequence comes from Erpetoichthys calabaricus, assembly GCF_900747795.2. Lineage (NCBI taxonomy): Eukaryota > Metazoa > Chordata > Cladistia > Polypteriformes > Polypteridae > Erpetoichthys > Erpetoichthys calabaricus. The sequence goes on along the minus strand of NC_041397.2, from coordinate 287,381,981 downwards.
AATAATAGAGTAACCATTGTTTGATTTAAAAATAACAATAATAATCATCATTTTTCAAATTTTCAGTTTTCAATTGATATTATAAATGGCATCTCCTAATATACTGTATTCGCCTCATGTCTCTCTTTTTTATTTAATAACTCCAATTTCCTCATACAACCTAAAGATTTCCTGTTAGATTCATTGATGACTCTAAATTGTCGTGGTTTGGATGAATTTTGATGTATGTCTCTGTATTGTTCCATTACGTTGGACAATAATGATTCTGCATATATCTTATAATTTTTGACCTGCTGATTACACAAATGACTACTGTTATAAATACAAATCTCACTAAATCTTGTCTAGAGATTGCAAATTTAAGATTTGGAAGTCAGCTCGAAGAAGGTTCTGTGGTCTGATGAGAGTAAAATAGAGCTTTGTGGTCATAAGACTAACAATAAGCCAAACACTGCATTTTATCAAAAAAAAACCCATCCACACTGAATCCTGCTGGTGGAGGCTCTGGGGATGCAGAAGACTGTGGAAGGCTTCCGAAGGTAAAACAAATGCAACAAAATAATGAAAAAGTGATGTGATTTACAAGAAACCAGCACCTTGGGGTAGGATTTAGTTTCCAACAAGACAACAACCCCAAGGATCAAGCAAAACCTACACAGGAATTGCTTCAAAACAACAATGTGAATGTCAGAGTCCAGATTGCAATCCAAATGAGAACTTGTGGCTGGACTTGACAAAGGCTCGTCACTCAGATCTGTATGCAGCCTGACAGAACTTCAACTGTTTTACAAAGAAAAATGAGAGAAAAATGGTAATGTAGAGATTTGCAGAGCTCATGGAGAAGTAGAGAAATCTGTGCATGCATATTCAAGGCTGTCATAGTCACCAAAGGTGTGAATAGTTATGAGAACAATTATTTTGTGTTTTATAATTGTAATTAATTTAGAGTACTAATCTGATTTTCATTACAGGGATCTATTTTCACTTTAACATCAAAAAAGTCAAATTAAATCCACTGTGATTCAATGTTGTAGAACAATAAAATATGAAAGCAAGCAAGAGGGTGAATACTTGTTACAAGCACCAGTTAGCTTTCAAATCAATTTTAGCAATTCCAGTTTTATAATTTTGGATTAAAACATCACAACATAGTAACTGGGAAATAACAGCTGGCTTGATTAAGGTAAGAGTCCAATCAAATGTAAAAGCTGGTTGGTTCAGAAACTCACAGCCACAGGACTGTACTTAACCACCACTGCTTTATATAATGATATTGACAGTAATAATCATTTAGCATTTGATTGCTTTACAGGGTTCTAAGGGCAGCATGGTGACCAGTGATTAGTGCTGATGCTGTATGTGTTCAAAAACTGTGCTGCATAGACCATCCTATGCTAATCCACGTGGGCCTTTCTCTAGGTACTTCAGTTATGCTTCAATATCTAAACACACACAGGGAAGATTGATTAAAAACAGAGTGTGAGTGAGTGTTGGCGTGTATGGTGTGGTGCTCCATCCAGCGCTGGTGCCCCGTGATTTCACAATAGCCTCACTCCCTTGCAACCCCACGGTGGATTGAATAGGTTTGCCTGAAGGTGGATACAAATTTTGTAGCCTGACATATGAAATGAAGCTACCCAGCACATGAAGATAAAATGTATGAAAACACTTTTACCTGTTGACACTTTAGTCCATGAAAGGAATGGCTTAGGTTCTCCAGTAGTTTCACAGGGTAAAATGGCATCCATTTCTGCATGGACAGTCACAGTATGAACATTCGTTGTGGTGATTTTGGGGCCCAGATGAGGAACTCGAATATCAGTTGAAGGATGAGGAATATGAGACGGTCGCTGCATAGTCCTTTCCTTACTTGGAATGAAATGGGGATGAAGAGGTCTGTAGTTGAAGACACCATTCCACTGTGTGTATAAGGCGGTAGTCTTTGGATTCATGGTAGTTGAAGATGTTTGAGGAGCTCTGATACTTAATGCTGGTGTTGTTGTGGAAGACTGTGTCATTTTCACAGTAGGTAGCTTTGGAGTTGTGACCTTCTCCTTTTTGAAAGAAGTGCTCGGTTTTATGGGTTTCACTGTGGTTGTAGTTGTAGGAGGATTGGTCCTGACTGGTGTTCTAAATAGGTCTGGATTAGGCCTCAAGAAAGGGTTTCTTCCATTATGGTAATATGGGAATCTCTGAAATATGCTTGGCACTCTTGGGTTTAGGCCATGCTTATTAGGAATGAAATTCGAAGTAGGAGTCCTTGAGTTCCAAACCAAGCCGTTCTGAATAGCATTAGAATGTTTATTGTTGTTTTGTAGGGATACATTTTGATGGAATTGTGAAGAAGAAGTTGTTGTTGTTTTCATAGTGGAGCTTAACTCATTTTTTCGTGGAGTATTCACTACTGCCATTTTCACTGTGGAGCTTTCTCTGCTGGTTGAAGTTCTATTTGATTTAGAACCCTGAGACCACATATTTACAAATGGGAAAGGTGATTGTGTTGAAAGCTTCACAGACATTGGCACATCTGTACTGTGATATTTACTGATACCCCCTAGTTGCCCGGTACCATTGGTTTCATTCACAGTACTTGAATTTGTAAACACTTTTAGTGGTTTTTGTACCTCGTCATCTTTAACAGTTATCTTTGTAGGAAGATATTTTACTTGCATCTGTGAAGTAGAAGCTGCTGTGGTTGTAATGATGGAGCGATCTTTTGTCACTTGGTTTGGGAAAGGAGTAAAAGAAATTTGGAATGGTGACAGCTGCTTTGTTGCCACTTGATTTCTAGAGGTTATTGTAGCTTGCTTTACATTTAAGATGGCGTCACCAAATTTTGCAGGATTTTTCGACACCTGTTGCTGTTCTGGTGAAAATTCCCTTAAAGGATGTGTTGTAGGGTTTGCTGTGGTGGAATGAGTTGTTGGAAAATGTAGATGAGATGCTTCTGTTGCTGAAACTGGATGGAGATATTCTGTACTATCTGTTAGAGAACTGACTATATCATTGAAAAATGGCTTTGAGGTAGCATAGTCTGGTATGGTGGATTGCTTTTTAACAGATTTTTCTTGTTGTCTTTCTGATAATGACCCAGAATTTGTTATAACAGGTTGTGTAGTAACAGTAGTACTTGTTGTATCCCATCCTACTTGTATGCTTGATTTTATTTTTGTAAGGTTTATTGACAATGTTTGATTTTGTAAGGTCACCATGTGAGTTGCACTAGGGGATTTTGAATAAGGTGTTGGAGTCTTTCCCTCAGTTTGAATCAACGCCTTAGCTCCTGATTCCAGTGTTTTAATGTGTATCATTGTGGGAGTTGGTTTTGTATTTGTTGTGCCCAGAAATCATAATTGTATGCAAATCAGGCGTAGTATTAGTTAGTCCAGGTACAAAAATTCCAGGGGTGGAATACAACAGGGAAGATCTTCTTGTGGTGGTTGTTGTTGTTGTAGACAGAGATGATGAGATTTTATTTAACCCTGGTCTTAATCGATTGGGGTCTAATCGTCTTCTATAGCCAGGCCTTCTCCTAGGATGTTGAGAATTAGTTATAGTTGAAGTAGTTTGGATGTTTGGAGTTGTCGGTACTTGCAGTTGTACTTCTGAAGCCTGAGAAATAAGTGGTTTCTCTGTTTGCCTGGTGAATGCTTGGTTGTGATATATTTTCTTTTACAAGAGAAACAGTTTCCAGTCTTAAATCATTGTCCTTTAGCCTGTTCACATTTCTGCTTGGAATTAGTTTCATACTATTAACTGTAAATCCATTATGATTTCTTTCTTCAGCTGACGCTGTAGTTGTGGGGACCGTAGATGAGCTTTTAATCACGTCTTCATTGACTTTAAAACTCTGTAGCAGTAATTGTACTATGCTGGTAATGTTGATCAGCTTCCAGTTTTGGTGTGTAATATAGCTGATCGTTATATCTTTCAGAACTAGTATGTGTGTCCAGAGAATCACTTTGGTTATCTTGTACATCAAGCAGCACTCAGAGAATTTCCTATAAAGTTGTCCGCAGTGTTTTCTTTTGCTTTTAGATCATCGATTGAATAGGACAATGGTGTAGAGTCCGTTACCTTGATATCTGAGTCCACATTAGAAACTGTGTGCCCAGGAAGTTGTCGTCATTGTTTCTGTCACAAAATCAATTTCATTATGTTTAATATAAGACTGAGGTGTTGATACGGAAAATAATTCCACATTATCAGCATGATTTTCACCCGAGGCAAATTCATCAGTATTATCTGTGTGTTCTGACTCTGAGGACAGAGTTGTGGTCGCATGCTTAGACGGTGTTGTTTGCGTAGGCAGGCTTTCCTCTGGAGGAGGAGCCGTTGTCTTCAGTAACGTTTTTTCGCGTATCTTTGCCAGAATATCTGCCCACTGCTGTGGATCAATTTTTTTATTTGATACATTTACTCTTCTTCTGGATTCAAAAGTTGTTTTCCCTTTATTAGTTTTGCGATCTCTATTAGGACCTTGCAGCCTGTTCTTATGTACTCGTCTTCTTGGTGGTCTTGATGATTCTGGCGTGTTGCTCTTGTGACCTTCACTTTGATTGCCTGAAGAAATTCTAGGTGACTGCTTTTTCTGGATCTCTTCAACACCATCCCCTGAAGCCTCCTCATAATCAGCTACCCTGTTTCTAATTTTGGTAGATGCACCAGACACTGACTGTGGTTTCTTTGGAATTTTTCGGATGGTCTGTGTCAATGGAGGCCTTGTGACTGTTATTTTTGAAGAGAAGGAATCTGCCCCATACTGGTTTACAGCTATACATTTGTAATATCCACTGTCACTAACCCTGCTGTGCTCTATAAATAGCGTGCCATTTTGCAACACATACGCTCTAGTCGTATTCGAGAGGCTATTTACAACATTATTACTTGGGAGAATCCAGTTGACTTGTGCATCAGGTACAGCAACAGCACTGCATGGCAATGAAATCGGCTCACCAGCATTTTTTATGAGAGAACTGCTCCCTTCCCCAGAGGAATGGATTGTCATTGCCTGCACAGAAATCCAAAAGGCCATTATGTCTATGTCTCCTTTAACTTGTGCTACACAGTAGTATACCCCAGAATCTGCATGGTCTGCTGCTTTGATGACCAGCTTACCGCTGCTAGAAACTGAAACTCTGTTATTCTGGCTGTGATGTGATGCCTCCACTTTTGTACCGTCTGGTTAAAACCCATTTAATTTGTGGATCTCCTGAGCTCTGCACATTGCAGTCTATTTGACACAGACTTCCGGCCATTACGACCACTGCATTTTTGGCGTCGGCTTTTGACTCGATCATGACCCATTTGCTTTTCTGTCTTCTGGAAATTTCGGTATCCAATATTTGGTTAAAATTTGTGGTTAGTATTAAGAGCACATGATTGGCTGTAGACTGCAATCTGTCCAGTTGTATACTTAGAGAAGACTGCATTAGCCAAGATGGCTGGGAATGCACATTGGCTCTTACACCTGTATAATAATAGGAGTCCTTTCCACTATCTTGTCTGTATCTATAACTTAACGTAGGTTCTTTTCTCAGCATAATTTCTCTTGCAAGATGGACAGGTACTTCACTATAGTATGCAATTAGCTTCCACAACTTTTCATAATGTTCACGGCCTATTGGGCACTCAACATCAACTGAAAGAGTCATATTGATGGCGATCTGTTGGGCATTGAGATGGTCAAAATCAAATCTGGTTGAATCTCTTGGTGCTTTGATATGGCAGTTCAAATCCACACTGTTGTCATGCTCATCCGTCATATTGAGTGTTATATTTCCAAAAGTTTCATAATATTGCTCTGTAGGAAAGTATTCACTGGTCACATCTTCCTCTGAGGAGCTTTGGTTCATCTTCAGTGCTGCCTGAATAACTGGTCTTGTGCAGGAGAGATTTTCTAATTGTAAGAGCTCTTTCTTAGCTAGCTGCCTAGGACTGGTGCACATAGGACACAGTTGGCCTTCCTCGTAAGCTTTATCCTTTTTGCATTTCACCCACACCTACATAAAGGAAAGAAAAAAAAGGTTAAAGACTCAATAACATTTGTGAAATGTTTTAGTGTGAGATTTGATTCTAACAACTATGGACTGTATCATAAAAAGTTTCTAGAAAAATAGTAATTAAAAATAGTACACTCTCCTGTGGAATACCAGGAGGGGGTAGGCAGCTACCCAGCCACGGCCTACAGGACTATGACTGGGTCTAACTCTGTCTTTGACTTCATCTGTTATAACTGACCCAGGAACCTCCAGAGGTTTCTTTTCTCCAGGGATTCTGCTCATTTGGGTTTTTGTTTTTCTCTCTTCAAGTGCCAATAGGTTATAGTTCAACAAAGAATTAACAAATATCAATGAGAACCAGTTTTCAAACTACTTTGTTTGCTGTCTGTTTGATCAAATTTGTGTCTTTCTGTTGTGGACTACCAGGGGCACAGCAGTCACCAAACACCCGACATGACAGACACAGACAGAAGTGCCCGTAAAACAGAAGGCTTTTATTCCGTGGGATACGTTTTCCAGTCATTTCCCACCAGCACCAATCACAATACAGTCCGAAAATACAGCAGTTCTCTTTCTCTTTCCTTTCTTCTCTTCTTTCCTTCACCTCAACTCCTCCACCCGACTCTGGCTCATCTCTGGAAGGCAGCTGGGTCCTTTTTAAGCCTCACCCAGGAGCACTGCAGGTCGCTCATTAGAGAGGTCTGGAATTATTCCCAGGTGCAGCTGAAGCCCAAAGTAGGGCTCCGCAGCTCCCTCAGCTCCCCCTGGCAGCATTCACGGAACCCAACAGGGCTGTAATTCCCATATAGCCCTGTGTGGAATCCAAGGTGCCGTTGTAATCCATGGAGGCTGCCAAGTAGCAGGTTGGAGAAGATAGGGCTCTTCAAAAGCCATCTCCCCCTGTCCTTCCTTTAAGGAAGCGTTCTGGTCGGGTAAAGATGCCGGCCATCCCTCACACTGTGTACTCATTTGTCAATTAATAATTTGTAACATTTGTATTGCCATCTACCTGTAAACATTCAATGGCTCTCTGTGCCTGCACTCATGAGGAGTGCTGTACAAAAATAAGTGAATTTGGTTGAACGGAATACTGTAGTACCTGGACGTTGTGTGCAATATTTTAAATATTTTCCCTGTGTCTGTGTTTATTGTGCTCCAGTTTTTCTCTCATATCAAAGACACACAGATTAGATTAACTCATTTGTGTGAGTCTGAGTGACTGGCTTGTGTCCATTGCTGTTTCTTGCCTTGCTTCCAATGTAACTCCTTACCCCACTAGCAGGTGTTGCCAACAGCTTGATTTTGATAACAAACATAAAGGAAACGTGCTTAACAGATCTTGCACTATGTTCTGTTATCTCCCATAAAGAAATATGTTAGCTTATCTGTGTCACTCACAAAAATAACACCATAGACATGTGGATTTGCCAATCTTTGGGAGGAAGCACCCAGAAGAAAACCCCAAACTATTATGGTTCAAACATGCAGACCACACAAGGACAATGACTGGGCATTGAATTCAACTACAGGATTCTATATCCAGTGCGACACACCACTATTACACCCTTGATTATATTTTATTTCATAAAAATTTAAATGGATGGAAATATGCACTCAGGGTGAATTAAAGTAGACGTTGCAAAGCATTCTGAAGGTTATGTTCTAATATAATAATAATTACGTACATTTACTGAACCCACTAGCCACAGCATATCCTGGCATCATTCGATTTTCAATGGGATGTTGGTTCATTGCAGGGCAGACTTACTTTCCAGTTTCTTAATTAACTTATGTAAATTGTGTGGTGTGTGTGAATGTTGTTGAGAGACAAAACACGTCGGAGGATTATTGTGAAAGAGCGATAAAGGACCAGGAGTTAGTCTGCCAAAAATGAAATATAGTCAGGTCAGAAAAGGACCATAACGAAAACAAAAAGTTAACCAAAAGTATGGGGCAACACAAAATCAAAACCACAGAAGACAAATCTACCAAAGGGTCTACTTGAATTTAAAACTAACTACAATATTGAAGAGCTTTGAAAAGAAATACAATTATCCCTTGCAATTCGTGGGACCTCTGTTAATTATGAAAAGCCATGAAAACGTTATATAGTCTTGGTTACTGTATATTTTTACTTTATTGCACTAAATAGGACATCATGTTTTGTCCTACCATGATGCTGATGTATGTGAAGATTTTGTAGAAGTCATGAGCATTCCCCAGACTAAGATATTTTTCGACTCAGACGAAATCACACAAACCAGCTGGCAGAGGGCAAGAACATCAATCCAGAGAAAACTGGATAACACCTTAGTTAAGGTACAGTAAAAATGCATCTTTTTACTCACTATTATATAACAAGACCTTAACAAACACATCTTTGGGTCTTCAGAACACATATAAAGCATCAGTAAAGTGTTCATTAATCTCTGCAATGTGACCTACTAACAAAACTTCACTTTGGAGTAGTCCGAGGTGGCTTAACTGAGACTCATTTCTCTCAAGATTACATATTTAGTATAAAATCTGTGAATTTTTCATATTAACAAGTCATTTTACTACAGTAGAATGTCAATATGCTACACTGCACAGAGATGAAGAACCCATCTACTGATGTGTTATACATGTTATGAAGACCAAAAGAAGCCTTTGTTAAGGTCTTGTTACATAAGAGCAAAGGAGTAATAGTTCCATTTTTGCAGTACTTAAACCTAAACTAAAACTAAGTGTCTCTGAAAACAGCAATCCGATGTGTGTAATTCTAATCCAGTTGTGCAGTGTACCATTGAAACAAAAAGACATCACTGAATGCATTTCTGTTGGCTTCCAATGACTCACTTTTAAAGCTAGCGCCCTCATCTTTCATTCAGCAGCCCTCATGTCAATTTTCAAAGTTGCCCTTTGACTCAGTACTCCTGGGGTTGCTGGGATTTCCAGTACTGTTTTTTTGTTTTTTGATTTGATATACTACACAGAGGGAAAACTGGCTTTTCGCATGACTGTTGGAGGTCCGAGTACAGGGTCAGCCGTTTCAGAGCACCCCTGCAGCAATTTTCAGATTAAGGGCCTTGCAGAAGAGCCCAACTGAGTAGCGTGGCAGTAATGGGATTTGAACCAGCAACCTTCCAGATATCAGTGTAGATTCTTAGCCGTAGACCTTAGACCCATCACTACGTAGTGCAGCTACGTAGCTTTTGTGGTTTTCCACAGTAGCTCACAAAACTCGCAAAATAATCTCCATTCAATCCACAAATAGGTGGATCCACGAATCATAAATCCGTGAATGGAAAGGATTGACTTGTATATCTAATTCATATGCTTGTTCGCGTCTCAGCACATTCCATTTCCATACATGAGAGTGTTGTCTGGGTGTGGTTTATTTAACAATATTCTAGTAAAAATACATGTGTTTGGGACTTGTGAGAGCGCAACTTCATGACTCGACATGTGCATTATGTGACATGAGTAATGTGAGAGTTTTTCAAGGACTTTTTGATATTTTTTGCTGTTGTTCATCGTTGGTCACCATAGGACTGTTTCAGAAACTTTGTTATCGCCATTCTGCATGAAAACATGAGGTTAAATGTTTTTCTCAGCCATTATTACAAACTACATGCAAATAGAAATATATAAAAATATTACTTTCTGGATGGAGTATTTCTTTAATGCAGTTAACCATTATTTCACACTTATTTTGATTTATAATTCATTTTTAACTTGTGGTTTTTGTCTATCATCTGAGTGGTAGCAGTGACAAAATTATGATAATCAAAAGAAAGTCAAAATAATTATCAAATTAACAAAAAAGATTACTAAAGCGGCGGCACGGTGGCGCAGTGGGTAGTGCTGCTGCCTCACAGTTGGGAGATCTGGGGACCTGGGTTCGATTCCCGGGTCCTCCCTGCGTGGAGTTTGCATGTTCTCCCCGTGTCTGCGTGGGTTTCCTCCGGGCGCTCCGGTTTCCTCCCACATTCCAAAGACATGCAGGTTAGGTGGATTGGTGATTCTAAGTTGGCCCTAGTGTGTGCTTGGTGTGTGAGTGTGTTTGTGTGTGTCCTGCGGTGGGTTGGCACCCTGCCCAGGATTGTTTCCTGCCTTGTGCCCTGTGTTGGCTGGGATTGGCTCCAGCAGACCCCCGTGACCCTGTGTTCGGATTCAGCGGGTTGGAAAATGGATGGATGGATGGATTACTAAAGCACTCGACCTTTAAATTTAATTTTCATTCATTTTTAGTATTCATGTTAGGACATTATTACGTTAATCTAATAATCAGTTAGTGGATTAGACAACATGTACAACAATTGTTTTATTGTTCTTGTTGACTTTAATACTATGGCAATAAAACCAAATGTTTACATAATCAAAATGTTCTGCATTTTTAATGACTTTGTATTGTTAACTTGCTGTTAGAAGAAGGGATACATAATTCAAAGTAAGGCTATAGAAAAGTAAAATAAAGAATTGCCTCATGTTCTCCTTCTATACTTTTGAAATAGTAAGAGACCTTTAAAAGTGTATTGAAGGGCATTCTATGGCAAAGTCTAATTTAACAGCTAAAACAAATTTTAGAAAGTTTTTTGGGACCCACAACAAAGTCATTGTTTAATTAGTCTCGCTGAAGTCAGATGAATAATATATACTGCTGGAGACAACCATGAGCGAACTTTGCTTAAAACTGGGTGGGAACAGTTAGATGCCCCACTGAGTGACACATTACTAAACCAATCCAATGCCTCATGAAGGCAGTGCTAAGATATGGGGCGGTGCTTTTGAACTGCAAAGATCAGAGGTGCTGTCATTAACCTGGTCCAACAGAGAGCACACTTCTGTTTACGATAAACTGTTTACAGTCGAAAAGTCTCCTAAAAAACCCTATTAGACATATAAATGTACACATTTTAAAAATAAATATAACCTGATGCAAACCTTCCTCTAGAATCTGATTATAAATTGGCATTCGATGGCATCAATGGACAAATGGTAAACGTGAATGATATGTTGTCACAGGTGCTGCATGTGCTCTCTGTTGTTCAGCATTATATCAATAGTGCAGGAGTCGATGTAAGCTTGAAAGAATTGGCAGGTATAGTCAAGAAAACACAAACTGCAAAATATGCTTTTGAATTAAGAGGTGTGTCACACTCCATTAAAAGGACTGCCGTTAAAAGAGCTGATAACAAAGAGCCACAGGAAATGCGGATTCCAGTACTCAAACACTCAAATCAACAAATCTGCCCACAACACCAGTCAAGACTGCACAACATCCACCTTCTGACTACACATCTCAATGAATAACTAAAGAAATATAACATTACTGTCTAATAGGAAATGTAAAACATCCCATGACAAAATAGCTGTAGCGTTTAAACACGTACAGTGATATCTTGGAATCCGAACATAATCCGTTCCAGAACCCCATTCGAGTTCCAAATCGTTTTGAGTTCCAAGACAAATTTTCCCCTTTAAAATAAGAGAAACTGGATTAATCCATTCCTGGGTCCCACAAACTCGAATTTTCAAAATGATTTTAACAGTAAATACACTGGATTTTAAGGAAAAATATTAACAAATAATAATAATATTTGAATAAAAATGTACATTAATAAAATGAAAAATATAAAAACCTGTATTTACTTTGCCTCTCCACACATAACAACATTATGGATCCCAGTCCTTTTCTTAAAGTTCTTGAACCACCCCATACTGGCTTTAAACTCCTCCTTTTGAGCACTAGTATCAGGCATGCCTTTCACTAAATCATCGTGGAGGACCTTGGCTTATTCACAAATTATCGTCTCAGAATTCACATCACCAGCCAGCTGTTTATCATTAATCCAAACTAAGAGGAGTTTTTCCATCTCTTCCATACTTTTTGATCTCCTAGAGGTCAGTGTCAGAACCCTTTTGGCGCTTCAGCTGCTTTGATAGCTTCTTTATTTTTCAAAATCGTACAAACAGTTGATTTAGGCATCCCGAACATAGTAGCAAGATCAGCCACACGTGTACCGCTTTCAAGCTTAGCGATAAGAACTTTCTTAACTTCAATTGTTGCTCTAACAGTTTTCCTGTTACTCTTATTTTCCTCACTCCATTTTTTAGGACCCATGGCAAATACACTAAGTTGTTATTATATAAAACAATAACACAAAACAGGCACAAAAGCATAAAATTAGCAGTGAAAATAGCAGCGAAAATCACACAAGATGCTTTCACTACAGCTTCCGACAACAAACTGAACGACAAAGTGTATGGGTGGCCTGATCACTGGGAAAACGTATGCACAAACACACGGATTCCAAAGTAGCGTTTGGATTTCGGGGCAAAATTTGCTTGAATTTTTCGTTCGGACTCCAAGTTGTTCGAGTTATGGGGTGTTCGGATTCTGGGGGCAATACTGTATATCCATCCATCCATCCATTTTCCAACCCATTGAATCCGAACACAGGGTCACGGGGGTCTGCTGGAGCCAATCCCAACCAACACAGGGCACAAGGCAGGAACCGATCCTGAGCAGGGTGCCAACCCACCGCAGGACACACACAAACACACCCACACACCAAGCACACACTAGGGCCAATTTAGAATCGCCAATCCACCTAACCTGCATGTCTTTGGACTGTGGGAGGAAACCGAAGCACCCGGAGGAAACCCATGCAGACACGGGGAGAACATGCAAACTCCACGCAGGGAGGACCCGGGAAGCGAACCCAGGTCCCCAGATCTCCAAACTGCGAGGCAGCAGCGCTACTCACTGCGCCACCGTGCCACCCATACTGTATATCCATAGACCACAATGCTTCTTTAAACTCTATTTACTGTTGTTATTTCCACCTTGGGATTAATAAAGTATCTATCTATCTATCTATCTATCTATCTATCTATCTATCTATCTATCTATCTATCTATCTATCTATCTATCTATCTATCTATCTATCTATCTATCTATCTATCTATCTATCTATGTCATAGAGTTATGCAATAAAATGACAGTAAGATATTGAGGCAGACAGAGGCACTTCCCTAACACGGTGCCAAGTAGCTCTGGTGATCCTTGTGTGTTTGTGTCTGTCTGTCTTCACTGTCATAGTGCTCATTATAATGTACAGATTAATCATTAAGCTTCCGTTACATTGTGCTACTGAGCTCCTGAATGGATAACAGCAATTTTATTTTCTCTCAGCTGTCATGTCTTTAGTTCTGGATCTTTTGCTGTCTCTCTGAAACCCCGGTGGTGGTTTAAAATGCATGGACTGGAGAAATTTGGCGCGGGTGTTTTAGGAAGAAGCCCTGTGAGTGCAGCCTTTGCAGTGCAGGATTTCACCATCATTCACACTTTTTAATGGGTTGTCTCCAACTGTGTATTCTTGTTTGATAAATATGTCTGGCCCCATGAGACTACTGTTCATTAGCAACAGGGAGAGCTACAAATAGCATTTGGTGTAAAAAGCTAAAAAGCAGTAAGAGGCCCTTTTCCAATGCCCAGTGACAATGCTTTTCCATTCAAAACAAATAATCTGCAGTTTTTTTTTTATTTTTAGAGTGATGCAGATTTAAAAATTCAAAATGGAAATCACAGTCATTAGGGAAGAGGGTCAAAGAAACATTTGTTGAAAAAAGCAAACCAGAAATTCTAATTCTGAATGCTGTGGTGGACCAGGCCCTTCGCTATATGTTCAGGGGGAGAAGCCATGGACTGTGCAATACCTCCCCCTGGACACTAGATGGCCTCCCCCCTGGGTTGGAATGGTCTCTTGGTTTCCTGCAGGGTTCCATAGGAATTGAAGTTGGGTACAGCCCTGTTGGGTCCTGCAGGTGCCACCAGAGGGTTCTGCAGTTGGGACTCGTGAGTCCTTATGGGAAGTGTATTCGTCACACCCGGAAGTGCAGTTGGAACTCGGCAGTCAACCACCTGGAACACTTCCGGGTGGACTATAAAAGGGCCCAGTAACCGCCACTCAATGGCCAAAGTTGGGAGGAGGAGGACGAAGCTTGGAGGAGGAGTGGTGGTGGTGCCAAAGGAGAATGTTTGTGCTTGTGTTTTGGGTGTTTTGTCTACTTGGGACTGTGATGTGCCTGTGGGGGTCACAGGGAAGACGTGCCCCACAGGTGAAAAAAATAAAAGGCTTTCTTGGTTTTATACGTGCCTCCGGTGTGAGTCTGTGTTTGGTCAGGCGCCTATATAGTGCATTTTTGTTACAACGCTTAAATGAAAACCTGTAATTCTTTAACCAAAAAATTTTAAATTCTTTTTGAGAGGGTCTTCTTTCAGGTAAAGTTTTGATATTCTGAATTTTACCTGCTGTGTTCTGCCACAAAATGAGAAATTTAACCCTAAACTCAATGTCAGCAAACAAAACATGAGATCCTAATCACTAAAAGCTTCACACGCGCACACATTGTTTTTAGAGCCTGTATCCTTAATTCCTCTAATACAAAACCCTGAAGCAGACCACCACAAAGCTATGGAAACGTGTTTTGCCAGCACCAGCACGTGGTGGCATATTCATTCATGGACAGCAATAAACCTCCTTTCACTGAGAGTCCACAATTTAATGGCTCTTAACCTGCATGTGGTGATAAATTACCTTTCTCTCGAGTAAAAGCTTCTTAGTGCTAGGTAAGGTCATGTTTGAATAAAAATGGAATAACAATTATGCTTTAAAAAGGAAACTCAAAAAGTGTTGGCAAGGGTTATCATATCTACTATATTAATTTGCCTGTTTAGTTCCATTCTTATAAAGAGTAATAGGAAGTTAGGGCTAACATGCAAACTCCATACAGACCATATGTAGACAGTTAATCAAAGGGGTTGATGGAGGGTGACATAATTTGTACAAAATGACATCTGAACAGAACAGGGATGCTGAAAGATGTTTAGAAGGTTCTACTCAATGTACCATTTCATGGGCTGAATAAAGCAGACAACGACTCAAATGAGTTCCAACCTTGACAGATGATATGCAAGAAAGAGTGGCTTTAGTGAGATAATAATGAACATTAACAGTGGACACAGGAAGAAATGTCTAAAGAATCACACTTCTGCTGGATTCATACTGGTGGTTGAACCAGAATATGGCAAAAATGTCTTGAATTTGAGCTGTGATTCTACTGATGGGTCAATCTGTAAGGCACCTGAGATCTCACTGTTATAAAGACTGGCTCTAAAATGGTGAAAATTTCTTCTCCAGTAACTATTCTGGTCCTTGTGCTGATTCAGCTAAACATCAGATAGGGTTGCCATTGCCTTAATGTTCCTCAGAATCAATGATTACTATACCTGTCATAAATTCATTATTAAGGATTTCTTTCTTTTACCTTCTTTGCTTTTATTCCAATCCAGAAAACCCTTCAGTCTGCAGTCACATATCCAAGGATTTCCATGAAGATACGCATTTTCCAATAAAGGCATCGTCTTAAACATGTCTCCTGGGAGTGTTCTTAGAGCATTTTCAGACAGGTACAGGTGCTTCACAGTTGATATTTTAAAATGTTGAAGGAAAGAAAAGGTGGCAAATGTGCTGGGGTGGAGCTGCTGAATTTGGTTGCCCTCTAGATGGACCAGTCGCAGAGAAGTCAAGCCATTAAAAGCATCCGGGTGAATAAACTCGATCTTGTTGTGATCAACATGCAGTCTCATCAGACTGGAGAGTCCCTGAAAAGTCTGTCCAGTTATAACTTTTAGTTTGTTATAACTCATTTTTAATACCTATTGGAAAAACAAAAGAACAGCATTTATTTTTTTGTATGAGACCTATTCATGGTGTTTCTATAGGAAATAATTGCAAATCATTTTTTTAGTTATAAAATGTAAAGATTCCAAAATTGCATTACCTCACTATATTATAAAGCTGTAATCTCTGTACGGGACTAATGACCAATGACTGAGAGGGAGAGACGAATCTTCAGTTCAGAAGCACAGCATTATGGGAAGGCCTTTCCTTTTTATGATGAACACTGATTTTTCCACAAGTACCCCATTTATATTGTTTCATCAAAAAATCCAAGCATTTTACACATTTTGAGCACACAACTGGATAACTGACATTGGGATTATGCAACACAAGATGTAAGAAGTGGGATTTTCTTTCTGTTTTTCATGGACATTTTTCACCTTGAGTTCTATTATATTAGCTTTCATTTCTCCATTCAGCATGAAAACATAAGATTAAAATTGTTTTGGTCATAACTACAAACTACATGGAATAAGTAACTTATTGAAAAATATTATTTTTAGGTGGGGTATTCCTTTAAGAATCCATGAGCAAAGTGAGGCCTTTCTAGAAATACTGTATAATTCTACATATCCATTTCAGGCAAACTGGTAAAAGTAACCTTTTTTTCTGATCAAGCATAATGAACAACACTAACAATAAGTTGTACAAGTTTATTAAGTCTAATGAGGATGGACTTTCAGGGGAGATTTTCTCTGGTGTATTATTATATGTGAATTGTAAATTGTGGCGGACAGTTGATGCTCTTACCCTGCCAGGATGTTTGTTTAATGGAAGGAAAGGGAGAGAATGCATGCTCAGGCCATTCTCTCCCCCAGATCTCCAGGTGACAGCCCCCCTGGGTTGCAGCAGTGCCTCAGATTTCCATGGGGCACCATGAGAGATGGAGTCCTGCTAACCTGCCCTGCTGGGCTCTGTGGATGCTGTCAGGGATGCAGCCAGGTTTCTGAATTCTGACATTGTTGGGCTTCCGTCTCACAGGCCACTTGAAGTACAGAACCTCAGTTTTACATCTCATCTGAAGGATGGTGCCATATTTACAGCACAGTGTTCCTGTCACTGCACTGGGGCATTGGGATCCACATTCAGACTACGGGGTAAGTGCCCCCTGCTGGTCTCACCAACACCTCTTTCAGAAGCAACCCAAGCTTTTTGTAGGTGTTATACAATCCAAATACTGTCCAGGCCCAAATGTGCTTAGCTTCAGGTAGATGACCTGTTCTGAAGTGCATATGGTATCTATCTATCTATCTATCTATCTATCTATCTATCTATCTATCTATCTATCTATCTATCTATCTATCTATCTATCTATCTATCTATCTATCTATCTATCTATCTATCTATCTATCTATCTATCTATCTATCTATCTATCTATCTATGATATAGTGCCTTTAATAAATATCTATCTATCTATCTATCTATCTATCTATCTATCTATCTATCTATCTATCTATCTATCTATCTATCTATCTATCTATCTATCTATCTATCTATCTATCTATCTATCTGTTACATGATTGTGCATGTTTATTCAATAATGATATACTGTATATTTATTGCACTGGTGGAGCACATCAGTTTTACATTTCTCAGTTATAACGTGATTGCAAATAAGCTTAAAGAGATATTGTGCCTTTACTAACACTGCTGCTTCAGTTTTAATTTGCCAAAGTATATTTTCTGTAGAACTGTAACAAATTGTTTTAAAAGTTACATACAGTATGGTTCTTTTGTCATTACTTTTGAGCTGCTGACTTTTACTTGGGGCCTCTAATGATTTTACCTGCTGTACTAAAATCGAACGTGCTGCTACAATGCATGCCCTACTTTATTCCATGGTTTCTTTCCTTTTTATTAAATAAAGAAAATGCCTCCCTTATGGTTGTTGCTGGAGTCCAATTGGGTATCCTCAGGTTCTGTTCCCACCCTCAGATTCTCTGGTATTAATCTTAAGACTTCTAAGGTGGATTTTGTAGTCATTTATGCTATAGAAATGTGACGTAAGGTGGGAAGATGTCTTGGTCTTTGTCCAACCTGGCACACACACTCTCCTATTTTTCACAACCCAGCCCTACGCATTGGAGGTGGTCCCATTGAGTTCCATTCCACGTCTAGTAAAGGCATTCACATATTGGGTGTGTATTTGATGGGTCAGACCTATGAACATTCCAATTTCTAAAAATTCTTTTCCATTTTTTTGTTTTTTCTGTCCACCCTGGCCATCGGACCTTACTCCTTTTTATGTTAACTAAGGTTGTCTTATTTTAATTTCTTATTTGTCTTTTATTCTTCTTTTCTTCATTATGTAAAGCACTTTGAGCTACTTTTTGTATGAAAATGTGCTATATAAATAAATGTTGTTGTTGTTGTTGTTATTCACTCATTTTCTATTTTCTCCTACTTAGAAGTCAGATCTGTCTATAAAGATTGTGGGGTTCCAGTCCCTTCTGCCCTTGCTTCCCATCCTTTGTATAATTCCTCACTTACTCTGTCCTCAGGTTGAAAACCAGTGTCTATCATTATATGCAATGCTTTCTAAGGCTTCATATCATCCACTATCAATCAAGTCAGTGTGACTCAGATATTTTTCTCCCACTCTTTCAAATTCATTGAATTTAGTTCTAAAAATGAAAACGGAAAAAGAAATCCTAATTGTCAACAAACTCAATTTAAATCTGCTCACCGATCATATGTTACACTCCATAAACAATATGCTTGGGGGACCGCCATCTAACCCTTATTGTCACTTTTGCTCCCGGAAATACCCCAGGTACATTTATACATATGTTTTGGGACTGTTCTTCTGTGTTTATTTTTTGGTCTGAGATGCCTGATTTTCTTATTTCCTTTCTTTCTATTAGTTCCCCCTTCCTTCCCCAAATTTTCCTGCTTCTAAACTTGTGCTCACTTAATTCTTCTGTTATCCAGCAGAGGCTATTTGCAATACGGCCAATCACTGCTGAAATTGCCATTGCCTCTTATAGGAACGCTCCTGATTCTTTTTTTCTTTCTGTCTTGAAGTGTTCCTTTCTTAATTTCATTCTTTTGAAGTTATTAGTGTTGAGGATCAATGGAGCATGTGGCTCTTATATTGATAAATGGATAGATACAGTACAGGTGACCTGAGCATGGATGCCCCCGGTCAACTCTAATCGTTAGCTCAACTTCACAATGTGGTTGACGCTCTGCTCTTCCCTCACTTGCTGGTCCACATGAACTCCTTTATTCTTTTTTTGTCACTGTCAGTTTTAATGTTGTAGGGTTGTGTTGATTTGTGCTTTAGCATGGTAGGGGTGGGAGCGGGAGCCAAGCATTGGGTTTTACCTTAGTGTAATTCCTGTTAGAATGGCTTATATTCCCCTTCATGGCTTTAAATTTCCTCTTATGTTGGCATTGTAATTCAATAGAATTTGATGACAAAAAAAATTTACATTGTCACAGACATGCACATGGGAGGCAGCTAAAGGGCCAGAAGAAGGTAATTCCTGGTCAGACCAGGAGGTGGCAGAGTGCACTAATCCTTTCTGTTATCTCATCCATCCATCCATCCTCTTCCGCTTATCCGAGGTCGGGTCGCGGGGGCAGCAGCTTGAGCAGAGATGCCCAGACTTCCCTCTCCCCGGCCACTTCTTCTAGCTCTTCCGGGAGAATCCCGAGGCGTTCCCAGGCCAGCCGGAAGACATAGTCCCTCCAGCGTGTCCTGGGTCTTCCCCGGGGCCTCCTCCCGGTTGGACGTGCCCGGAACACCTCACCAGGGAGGCGTCCAGGAGGCATCCTGATCAGATGCCCGAGCCACCTCATCTGACTCCTCTCAATGCGGAGGAGCAGCGGCTCTACTCTGAGCCCCTCCCGGATGACTGAGCTTCTCACCCTATCTTTAAGGGAAAGCCCAGACACCCTGCGGAGGAAACTCATTTCGGCCGCTTGTATTCGCGATCTCGTTCTTTCGGTCACTACCCATAGCTCATGACCATAGGTGAGAGTAGGAACATAGATCGACCGGTAAATTGAGAGCTTTGCCTTATGGCTCAGCTCCTTTTTCACCACGACAGACCGATGCAGAGCCCGCATCACTGCGGACGCCGCACCGATCCGCCTGTCGATCTCACGCTCCATTCTTCCCTCACTCATGAACAAGACCCCGAGATACTTGAACTCCTCCACTTGGGGCAGGATCTCGCTACCAACCCTGAGAGGGCACTCCACCCTTTTCCGGCTGAGGACCATGGTCTCGGATTTGGAAGTGCTGATTCCCATCCCAGCCGCTTCACACTCGGCTGCGAACCGATCCAGAGAGAGCTGAAGATCACGGCCTGATGAAGCAAACAGGACAACATCATCTGCAAAAAGCAGTGACCCAATCCTGAGTCCACCAAACCGGACTCCCTCAACACCCTGGTAGCGCCTAGAAATTCTGTCCATAAAAGTTATGAACAGAATCGGTGACAATGGGCAGCCCTGGCGGAGTCCAACTCTCACTGGAAACGGGTTCGACTTACTGCCGGCAATGCGGACCAAGCTCTGACACCGGTTGTACAGGGACCGAACAGCCCTTATCAGGGGATCCGGTACTCCATAATCCCGGAGCACCCCCCCACAGGATTCCCCGAGGGACACGGTCGAACACCTTTTCCAAGTCCACAAAACACATGTAGACTGGTTGGGCAAACTCCCATGCACCCTCCAGGACCCTGCTAAGGGTGTAGAGATGGTCCACTGTTCCGCGACCAGGACGAAAACCACACTGTTCCTCCTGAATCCGAGGTTCGACTATCCGACGGACCCTCCTCTCCAGAACCCCCGAATAGACTTTTCCAGGGAGGCTGAGGAGTGTGATCCCTCTGTAGTTGGAACATACCCTCCGGTCCCCCTTCTTAAAGAGGGGGACCACCACCCCGGTCTGCCAATCCAGAGGCACTGTCCCTGATGTCCATGCGATGTTGTAGAGACGTGTCAACCAAGACAGCCCTACAACATCCAGAGCCTTTAGGAACTCTGAGCATATCTCATCCACCCCTGGGGCCCTGCCACCAAGGAGTTTTTTGACCACCTCGGTGACCTCAGTCCCAGAGATGGGGGAGCCCACCTCCGAGTCCCCAGGGTCTGCTTCCTCATTGGAAGGCATGTTATTGGGATTGAGGAGGTCTTCGAAGTACTCCTCCCACCGACCCACAACGTCCCGAGTCGAGGTCAGCAGCACACCATCCCCACCATATACAGTGTTGACACTGCACTGCTTCCCCCTCCTGAGATGCCAGACGGTGGACCAGAATCTTTTCGAAGCCATCCGAAAGTCGTTCTCCATGGCCTCCCCAAACTCCTCCCATGCCCGAGTTTTTGCCTCAGCAACCACCGAAGCTGCATTCCGCTTGGCCTGCCGGTACCTATTAGTTGCATCCAGAGTCCCAGGGCAAAAGGGACCGGTAGGACTCCTTCTTCAGCTTGACGGCATCCCTCACCGCCGGTGTCCACCAACGGGTTCGGGGATTGCCGCCACGACAGGCACCGACCACCTTACGGCCACAGCTCCGGTCAGCCGCCTCAACAATAGAGGCACGGAACATGGCCCATTCGGGACATGGTCAAAGTTCTGCCGGAGGTGGGAGTTGAAGCTACTTCTGACAGGGGGCTCTGCCAGACGTTCCCAGCAGACCCTCACAACACGTTTGGGCCTACCAGGCCTGACCAGCATCCTCCCCCACCATCGAAGCCAACTCACCACCAGGTGGTGATCAGTTGACAGCTCCGCCCCTCTCTTCACCCGAGTGTCCAAGACATGTGGCCACAAGTCCGACGACACAACCACAAAGTCGATCATGAGGCCTAGGGTGTCCTGGTGCCAAGTGTACATATGAACACCCCTATGCTTGAACATGGTGTTCGTTATGGACAATTTGTGACGAGCACAGAAGTCCAATAACAAACCACCACTCAGGTTCAGATCGGGGGGGCCATTCCTCCCAATCACGCCCTTCCAGGTCTCACTGTCATTGCCCACGTGAGCATTGAAGTCTCCCAGCAGTACAAGGGAGTCCCCAGATGGTATGCCCTCTAGCACCCCCTCCAGGGACTCCAAAAAGGGTGGGTACTCTGAACTGCTGTTTGGTGCATACGCACAAACAACAGTTAGGACCCGTCCCCCCACCAGAAGGCGGAGGGAGGCTACCCTCTCGTCTACTGGGGTAAACCCCAATGTACAGGCTCCAAGTCGGGAGGCAATAAGTATACCCACACCCGCTCGGCACCTCTCACCAGGGGCAACTCCAGAGTGGTATAGAGTTCAGCCCCTCTCAAGGAGATTGGTTCCAGAGTCCAAGCTGTGCGTCGAGGTAAGCCCGACTATATCTAGCTGGAACCTCTCAACCTCATGCACAAGCTCAGGCTCCTTCCCCTTCAGAGAGGTGACATTCCACGTCCCAAGAGCCAGCTTCTGTAGCCGAGGATCGGACCGCCAAGGTCCCCGCCTTCGGCCACCACCCAACTCACACTGCACCCGACCTCCTTGATCCTGCCATAGGTGGTGAGCCCATGGGAAGGGGGACCCACGTTGCCTCTTCGGGCTGTGCCCGGCCGAGCCCCATGGGTGCAAGCCCGGCCACCAGGCGCTCGCCATCGAGCCCCACCTCCAGGCCTGGCTCCAGAGGGGGGCCCCGGTGACCCGCGTCCGGGCGAGGGAAAACGCCGTCCAAATTTTTTTATTCGTCATAGGAGGTTTGTATAACCGCTCTTTGTCTCATCCCTCACCTAGGATCAGTTTGCCTTGGGTGGCCCTACCAGGGGCATAAAGCCCCAGACAATAGAGCTCCTAGGATCATTGGGACACGCAAACCCCTCCACCACGGTAAGGTGGCGGTTCGAGGTTATCTCCCCGCAGACCAAATGCAGGACATTTCACCTGGCTCTCAAGGCAGCGTCACTTCCAGGTCCGCCCCAGAAGAGGTCACTTCCGGTCTAATAGAAGTGCCCACCTCTGTGGAAGTAACCTCAGAGGAAGACAGGAATTGTTCAATCAATCAGTCTTCATTCAGGCAGAGTAGATGGATTCATGCGTTGCAAGGCAAAGTTTCCCCTTTTTTTGATCGGGCTTTAATATCTTTTCCTTCTTCCCTCCCCCTTCCCCTTACTTATCAAAAATCATAATAGTGTTTACTTAAGCATTTCATCTTAAATTGTGCAAATCAGCCAACCATTTCTGTTTTGTGTACGTGTCAGATGGGGCCCTAAAGAAGGAGAGGTCATCTTTCCTGTGTCTAACAGACGCATTCCTAAAAAGGAAGTTGTCCTAGGTCAGCTTACTGCACCCTGCCTTATGACAGACGCCTGTATGAATAACCTGCCGACACAGCAAAACAGCTTTGTCAGTTTTTAACCCTTAGTAGCTTGTAAGCAGTTAAATATTCTTTCACACCTAACTCCTAAGAAGTCGCAGCCCTTTGACCTCATTTCCAGGTCCGATCCCAAGATCCCTCTTCTTCCTGCTTCTTCAACTATATATCCGCCATATGTTCTAACCTGCTCAGTTCTGTTGTGGACTCTTGTATGTAAAGAATTTTGCATGAACTCTTTTTTTACAATCAGCAGCCAATTCTCAATTATTCGGGAAGCTGCCCCAAACCTCTTGATTGTGTCAAGGCTTGATTATTACATAACATAAAATAAAGAAAATGATTTTTCACCTGTAAAGATATCAAATCCTTGAATACAGCATCAGGTAGGTTATGGATGTCATTCCCATGGATCATTAGTAGTTCCAGTTTTCTAAGTCCAGCCAAGGAACTTTCTGTTACTGAGTTAATGGTGTTAAACCTGAGAAGAGCACAGAAAACAAGGAATGCATCAGTCCATTAGTCCATTTGCTCAATGCACTTAGTCTATTACAGTGGCAGGAGGAGAATGAATTGTCACTTCTTCACAAGGCCAACTCAATCAAGCTGGAAAAGTTTAGAGTCATAAATTAATTTAACTTTCAGATGTGTTAAGATGCTAGGAGGCTTAAAGACAAAACCAAAGAAAATCAACGAAAACACAGAGAGAATCTGCAAAATCCAAAATGAAAGCTACTGAAACTCAACACCCGTAGCAGTGAAGCGTAATACATAAAGCACATTTTCAGTTTCTGTAGTGTGTGTCATTTCCCAGCTTACATTGAAATTCTAGTCTAAACGTCTGTAAATTCCAAAGTAAAATGAAGCTTCAAAATATATTTAGATTGGACGGAACTTTATTTATCCCTATTTTTACACTACACTCTTTTTATATGCACACAATATGGTCTGAGTACACACCAAAATGACTAAAAACCAAGAGACTTTTTAAAAAGAGAGAACAAAAAACTTCTGACTTGGCTGTCACAGTCCCCGTGAGGCCTTATGCAGGTGTGTTGCTCAATTGAGCTCAAGTCACGCTTCTTAACACAATTTTGATGAATAATTAGTTGGCTGAAAGTCCTCAGTGTTGGTGTGTCAGAAAGAGGATGTGCAGCATTGGTCATAATGGCACTCAGTTTTGTTGATTTCTCTCCTTTGCTACGACCTCCAGGGGGTCCAGAGCGTGCCACATGACTGAGCCTGCCCTTTTAATTTGCTTGTTAATATGGCGGGCCTCTGTTCAAGTGACTGGCCCAGCATACCACAGCATAGAAAACTGCACTGGTCATGACAGAGTTGTAGAAGATGTGAATGATGTCACTTCCCACATTAAAGGAATGCAGTCTCCTAAGGAAAAAAGAACATGGGCTGCTCTTTCTTTTACAGTTCCTCTCAAGCCTGTCATTGATGTGGAACCCCTAGTATTTGTAGGAGAGGACCACCTCTACATCCCCTCCCTGAATAGTGACTGAACATAAAGGCTCTTTGGTGCGGCAAAAGTCAATGCACAATTCCATGGTTATGATGATGTTAAGTTTCAGACAATT
The DNA here is from genome assembly GCF_900747795.2 of Erpetoichthys calabaricus. NCBI lineage: Eukaryota > Metazoa > Chordata > Cladistia > Polypteriformes > Polypteridae > Erpetoichthys > Erpetoichthys calabaricus. The sequence continues at coordinate 287,357,330 of NC_041397.2, read as the reverse complement.
CTCTATGCACCAAGAAACAAAGTTCTCCATCTGACTCCTCTTCTCTGTCACATCCTCCTTATCAATACACTTGTATAACTGTAGAATCTTCTGAGAATTTCTGCAAGTGACATGACCTGGTGTTGTATTTGAAAAAAGGAAAAGAGACAGGGCTGTTCCTTGTGTTGCTCCCACAGTCTCACAAACTGCAGACGGCCTGACAGATACTCCATTATCCAGGACACCAGAGGCTCATCCACCTACATATCTTCAAGCTTTTAACTGAGATGGCTGGATGGTGTCGAAGACACTGGAGAAATCACAAAACATAATCCTCACAGTGCTGCCAGCTTTGCCCATCTGAGAATAAGCCTTGTGGAGCAGACAGATAATTGCATCCTCCACTCCAATCTTTGTCCTATAGGAAGACTGTAGTGAGTTCAGATGGTCTACTGTAAGAGGACCCATATAGTCCAGGGACCAGCCTGTCAGAGGACTTCATGATGTGAGACACAAGTGCCACTGGTCTGTAGACATTAGGTGAAGAGGTGCCTGCCTTTCTTTAAAAAAAAAAAAGAATTCAAAGCATTGCAACTCTGTGATGTTATAGTGGGATTGTGTCTGGGGTCCTGTAAACAGCTTTAGTCTCCATATACTTCTTGGAGATGTCCAAAGAAAAGCAACCAAGTATTTTCATGGACTAAAGTGAACTACTGTGTTGTCTTGAATAGGGAAGAAGTGGTAGAGAACACAGCAAGCAATTGCACCAAAGGTCAGGTATAAAAGGGTCCACAGAGAATGGCGGGTGGGTGTAAGCTACAGTGTCTATGAACGTATTCCCCTCCTTGGACGTTTTCACGTGTTATTGTTATACAACTTTTAATCACAATGGCTTTAATTTGGCTTTTTTGACACTGATCAACAGAGAAAGACTCCTTAATGTCAAAGTGAAAGCAGATCTCTGCAAAGTGGTCTAAATTATGACCATGAACACTTAAATACTGTGCCACTAGTAAGTAGAAACTAAATTCTTCTTTACCCAATCGATTGGGGGACTGTACACTAAACTATCAGGGCAGTGGTTTGGACCAGAGCCCCCAATGGTGGTAAAGAAATAACTGAATGACATACTGGGTCTTGTATATTTAATCTCACCAAAATGTTTTATGAATGAATGAATAAATGGTGTGTAACATTTCTTAAAAAATGTTGAAAAGGTCATAAGTGGTAATATGCATTCATTAGATCCCATAAAGATGCTGCTAGTCTGATTTATGGCCTATGGCATTCATATTTTAGACCACAGATGGCTTTAGCAAATAAAAGGTAAAAAAAATCATAAATAAAACACAGATCTGGATTTTGCAGAAATATACAATTCTGAGGATAAAATTATGAGAGAAGTGGATACAAAGAAACAAAGGCCGTAGGTGCACAAGGAGAGAAACTAACTAAGGAAAAAAATTAGAGCATGATCGAGTCTCATTTGGAAAAAGAACATGGAAAAACAATCAGATAGTACAAACCCTAAATTGATTCTTTCCACATGTTTGGGAATTTTGGCAGGCACTGTTATCAAAGACCTGAAAGTGCAGTGAACTTCTGTTGGCAGGTAACAGGCACATGGGCGAGGACAAGAAAATCCTGCTTCAGGCAGTCCCATTGAAACAATCAACGCCAGCAAGAGTGTGCAAGCTGAGGCCATGGTGGGGACTGTCGGGCGAGCGTGCTGACTGGGAGCCAAAGCTGAGGGAGGAAAAACAGAGAAAGAAAAGAACAGTTGAGGACATGGAAGTCTCATCACGAACATTAAGGGCAAGGTGCTTCCTAGCTCTACCTTTGCTTATATAGGGGGGGGGGGGGGAATCATTAAAAGGCCTTAATATTTTGAAGGAAAAAATGTTTTTAAACACACTGTACTGCTCTTTTGAAATTTAATTACAGAATGTTAATACATACAGTACTGGTAAAACACCTGGATCTTGTCCATTTAGAACTTCTCCATTTTGGTAACACATACTTTTGTTTTCACCATTAAAAAGTACAGCTTCACAGTAATAATAATAATAATAATAATAATAATAATAATAATAATAATAATAATAATAATAATGATGCATTTTATTTATATTGGTGACCTAAAAGTTCTGCTCTTCTGACAAACATTGAGCTAAGGATGTAAAAGAAATGTCTGCAAATGGTCAGAAATTTCAAGAATTTGACAATCAAACTTTTCTGTTCTGGAAACACATTCTTTTGTTTTTAGCATTTAAAATGACCCTGTGACATTGGTCACATTGAAGATGAAATTTTGGTAGTGGACTACTTTGACCTAAAGCTGTATAAGCTATGTTTGTATATGGTTGGAAGTTTCAACTATTTGATAATCTTCTCGATTGCCATCATACATTTCTGTCTCGAGGATGTTCCTGAACTTTTTCTTGCATGCCTGTGATCCATTATGTTTGTCTACTGCTGAATTCCTCTGTGCAACAGGATTACTTTTCACTTGTTAGTATGGCTGAGTGCTTTGTCTTCTTATTGTTTCTCATTCTGCCTCACTTAATCACCTTCTGTGATTAGCTTGACACTCTTCTTTTTCTTTCTTTCATTATGGTAGTTATCATTTGGTTTTACAATCACTTTTGCCATAAATACATGACCACAGGTCGCTCTGCGTATTTACGTTACCTAAATGTCGATGTTCAATGATCGATAAACACATACCAACACTAGATAAAGAATTCTGTAGATATACATACTGTTTCCTGGGGATTATCAACAGATGGATTTGTGAAACCTGATTTTATTATAATAAACTTTTCTAGCCACCAGTAAATTGCCTACCAGTTTGCCATTAACTAATTTTTTTTGAATTTCAAGAACATATCAAGTTGTATTCTGGATTACTACTTTCCTGTCTGCTTATTCTTTGTTATTTTTATCACTTAATTAATTCTGTGATTGAGATGTTGCTGCTCTTCTTTTACTTTCCTCCTATTCTGGTGTTCTTCATCACGTAATCGGTCTCTGCAATTTGTCTGTTGCTCAGCAGATGTTGCTACTTTTCCTTTTCTTTCTGCCATGTCACTTGGTTTTGTGATCACTTTGCCACAATAAACACACAACCATATGTCACTTCATTGAGGTTTCCACAACCCTAAATTCTTTGAATTTCTAGAATGTATCAGGTCATAAGCTTTTGAAAAAGACCAAGATCAAAGTTCTAGTTCAGTAGTCCAGTAGTAATCGCATGACAGAGTGAAAGACCTTTGCATTATATATATATACTAGCTGAATACTACGAGATAGCAACAGGAAAAATGTGTTCTAAAATATACATAGGTTGCGGGTCTGGACATTTCGGAGAAGTACTGAGGCTTGGTGTGGTAGGGATTGCTGGTCCGCGTCAAGGTGCACGGATTGAACCTCCACCAGTTATTAGAGACGTGGCTAACAATGTCAACCGCATCTGAGCGGCCAGAACGGTGGTGCCGTGCAAAAGGTAGGCCAGTGAGGAGAACAGGCATATGCTGTCACCGCTCATCCACACCACATGGTGAGAGACCATTACTTCATCAATATAAATCCTTTCTTTCTCGGTCATAGTTTTGCAGGTTTATTTAAAGAGGTATAAACTTAATAGAAAAATTTGTGAAGAAAGTATGAAAAAGAATAAAATAAAAAAAAGTATGAAAATCAAAATTCTCAAAAAAAAAATTTGCTTTGATATACAGTACCTTGGAATAACCTAACTAAATTATTTTAAAAAAGATAAATAAATGGCAAATTATAAACGTTTTGTGGAAACTCGAAAATATCAAAACAAAACCTGTACTCTTCAAAAAAATAAAGTATTTTTAATTTACTTTAAGGACATGTATTTTAGAAAGAAATGGAGTGAATGGGTGTAAAAAACTATAAGAAATTTCATGTTTGGACCATGAAATTTTTGAAACCGTTTCTTAGAGAGCACCTATGGGCCAAGGGTAACCTACATTCCAAATTTCAAGTCCCAAGTCCTCTTGGTTCGGGAGATTTTGTGATGAGTGAGTCCGTGGTATTTGGCTTTTATATATATTGATATATACAGTATATATAGATATACTGTATGTACTGGCCAGGTGGACTATGAGGGAGTCAGTCCATCTATAACTGCTTATGTGGTACATATTTAAATTATTTTGTATGCGTAAAGTGAACTAAAAGAGTGTAAAAGCACTACATAAAGTATCAAGTTGCACCATTGCATGTATGACAGTGAAGACATCACCTCACCTACCGTTGTGCATACTGCAGAAATACAGAAATAACTGTGCTGTACCCAAAAAGCTCAGTTGGGCTAGTGCTCAATATACAAAGGTGCCATATAAAGGATCAAGTCTCAATGTGGTGTAGTGGTTAAGGCTTTGGACTTCAAACTCTGAGGTTGTGGGTTCAAATCCTGCTGGTAACACTGTGTGACCCTGAGCAAGTCACTTTGCCTGCCTGTACTCCATTTGGAAAAACAAAAGAAATTGAACCAATTGTATCTCAAATGCTCTAAGTTGCTTTGGATAACAGTTTCAGTCCAAAAATAATTAATAATAAAGTATGGTGTCTCCACCATTGACTCCTTGTGTCACCCTGAGCAGCACTTTCAATCTGCCCGTGTTCAGACTATAAAAATATTCAAACATCCATTGTTTCTGGAGTTCCCATATAAATTATCGAGTCACACTACCTATGATTAACGCCACACATTACCCTAAGAGGATCATTTGACCTGCCAGTATTCACAGTTTACAAATACATAAGACATGTAATGAGAAGTCAAGTAAAATGACACCTTTTATTTGCTAACTAAAAAGATTACAATATGCAAGCTTTCGAGGCAACTCAGGCCCCTTCTTCAGGCAAGATGACATGTAATAAAGTAAATTAGGAACGTTTTCAGCACGGCCCTGCACAATATCACATTTCAAATCTCAACACCCTGTGTGGTACTGAGCAAATCACTTCATGTGTCACTGCTGATGATGTAAATATCTGGAGACAACTGTGCTGTACATGAGCTGTGTAAAGCTATGTGTCCCTCATCGACTCACAGATCGAATAAACACAATTTCCTGGTTATTTTCTGACAAGCTAAGGAATAACCATATTCACTAATGAATCAGTCGCACAGACCTGAAGACCAGAAAAATCCAATCTCCCCAAAACATTAATTTAATTGTGACAAAATAAGAGAAAGAAATTCGCATGTTATAGTTATATAACACGTAATATTAGTGCTGGAGTATGGCGGTGGAAGGATAATGCTGAAGGTAGGATGTGTTAGTTCAAGCCAGCAGCATCGTGGTTCAAGTTCTCCATGTTTCCCTTTTATCTTGATTTTATTTTTCCATTTATACACAAAAATACAGCATGACTTGATATCATAGAAAAAGTATTTTCCCACATTGCCGCACATTCAATTTAAAGGAAAACTCCACCCAAAATATTTTTTAAATGGTACTAACCCAAAAAGGTTAGTAGGGGTTTAGAGGTGTTCACTCATCACTAGTCCTTAAACAGTTGAAGTGAGAACTTTACAAACACTTAGGATGAATTCTTTAAAACACACTTTATAACACCTCCCCAGATTTTAGACTAACACTTTTTAAGTTTGGCATTTCATTTAAGACATGTACTTTGTGCGGGGCAAAAATAATTTTTTCTAACAATGTTCACAGACCCCAGAGTATTTCACTTTTTATTGACTATATTACAACTAAAGCGGGTCATAAGTTTACATACACTTTGTTAACTGCATCTTTAAAGAACTTGGAAAATTCAACAAAATGATGTCAAGACTTTAGGCAATTAAACAATTAACTTCCAATAGCGAATTGGCTAACTGCGGTCAGCATGTGGATGCATGTTAAGGCCTACCATCAGACTCACTGTTTCTTTGCTTAACATAATTGGAAAATCAAAAGAAATCATCCAAGACTCTGGTTCATCCTTGAGAACAATTTCCAAACATCTGAAGGTTCCACGTTCATCTGTACAAACAATAATACATAACTGTGAACACTGTGAGACCACACAGCTCATCTTACTGCTCAGGAAGGAGACACATTCTGTCTCCTACAGAGGAAAGTACTTTGGCACAAAAAGTGCAAATAAATCCCAGAAAAACATCAAAGGACCTTGAAGAAGATACTGGAGGAAATAGGTACACAAGTATTGATATCCATAGTAAAACAAGTCCTATATCAGCATAACCTGAAAAGCTGCTCAGCAAGAAAGAAGCCACTGCTCCAAAGCCACCATAAGAAAGCCAGACTGCAGTTTGCAATGGCACATGGAGACAAAGATCTTACCTTCTGGAGAAATGTCCTCTGGTCTGATGAATCCAAAATCAAAAAGTTTGGCCATAATGACCATTGCTAGGTTTGGAGGAAAAAGGGTGAGGCTTACAAACCAAACACCATTTCAACCATTAAGCATGGGAGTAAGAGCATCATTTCTTGGAGGTGCTCTGCTGCAGGTGAGAGTTGCGCACTTCATGAAATAGATGGTATCATGAGGAAGGAAAATGATGGAGATATACTGCAACAACATCTTAAGAGCTTGTTGCTGCTGAGTTGAAGGTCAGTCACAAATGGGTCTTCCAAATGGACAATGACCCCAAGCATACCTCCAAAGTTGTGGTAAAGTGGCTTAAGGATAACAAGGTCAAGGTGTTGGAGTGTCCGTCACAAAGCCCTGACCTCAATCCAAATGAAAATGTGTGGGAAGACCTGAAAAAGTGTCTGCAAGCAATTAGGCCTACGCACCTGTCCCAGTTACACCACTTCTGTCTGGAAGAATGGGCCAAAATTCCAGCAACATATTGTAAGAAGCTCATGGAAGATGACCCAAAATGTTTGGCTCAAGTTTAACAATTTAAAGGCAAAGTTACGAAATAATAACAAAGTGTATATGAACTTGTGACCACTGGAATTGTGATATAGTCAATAAAAAGTTAAATACCCTGCGGTCTGTGAACATTGTTGGAAAAGATGAATTCTGCCCTGCCCAAAGTAGATGTCTTAAACGATGTGCCAATTTTATAGTTTGTTAGCATAAAATCTGTGGTGGGCTCATAAAGTGAGTTTTAAAGAATATGCCCTAAGTGTATGTAAATTTCTGACTTCAACTGGAAATTTTCATTCTGTCAGAAACGTTATTATCTCCTTTCTCTATTAAAACTTGATGTTATTTTTTTTCAGACATCACAAATTATTGTGGCCGAAACTGTGACCTGAGTTGTGAGGCAACAGTGCTAACCACTGCACCATCTTCTATCCCTGAGTTAATTTTTACTCTGAGTCCTTTATTTCTTCCTATGTCTCCTGAGCTCCTGTCTTTACAGCTAGCTGAGCTCTGTGGGTGTCTGTGTTATATACTCAGAGCGCTGTCACTACCTGATCTGTGCTACATAGTGAGAAGCACAAAATGCTTAATCCAGCAGTGTGGACACAATGAATCTATGCAGAACATTCTCATTATGGTCAGCTAATATACTCTTGAGATGAAAATACTGCAAGTTTTTTAAACACATCTTGGGTGCAAATTCAGCTGAAATTATTATTTAATTACTTACTGACTTCTTACATGTGTGTCCCACTCATCTGGGGTCTCATGTATAAACGGTGCGTACGCACAGAAATGTTGCGTACGAACATTTACACGCTCAAATCGTGATGTATAAAACCTAAACTTGGTGTAAAGCCATGCACATTTCCACGGTAATTCATACCTTGGTGTACGCAATTTCTCCGCTCGGTTTTGCAGACTGGCGGCACCCAGCGTCAAAGCAGTGCTACTGTTCCTGCGTGGTCACCCTTTCTTTCTTAGCTCCACATTCCTGACACGGCTTTATAAATACACTGAAACTAACTGCATATTGTTTATTAGTGTAATGCATCTGATTGTAATTAACCTGCAGCAATATAATGGTCCAGGGAATAGCCATAGTATTCCAAATACCATAACTGCTTTAGCGTTGTAACTCTCATTGCATCTTCTTCTTCTTTCAGCTGTTCCCGTTAAGGGTTGCCACAGCAGATCATCTTTTTCCATATTACTCTCACTGCACCACTCGGAGTATTTATATCACTGTATCTGAGTGGGGAATCACAGCAGCAGCTGATTGGAAAGAGAATTATCGGTACACAGCATGAAGCAGACGCTGCCTTAGCCACGGCAAAACGCTTCAGAGACTTCCCTGTACGGACTTCGCGGTTTAGAAAAAGTTTCATCCCAAGAACTATAAATGCAGTCAATCAGTCCATCAAGTGCTCCTGGTAGAACTGTTTGTACTTATAAGTACAATTACCCCACTGTAAACTTGCACTACAGTTATAATATTGCACAACCTGCGCCACTTTATGAAGCGCGTATTTACATATAATGACGATATCATCTTTAAGATGAAATGCAGCAAAATATGTTGATTACATTATACAGATAAAACTTTAACTTCATTTAAATAATCTGTATTGTTAATAATTAAACATGTGAGGACACGGTGCTGCAGCGCTAGCTAGTTCAGGGATTGTTCCTGCATTGCGTTGTATTCTTGCTGGTGCTGACGCGACACTGGAAGGATAGACGGATATAATAATTAAACATGTACTATGAAGATATTTCAATGTTCCTTAAAAGTTTTGAAGAATCGGCGTTTTAAGCTTACAGATGGCTTCACGTCTATATAGCTGATTGTGTGGCGATTGGGTTTTTGGAGAAAGAACAGTAAGGACAGGAATTGGAGGTTAGTACGTTTGAAAGAGACAGTACTTCTGTAATAAATTATTTCATCGAAGGTCGAGCATGGCGCCACAAGCCTCTTACGTGAGACATGAACAAGCACTGCGCCACCGTGTTCCCATGTTTAATAACATGCTTTCATTCCTATCATCATGAAAAAGATATTACGTATACATCTCAGTATTTTAATTATTCAGAGAGCTGTAATATCATGAATGTAATGGATTATGTGTCCTGTCGGAGAAAGAGAAAGCCCGTTTAAGAAGCAGGTAGTGATTCACACATGTAGAGCACATAGAAGATCAAATACAGAACAAAGCATTTAATGTGCCACTTTAGTTACAATGGGATTTGAGAAACTAGTAAATTAAACGATTTTAAGATGAAGTTTATGATGTTCTACTTTAATGGCAAAATAAACTACGTGATTAAAGTGGAAATTTCGAGATTAAAGTTGACATTTCGTGCTTTTTTCCCACTGTGTGCCTATTTTTTTTGTCTGTACCCTAATAAGCTTTCATATGACACTCAGACGGTGGGCTATGACTCGCCTTTTCACGGCGACTTTGATATGTGATTTCTTTTTTATTTCGGGCACTGTGCGACTTTGTGAACTTTAGCCTTCGAGTTTCTCCGACACTCTGTCACTCGATCAACTTTCTTTTGTTGATTATACCACTGTTTAAACCAACAAATAGTACGTTTTTCCTTTGCCTCCACTTGGTATTCGCTGAAATTCTTATATTTCCCCTCGTGCTTTTCCCATTGTCTTTTCACAGAAGGCTGTTTATATTGATTTGCATATTCAAAGAGGCGTAATTCTGGGAGGAGTTGGGGCGGGACAGAAGGTGCATGCATGTACGTTACTTTTCACACTGATATGGATTTATGTAGTGGAAGAATGTGAAAGTTTGCGTATGTACAGATTCCTGCATCTGGATTTTTCTGTGCGTACGCACATTCCCGCTTTTGTGCTTAAGCCATGTTATAGTGTGAGTTCTATGCATGGCGTTATACATGAGGCCCCTGGTCACTCACAAACCATACTGGGCAGTGTGAGCTGGAGAACTCTTACGATACGCATGAGTGAAAGGTCTGCACATGACTGACGCAAATTGGGCAGGTAGCTCAGATCAGGTAGGACATCCCCATCCAACATTGACTGCTACAGCTCTGAAGATGCATCTATGCTCCTGATTCACTGGTCAGGAGTCCTGTCTTGTCTTCAATTCAAACGTTGAAACTTGCATATCCTATGCAGAGTTTTCCGGGAGTATTTCTTTAACAATATGTTAACAAAAATGCTTGCATTTTGCACATTGTGAGCATACGGCTGAATAACCAACATGTATATTATGTGACACAAGTAACGCGAGTCTTTTATTCTATGTTCATTTTTTGATATCATTGGTGGTGTTCCAGTGTTGATCTACATAAAGTGCCATTCTATCTGACACTTTGTTATCTGTGTACTCCATAAAAGCATGACATTAAAACATTTTATGAGCCATCACTACAAAACACATGGGGTAAATGGCAAATAAAAAAAATACAATTTTTGGGTAGAGTATTTCTCACACTCTTCAATTTTTACTTCTGTCTACCTGCAACTTTAAAATTATTAATCCAGTTCATTAGTATTTTACAAATTTCTCTGCTCCTAACTTTGTTATCCATTCCAGGAGAAAAAAAAAGAAATGGCCTGTGGAATGCAAGTCTTTCTTATAATAGCAATATACAAAGTATCAGGTCTCAGTCTCTGCCATCATGTTGTGACCCTGAGTGAGTTATATAACCTGGTTCTTATCACACTATACAAATATAGAAAGAGTTATGATTTAGTGGTAAAGTGAACTGGGTTAGTGCACATTATGGAAAGAATTATAAAAATATTAGGTCTCAATCATCACCACTAACTCTTCTTGTGGCTTGTCATTTAACCAGATAGCACTCCTACTGAAGAAATCTGGAAACAATTCACCTCTGCACTTTGACCTATAAGTTTCAATCCAAATAAATAATGAACATAATATAGCATTTTCAGACCTGTTGGGTGCAAGACAAGAAACAGCTAGAGGCAAATTAGAGCCACCAGTGAATGTTATGTTTATGAATAAAAATGCAGAAATACAGTCAATCCTTAAATTTCACAGGGATTACATTCCTAGGAAACAATGTTAAACACAAATGTTGAACCTATGGAAAATAGGTGTAGGGCCCCGCGATATCAAAAACTAATATTTTGGTAGAGATTGCTCAAAGTACACCATTATGCATATGATTCTCTATAAAAAAATCCCTATTTTTGGTAATATGCACTTTTCATAAATCGGTAACCATGAAATAACCCATAAAGTGCAGTAAATAAAATACAATTGGTAATCTACAAAAAAAAAATTCGGCTAGTCATTTACTAGAATTCTGTGACCTTTTTTTGCTAACATCTCAAATACAAAAAAATAAAACATTAGTCACTATAGTTAGAAGACATCAAGACTGGTGAGGTCTCAAAGTCAGCTCCAACACTATGTCGTTCATGGTTGGTGGATGGCATTGGAAATCATAAAGGAAAAATGAGCTTGAAATAATCCGTTCTTAAAGATGTTGGCATGTAGAAGCATAGCTGATTTGATTTCATGTTAAACTTTGAGGCTGCGGTCTATGGTGGGATCGGCAGCCTTGATGTCTATATCCAGCTGGTTGATTTGTTACCACCAAATTCACAGCCAACAGCAGTAGTCGACCTTTATTTTCTCACTAAGCCAGATCACTGACATTGATGGCTTGGTCTTAGCACCCTAAGGATTTGCATTACATATCATTGCAACATAAAACTTGCTATTTTAAGCAAAACAATGAAAATATGCAACAAATGCATGATGAGCTCTTTATTCTAAAGTGGTAGGGTGAACAAGACTGGGGAAGGTGCTCCTAAAACTTGCACTTGCGCCTCTCATTTATGTTTTTCTACTACACAGAGCCATGAATCCCGCAAATATGCAAGGATGCCAACACGAAAGTAAAAAATGAGGTTACAAATAAAATTGTGTAAATGTTTGAAGTCACAAAAGTTAAACGTGCAAATGTAGAGGAGTGACTGTATATATTTAACGACTATGAAAATATTAAGGATACTCTGGGTGCTGAGGATTGTTGTAAGCGAAAAATGACCAGGAGATAAAAAAGAAGCAAGAAATCATACTTAGCAAGTGTCAGAATACCAGAAATGAGACAGAGTGAACAGAAACAAAAGGGTAAACCTAAATCATAGATCAAATACAGAAGAAAGAGAACACAAAAAAAGTATCACTAGGGTATACTTGGCAATTAACCTAACCAGCACTAATTAGTGCAAGAGTTTTTACATCCCAAAGGATAACACAGAAATTGAATGCATAACTCACAATCCTGACAATCACAGTCACATGATCCATTCCAAAGACATTGCATACACAAAATTCAGATGGTAATGGAAATAAACTTTTTAGTAATCATTTGGCAGCTATTATAGCCTGGAGTCTTCTTGGGTTTGATGCAACATGCTTCGCAAACCTGGATATGAGGATTTTCTGCCATTCATCTCTACAGTTTCTCTCAAGCTCTGTCAGGTTGGATGGAGACCGTTGAGGATGTTCAGGTCTCTGTAGAGATTGGGTTCAGGTCTTGACTTTGGCTGAGCAACTGAAGGACATTTCAAGAGGTGTCCTTAAGACACTCCTGTATTGTTTTTGCTTTGTGCTTACAGTCATTGTCCCATTGGAAGGTGAACCTTTGGCCCAGTCTGAGGTTCAGAGTACTCCTTTTTATTTATTTATTTCCTTTAGTTTTTATTAAGGATATTTGCTATGTTGAACTTTTTCTCAACTATGGCAAGTCTCCCTGTCCCAGTTGCCTCCACCATGGTTCACCGTTAAAATGGTATTGATGAGTGGTGCCTGCTTTCCTCCACACATGATGGTAATTTTGGTTTCATTAGACCAAAGAATCTTGTTTCTCCTAGTCTGTGAGTCCTTTAGGTGCTGTTTTGCAAACTCCAAGCGGACTTCCATGTGTCTTTTACTGAGAAAAGGATTCTGTCTGGCCACTCATACAGCCCAAATTGGTAAATTGTTGCAGTGATAGTTGTCTTTCTGAAAATTTCTCCCATCTCCACACAGATTCTCTAGAGCTCCATCTGGTTTTTGGTCACCTCGCTTACCAAGGCCCTTCTAAATTGATTGCTATGTTTGGCCTGGCGGCCATCTTTAAGAAGAATCATAGCTGTTTCAAACTTCTTTCATTTAAGAAATATGGAGGCCACTGTGCTCTTGAAAACCTTCAGTGCTAGAGGAATTTTTTCCACGAATGTGTGTTGCAAGCAATTCCTTCAACCTCACTGCTTAGTTTCTACTCTGATATACAGTACATTGTCAACTATGTTACCTTCATTATAGAGGAGTTTATCTTTCTTAATCATGTCCAATCAATTGAATTGACCACAGGTGGACCCCAAACAAGGTATAGAAACTTCTTAATGGTGATCAATAAAATGGGAGGCACCTGAGCCAGATATCAAGTGTCATAGCAAAGGATCTGAATGCTTGTTTCGAGGTGATACTTCAGTTTTTTTCACTTTAATAAATGTGTTTTTGCTTTTTAATTCTAGAATATTGACTGTTGTTTAATGAACGAGAAAAGCATTTAAATGATTTTAGCATAAATCTGCAACATAGCAAAATGTGAAAAAGTGAAAGGGTGTGAATACATTCTGAATCCACTACACAGCATACAGACATGGTCTAGAGGTTGAGTTATCATTCAACCAATTTGTGATCTAAGTGACTTTGACTATTTTATTGTTGGCATCAGTGTGACAGTTCCAGCTGTCCTCTTGGAATGTCCAAGCATTAGACTCTGCAGCATTTATGGAGAATAAGACCAAAACCTAAATATATCCAGCGAGTGACTGTTCTGCTGCTGACCTTATTAATAAGAGGAGTCACAGGATAATAACTGGACTGTTTCAAACTAACAGAAAAGCCACAAATACTCAAATAACACTTTTTACAACAGTGGCATGCAGAAAGGCATCTCTGAATGCATATGTGGGACCTTGATGCAGCAGCAGAAGGCCACACTGGGAGTCACTCCAGTCACATAAGGATAAGGAGATTAGGCTAGAATGTGTATATGATAACAATACTAGATGACTGAATGTCACCTCATCTGATTAATTTGTGTTTCTGCTGTGACATGCAGATAAATCTATGGACTAGATAAAATTAGATTCCACAGGGGGGAATTTGGCAATTTGTGTTGGTGGTATAGGCTTGTGAAGGCAGTGTGATAGTGTGTGTTTCATTATGGCTCTTAATGCCAGATGAGCTTCATCTGAATGCCACAATGTACTCAAACATTTTTTTAACAGATATCATGAATGTCACAAAGCCCACATCTTCATAACATTGTTCAATGACTTCTGTTTACTCAAATGACCTGCATAGTCCACAGATCTCAACTCAGTAGAGCAGGTCAGATGATCAAAGCATGAATGTGTGGTTGAACAACCTGCAGAAACGATGTGATGCTATCAAGTCATCATGGGCAAAAATCTTTAAGGAATGATTCCAGCATGTTGTTGAATCCATGTCTTTAAGAATGGAGGTAAAAGGTGGGCATAACCAGAACTAGAGGGAGATGTACTATTTATTGTAGAAGTGTAACATGTAATGAAAAGCTGTTGTATGTAGCACTGTATGGGGCTATATAAAGTAAAAGTTGATTCACTTGAAAATTAACTAACACAGTAAAAGAAGGGATTTTCACAGTTAGTCAGGAGCAATTTTGTGTAACCATACTCACATTTTCACAAGCCCATATTCAGAATCATCATCCTCTTTAATAAAATCCCTGTGTGCGTCCATGTGTCCGTGTCTTCTGGTGAAGTGCGCATGCGCGGGGCACGGAGCGATGCATAAAAACAGATGCTTCAAAGGCCGCCTGACGCGTCACACAAGACAGAGAGGGCGGGACCTATAAAATATCGCGCGGCAGATCCAATCGGATTTCGGTAAATGAGGCAAGACCTAAAACAGAAAACATGAAAAATCCAATCGGGTACTGAGACACGGAGACCAGCTTCCCCATTGTTGTGCAAGTGTTCACTCTGAGGATGTCAGATTTGCGATTAAGAAGCTTGGCCCAGTAAATTGTAAAGTAAAAGCAGAATTATTTTCACGCACATTACATCAGTTGCTGGGGATAATCTGCTGATTGCCCACTGTTGTCACAGAAAATTAAACGCATATTACGGCAAGCAAAACCAGTATTACTGCCAGAGAAAATTACAGGCATTTTACGGAAAAAATGTAATGAGGTAAAAGGTCCCTTGCCATTTAATATAGACTCTTCCTACTAATGTTTATGGATTACTGTTCTAGTGCCCGTTATTGTAATGGGCTTAATGACTAATTCAGATAATAAAACTGAATACATTAACAGCATCCATAACACAGCGTAATGTGAATCAAACGGATGTATCCACCACTCCGTTCATTTTCTTTACCTACTCAGTTCAATATTTTCTTATATACAGTAATACTCTACCATGGCAGTCCGTTTTGTCTGTCCAGGATTTTAAATCACCTGTAGCTCGCAAACCGTTTGACCTATTGACCTGAAATTTGGTACACATATACTACGTGACCTCTACTGTCCACTTTTGGGGTGATGATTTTTATTACTTTTTTTATTTTTATTTTATTCTATTGTAGAATCGACTCTCGGCAGTGGCCAGCAGGGTGGCCATGTGGCGCATGTATATGGGCGCCGTTCTCATCCCTACCACCTTCACCGTCTCTTCCTCTACCTCTTCATATCTTAAATTGCAACACAAACAGTGGTTTAATCAGTTTTAACGCGAAAAAGATGCTGACAAAGGAAGAGAAGAAGTGGGCCGCTAGGGTGGAGAAAACAAGAGCTGCTCAGGAAACAGCAAGCACATCAAACACTGAGCAAACGAATGATAAGCGTACAGAGAAAGAGGATGAAAACTAGAAGTCCGGTGTATTCACTGCACTTTATTGTGCAGTCCGCCATTACTGGTAGGGACATAATAGCTGGAGCTTAGCCATTCAGCACAAAATGTAAGACAAGATAAAACCCAAGAAATATGACACCAGTCAGGCATTGGGCTCTTTCATAGACACACACTTACGCTGACAATTTCACAAAGGAAATCCACATAAATAATACATTTTTAGCATGTAGGAGAAATCACTTTTGGACTTAGGAAGACCATAACCTAATTCATACAGATAGTGACCAAGGCAGGATCTGAAAACAGAATTGCAATGCCTATAAAAAGTACTCACCCCATTGGAATATTATAAAATTTTATTTTTATACTACACAATATTGAATCCCACTGGATTTATTTGGACTTTACTGACACTAATCAAAAGACTCTTTAATGCCAAAAGTAAAACACAAAATAAATGATCTCACCACCATTAATATGACATACCTAAATCATCACTGGTGGAGCCAATTGGTGTTAGGAGTCCCAAAATAAGTTCAGTTGAGACCACCTTTTCTATGATTTCAATTGACTGTAGTACAAATGCACCTTATCTGGAAGGGCCAACTAACGGTGAGTATGGTAGTATAACAAACAATGAAGACAAAAGAACACTCCACATAACTCCATAAAAAGATTATTAAAGTCTCTGAATTTGCCCTGGAGTCCAGTAAAAGGAATCATTAAGAAATGGAAAGAGAATGCACAGCTGTAAATCTACGAGTGCAGGCCTTACACAAAAACTAACTGATTGTACAAGAAAAAGAATAGTGAGGGAGACCACTCTCTGAAGGACTCTGAAGAAGATACAAGTTACAGGGACTGGGAATTGGGAGACAACTGTGGTTCTGGAGCCTCACCAGTCTCAGCTTTATGGAAGAGTGGCATAGAAAAAAATGCACAGGGCATCTTAGCTACAGTTTTCCAGACGCCATCTGAACTCAGCTGGAAGAAAGTTCTATGGTCTGATGAGACCAAAACTGAGCTTTTTTTTATTTTTGTATCAGTCTAAACATCATGTTTGCACGCTGCTTATTACTTCAAACACACCATCCCCACAGTGAAGCATGGTGGTGGGCAGCATCAGGCAATGGGGATTCTTCTCTGCAGCAGACCCTAGAATTCTTGTGAGGGCAAAATGAATGCAGCAACATATAGGGAAATCCTGGAGGAAAACCTGATGTGGTGTGCAAGGAACCTGCACCTTTGGAGAAGGTTTGTTTTCCAGTGAGGCTTAATATCTTGGAGTGGCCGAGTCAGAGATTCACATCTCAGTCTAATTGAGAATTCATGGCTGAACTTGAAAAAGGCTCTTCACTTTACAAAGAGGAATGGGGAATAATGTCAGTGTGGAGATGCACAAAGCTGATAAAGAGACAGAAACAAACCTGAGCACACAGAATTAAGGCTGTTATGTCTGCCAAAATTTAATTGACTAAATAGTATCTTGAAGGGGGTAAATACTTATGTGATCAACCATTTGGTATTTTATGTTTGTAATTAATTTAGACCATTTTGCAGATATTTGTTTTTACTTTGACAATAACCTCCTTGGCATTAACCCTAATTGTGACTTAGAATTCTATGTCAATAAAGTTAAGCCTGAGTCAGACTCGGGGTAACATGTAATGATCTGCTTCACAATGTTAAGCTTGAGTAACTCTCAGGAAAGTATTCTGCTGCCATATAGTGGATGAAATGACATTATGCAGCAAAAAATGATGAATATCTCCGTGTGTTCTGCCACTTTATGGTAACTCTATAGTAACTAATCAATATTCATGAGTGGAACAGAGCCTTCAACCAAAGATGCAATGGCAAACGAAAGGCTGCAAAGTCAGTTTAAGACAACACTGAAATTGGACCAATTGCTCGAATCTAGTGAAACTGATGACGCTTTGAAATGGTTACCAGACCTTGATATGGACAGTGACACTGACCCCTGTTTGGTGGATTCTGACCTGCCAAGTTTCAGTGATGTTGATGATTAGTGTCTGCTTTATACTACTGCTGAGAATCCTGCACCTCCTCATTGCCCATTTACGGGTAACTCCAGTGTAAAAATGTCTCTCAATCATGATTATCTGGACTTTTTATGATTTGTCGATGATGGTCTGCTGGAGAAAAAAGTTGTTTACATGAGCTGCTATGCCAAACCAGCAAACCATTTACTTGATGCAGTCTATGGCAACCTGTCACTGCAGAGGACATTTGGGTGTTTTCAGCCTCCTAACACTAAAAAGCATAGTGGGTAAATGAGTCCAGAGATGGTATTAGTCCACAAACTGGTTGTTGCAGACACCCATTTTCAACGAAGTTATACAAGACTTTAATTTTTCACTCATTATGAAATATTTACATTTCACTAATGACTATGCCTATGATAAAGCCAATCACCCAACACTGAAACTGTACAAACTGTAGGATGTTCATCAGATGATCATCAAAAAATATGCAAAAGGTATGAGGGGCCAAACAGCCCATAAATCATATATGTTTTGTGTGTAATCTATCATTTTAAATGTTCACACTATTTACTATTGGTTGGCATGCATACACCACTGGTTTCATTCATTCAATTGTACTGGTTACTATTCATGTATTTTCAGTTTGTGTGTGAACTACATTGGTTTGTATATGTATACTACTGGTGTGCATATATACTATATTGACTTGTACTGGTGTATTACTGGTTTAGCTCTGGGTCAATGTTTGTGTCAGAGGAAATGTGGAAGTCATTAAGCTTGCTGCTGTGCTAGGCTACAATAACACGAGCTGGTGTCACTCCTCTCATGCACAAGCAACAAAAGAATTATTACAAAAAAATCTTTTGACATGTGCATTAGTGAGTGTTTCAACCCACATCACTCAACACACGTATGCTTAACCCGCATCAGTACCACGGTGGACACTAGGCATACCTTTCCTACTGTATTTATGCTGATGCTTTGGTGTTGATATGTTTCTGTTATATGTAATAACATTGTTTCTTAGTGAAAAATAATCCAACACTTTCGGCTCATTTTTCCAGAGGTAAAAATAGTAGACTGCAGAGACTTTTTTGTTGTTCACTGTCAAAAAAGTCAAATTACATCCACTGTGATTCAATGTTGTGTAATAATAAAATGTGAAAACCTCTAAGGGGAGAACGCTTTTCATAGAAACTGTGTAGAAAAGTTAGGCAGCACCACTGTGCATTGTACCAATGTTGCACAGAACAGAGCAGTCCAGAACATTCAAAACTCCAGGGTTGTGGGCTGGCTGGAGTCTCTGCTGACAACATCTGACTACAAACATGAACAAAGGGAGAACATCAAAACTCCACAGTGATGGTGACCAGGCCAGAATTTAAAACCTGATCCATTGCACCCCATGAAGCACATGCTGCATAATAACATATGAGAACAAGTAATTTGTCAAGTTTTAAAGAAGAAGCCAAATTTTTAGTCAAGGTGCTAAATCAACCACACTACAGCAGAACAACATGAAAATGTCATTTGGCTGTCAGAAGCCCTATTGCTTTTTTAGATTTACAGATACATCATGTGTAAGTGCAATACCAAAACTCATACTGACATTTTTGGATGTTTGACTCTGGACTGAACACATGCAGGCTTGCCCACTTAGACAGATGGCACCCCAAAGGAGTTTCATTTAAGATTCCTTGACAAATGCATTTCATTCTGATTTTGGAACCAGAAGTAAAAATAACCCCAACTGAGGACCACTTGCCTCATTCTGTCAGACACGGAGGTGAAGTGTTCATGACTGCTCTAAATCACATGGACTGTTCATGTGCTGCTCTAGTGCCTTTAATCTGTTTCTGTGGACAATTAAGAATGCTATATAATAATAATATAAAAGGTTTTGTGCCCAAAACCAAAGCTATATTAAGGATAAGATTGAGCAACACCTGGCAAGGACAGGAGTTATTCTGAACAGTCAGCATGGGTTCAGAAGAGGAAGGTTGTGTTTTACTAACATGCTGGAATTCTACGAGGAGGCAACAAAAGGATATGATCAGAGTGGAGCTCATGATATTATTTATCTGGACTTTCAGAAAGCACTTGATAAAGTGCCACATGAGAGGTTGGGCATCAAATTAAAAGAAGTGGGAGTTCAGGGTGATGTTTGTGGACTGGTGTAGAATTGGCTCAGACACAGGAAGCAGAGGGTGATGGTGCGAGGAACCTCATCAGAACTGGCTGATGTTAAGAGTGGTGTTCCACAGGGGTCAGTGCTGGGGCCGCTGATATTTTTAATATATAGTATATAAATGATTTAGATAGCAATATAAGACACAAGATGGTTAAGTTTGCAGATGATACCAAGATAGATGGATTAGCAGATAATTTGGAATCCGTTATATCATTACAGAAGGACTTGGATAGCATGCAGGTTTGGGCAGATTTGTGGCAGATGAAATTTAATGTCAGTAAATGTAAAGTATTACACATAGGAAGTAAAAATGTTAGGTTTGAATACACAATGGGCGGTCAGAAAATTGAGAGTACACCTTATGAGAAGAATTTAGGAGTCATAGTGGACTCTAAGCTATTGACTTCCCGACAGTGCTCAGAAGGCATTAAGAAAGCTAACAGAATCTCAGGTTATATAGCACCCTGATGTGTGGAGTACAAGTCCAAGGAGGTTCTGCTCCAGCTTTATAACACACTAGTGAGGCCTCATCTGGAGTACTGGGTGCAGTTTTGGTCTCCAGGCTACAAAAAGGACATAGCAGCACTAGAAAAGGTTCAGAGAAGAGCAACTAGGCTGATTCCACGGCTACAGGGGAGGAATTATGAAGAAAGATTAAAAGAGCTGAGCCTTTACAGTTTAAGCAAAAGAAGATTAAGAGGTGACATGATTGAAGTGTTTAAAATTATGAAAGGAATTAGTTCAGTGGATCAAGGCTGTTATTTTAAAATTAGTTCATCAAGAACACGGGACACAGTTGGAAACTTGTTAAGGGTAAATTTCGCACAAACATCAGGAAGTTTTTCTTTACACAAAGAACGATAGACACTTGGAATAAGCTACCAAGTAGTGTGGTAGACAATAAGACTTTAGGGACTTTCAAAACTCGACTTGATGTTTTTTTGGAAGAAATAAGTGGATAGGACTGGCGAGCTTTGTTGGGCTGAATGGCCTGTTCTCGTCTAGAGTGTTCTAATGTTCTATAAATTATTTGAAGCCAGACCTTTTTCTCATTCTGCTTTGTATCCACCATCAGTCTAACACTGTAATTCATTTTCATTGACAAAATGCTTTACAATTCACAATATTTTTATATAGGGGCCTTCGCCAAAACTCGTCTCACTTACACAAATGCAAAAGAAGCTTACAAAACATTGCAGAGTCAACAGTACAAAATTTTAATCTGTAAATTGTGCTATGCCAAAGTAGCCACACCATGCTTCCTGGAGGCAGCAGATGCAGAGCCCACCACCTTGAAGTGTCTGTTATGCATTCTGGACACATCACTCCCTAGCAGCTCAGTCTCCCGTCAGAGAGCAACAGCTGCCCTTTTTATGCCGAAGAACATCCAAAACGGCAGTGCTTTTCACAAGTGAGTCTAGCCTCTGAACATTCCAAGAGCCAATGTTTAAATTAGCCATTGTATAGGATAAAATATAGAAGAGGGTTAACTCAAATACAGTCAAGGTAAAAAAAATGTGAAAGCAGGGTGATGTCAAGCAGCCATCCTCTAACTCATGGGACACACAGTGCTAAAGAAAAATAGCCGGGCACAATCTACCCATTCCACAAAATCCAACTTTCCACCCCATCCACTACAACCCTTTTCTAGAAACTGCACCCCCACCAAGTCTTCTCTACTTAATCTGGTACATGTTGAGTCGCCAGAGGTAAGGATCAATGGGGCATCTGACTGTTCTATAGATAAATGGATACGGTAGAGCTGGTCCAAGCATGGATGCACCCTGAATCTGGCAGCAACCCTAATGCTTAGCTGTTTTTCTGTGTAATGGGGTCGATGTTGTGCTGTTCCCTCACTTGGTGGTCTTTGCCAATTTTAATTCCGCATTGTCAGGTTAGGTTGTGCTATGGGAAGGTACATAATCTTCTGCATAGGCTTCAGCTGCTCCAAAACTCAACTGCTCGAATTGTTACTGGAACCACTTCCATAGAACACATTACCCCAGTTCTTTGTGAACTTACCTGGCTCCCTGTTCAATACCGTACTAATTTCAAGATTCTGCTACTAACATTCAAAGTTTTTCATTACCTGGCACCTTCATATCTTTTTGATCTGCTACATATTTACACACCTGCTCGTACCCACCACTGTAGGTGGAGTGGTGGCTCTGAGGCTAGGGATCTGCACTGGCAATCGGAAGGTTGCCGGTTCGAATCCTGTAAAATGCCAAAAGGGACTCTACTTTGTTGGGCCCTTGAAGAAGGCCCTTAACCTGCAACTGCTAAGCGCTTTGAGTAGTGAGAAAAGCGCTATATAAATGCAAAGAATTATTATTATTATTATCTTCTTACTTAAATCTCTTAGCTACCCCTTATGCTTGTTTATCTATCATGGGGTCTAGATCTTCTAACTTTGTTGCTCCTCGTCTTTGGAACTCCCTTCCTCAAGATATCCACAGCATTGATTCCCTTCCCATCTTCAAATCCAGACTTAAAACTTATCTTTTTAACCTTGCCTACTCCCCTTGATTTTGTCCCTTGAGTGTACCGTTTAGTAGTTTTATGATCATATATACGTAATGTTATTTTAATTGTATAATGTTATTTCTCATTGCATTTTTTTTTTTTTATTTATTGTTAATTTCTTTTAGTATTTATTCATTTAATGAATTCTTTGTTTTGGTATATTTCCTTGACTTTTTTGAGGTGAAGTGGTAGCTCTGAGGCTAAGGATCTGCTACAGTATCTGGAAGGTAGCCAGTTCAAATCCTCATTACTGCCAAAAGAGATCCTACTCTGCTGGGCTCTTGAGCAAGGCCCTTAACCTGCAATTGCTGACCCTGCACTCTGTCCCCAAGGGGTATGTGAAAACTAACAAATTCCTAATACGAGAAATTGTATAAGGCAAAATAAAGAACAAAAAAAGGTGTCCTTGAGTGTCTTGAAAGGCACCTTTAATAAAATGAATTATTATTATTATTGTCGAGCATGGGGTTTTACCTTATTGTATTTCTTGACAGAATGACTTATGTTCTCCTCTATAAACTTTTTGCTTTGCACAGTATTACAATAAAATTTTATCACAAAAATAAAAAAAAAAAAACCCTGGCCACAGTTTTCATTTTTTTGGTGCCACCTACTGGAAAGAAATTAAATCAGTCCTGATTGGTTATCTGTTGGCATAATCCCTGACATTTTTCACTGAACTAATACTTTACATTACATTACATTAATATAAATTATTATTATTGTTAATTTCTATTTTTGCATGGAACAATTCTAGGTGGGATACAATTGACGTATTTAATTGTTTTTGTACAGATGGTAATGGCTTATTTCATGACACTGATGTTTTCTAATGTTTTGCTTAGAAACTAATTTTGCTAGAAGTACATTTTGGGGACTTTTCATGGCTATTGCTATGTCCTCACAGTTTCATAGGTTTGTGTTCTCCTAGTAACACAATCTGTTCCCTACCATGTCAGAGCTGATTTTCTCCATGTACCCTGATGTTTCCCCAAATTACAAAGATGTGCATGTTGAGGTAAGCAACATGAGTTAACATTCTTGAATGCTCTTGATCCAATTCATTGCTCTAGGGTGCAGTGATTACTGCTCTGTTCTGTGTCCTGTGGCCTGTTCTCAGCCAGGTTCTGTCTGAGTAGAGTCTGCATGTTCTCCCCATATCTGGATGGGCTTTTGTCTTCCAAAAATGTGTGTATCACCAGAAAACAGTCACACTCATACTGGGGCCAATTTGGCAACTCCATTTAACCTGCCCAGCACTTCTTTGGTAATATAGCATGAAAATCTGATTATCTGCAGGAAAACCCATGCAGATATGAGTGGAATGTGCAGACTCCATACATAAGCTGATCCTGTTTGGAGGTGTGCATTTACACACAACATGGCCAAATGTTTATGAACACCTGACCATGACACCTATATGAACTTGTTGGATATCCCATTCCAAAACCATGGGAATTAATATGGATTTGCCCCCAACACAATAGCCTCCACTCTTATGGGAAGCATTTCCAGGAGATTTTGAAGTGTGTCTAAGGGAATGTGTGCCTATTCATCCAAAAGAGCATTTGTGAGGTCAGGTACCGAAGTTGGAAGAGAAGACCTGGCTTGTAAGTTCAGCTCATCTCAAAAGTTTCTGTGCTGGCCCCTCAAGTTCCACCATGCCTTTATGGACCTGGCTTTGTATGCAGTGAGACTGTCATGCTGGAACAGAAAAAGGGCCTTCCCCAAAACTGTTGCCACAAAGTTAGAAATGCACAATTGTCTGAAAAGTACCCTTCACTGGAACCAAGGTGCTGAGCCCAAACCCTGACAAACATCCTCAGGCCATTTCCGCTGCTGCACCACCTAACTTTACAGTACACACTATACAATCCAGGAGGGTAGCGTTCTGTTGGCATCTGCCAAAACCCATGATTCATCACTCCACAGAACTCGTTTCCACTGCTCCAGAGTCCAATAGTGATGTGCTTTACACCACCTCAGCTGACGTCTGGTATTGACCACATAGCAGGGACATGCGGTCAGGGGAGGCAGGTGAGGGTCATCATAAAAAGTAAAAAAAACTGATAATGATAACATAAAATAAATTTGTCCACTGGTCTGTGCTATAAATTTGTTTTCTGTATGATTCCAATAATTTTGATCATTTTTAGTTAAAATCGCTGAATTTGCTTATTTCCTGTTCAAATACAAAGGAGAAATGCGAGGTGTGGCAGCAATGATACGAGCCTCACCTCCCCTCGGACTGTGCTCTCCGACACACACAGGGTTGATGCCTGCAATTGGCGTGTGCCTGTTGCTGTCTCTCTGTATGTCACAAATATAATGTTTGCACACGCGTTTTTTATATACCCTGACATTCCACAGCCTATCTAATATCTTTAATGATTGTGTGTAACATATTTAGTTTTGCTGATCGGACATAAAACTGCAGTGAAAAGGCACAAGGTGAGTGAAGCAGACAGTACTGTGCCATGCTGAAGGGGGCACATGTGAGCCCAATAGGTTCTTGTTGCTGCTGTTCTACATAGTGGCTCAGACACCAATAAGTTAGCGTATCAGACAGTCAAGCGCACTGCAGCGGTCCATTTATGTTTATTTTTTGTTCCGATTGACTGCCAAAATGGAAGATTAAGATTTTTAAAACTAAAGGAAAATAATAAGGACTTTTACAAGAGAGTGACGGAGATTTTCATGGAGAACGAATAGGACTTAATTTACAAATAAAGGTAAGACCATAAATGGTTTTCAATTTTATAAAAAATGGGACCAAACTAAGAAAAAAACAATCCATTATTTAAAACTAAATTTTGACCTTAAATAAAATATTTGTTTGTTTTTCTTGTTATCCTTTTGTTGAACAGTCTGTATTAAAATTGATTAAAGCATCAGAATTAAAAGCTTTTAAAAACAACAAAATATTACAGTTAAGGTCAAACTTGAAATCTGTTTTTTTTGTTCACCACTCTAAACTTTCATTTGTATTAAATGAGTGTGAATTGTGGAATTGCAACGGCAAATTTAGAAAACATGGAGGGTGCCGAGCAAATGCGATCACTCTGCTGTCCCTCGCCGCTATAAATGTAACGTTCTTTCTTAGCCAAATATGAACCTTACCTCTCTATGTGTGTGTAAAGAATGCTGATGAGATATGAAACATAACCAGTAGTCAATGTGCATGCTGCCAAATGAATAGTGAATAAGTTACTCTTTTGGGTTCATATATTTGTAAATCTCACTCTCACCAGCCATGAACATCACCGCACATCACTGCCATAGTGGTTTTGGGCTTGTGTGCAGCTGCTCGGCCAGGAAAACCCTTCATGAAGCCCCTGCTGCACAGATCTTGTGCTGATGTTGCTTCCAGTTGTACTTAGGAACTCCATTGTGAGTGAAGCAACAGAGTAGCGCTGATTTTTATGCACTATGCCCTTTAGCACTTGGTGGCACAGCTCTGTGAATTGGGGTGGCCTACCCCTTTGTGGCTGAGCTGTTCTTGCTCCTTGACGCTTCCAGTTCACATGAATACCACTTACTGTTGACCAGAGCAGATCAAGTAGAGCTGCATTTCACATTCTGACTTGTCGCATCCTATGACAGTGTCACAGTTAAGGCCACTGAACTCTTCAGTATGACCCGTTCTACTACCAATGGAGATGTCATAGTTACACCTGTTAACAATGAAACACCTGAACTCAATAATTTGAAGGGGTGTCCTCATACTTTTGGCCATATAGTGAAATTGTGCTGTACAATGGACCAGCAGATCGTCTAGGGTGGGCTCCTGCCTTCCATTAACTCTAAATTGGCCAAGTGTACTGACATCCACTAATGGATCAATTCCCACAATATGTCAAATTCTCCTCAATATTACGACTGCTATAAGCAAGTTTAGTAAATGGCTGCACTATTTTGAATGCAGTACAAGGGTGGTCCTTTTTTTAATGACAAGAGGCAGCTGCCCTTAAGGAGAGGACATTTTTCATTTACACCTGGGTATTTTAGACATTGTATTTTTTGAATAGGTGGTCTGCCTCACACATAAGCGGCTAAATAGAAATATGTGGTTAAAAATCTTTAAATATAGTATGAAGTGAAGCTACTAGTCATTTAAAGAGGATGGAGAACCACTGAGAAAGTGAAAAAGAGTGAAGAAAATTAGAGAAGAACTCATCGATGAGGAGGTGAACAGAAATGAAAACCAGCAGCTACTTCTGCACCAAACCCCGCAACTTGTGAAGCATATTTTTTGGCAGTATAAATCTAAATACAACCTTAGAAGCCAATAGTATATAATGCCAGCAGAGCTAAAATATCCATTTGTGAAGAATGTTAAGTGAGGCCAAGCAGCTGCATGTTATAGTGGCGACTGAGAGTTTGCGGCCAGTGCGGACACTGCTGTATTTAACCTTATTGAGTAACGGCTGACGTCTTTACCCAAGGCGATGTACATAATCACAGTCAAGTATGTTTGTTTTTTTGTTTTTTTACAATTGTGGCACAAGCAAGTGACACAGTGAGTGAAAAGCAATGATTGATTGTGGTTTAAAGGCCAACACCCTAACCACTACAGTACACTGCAAGCAAAAACAGTCAAATAAAAGTGCAGTTACTTGGCTGACATGATGCACATTTGTGGGAAAAGAAAAACAATTATCATGGTTCGCTGAACCAGCCTGTTCATTTATAGTGTCACAGGTTGTGTATCCTGTTTATATCCAACACCCAATGTCACCAGGTAGCATCAGGGTACAAGGCAGCAACCAACAATGGGAGAGCATCACTCTATTGCAAGCCATACTCACTCAACAAAGGGGCACATTAACAAAACCAGGAAGTCTGTTAGACGTGAAAGTGCCCACAGAATGCCAACTGTGAGATTGGGAGAACATGCATATGCCATAATGACAGTGTGTGGGGCAGAATTTGAACCCTGGTCCCAATGTTGTGAAGTATCAGCATTAACCACCGAGCCACCATTTACCTCCTATTACCAGCATGGCATCTTTTACTTCTGACTTTGACATTCTGTACAAATATCCCGCACTTTCACACTTGCACTGCCAGCTGCTTTCATTCTGCACTCTTTAATCAGGGGAACTAATAATAATGACTTAGTTTTCTAAGTAATTTTAACTCCATTTCATTAATTCACTGATTAAAAATACAAAATGATGTGTTGGTGACTTAATCAAGTCGTTTGAAAGAGAATGTTCAAAGCTCCTGCTCACTTAGCACGTCTGCTCAGCATCATGGCATGTGACCTGCCCGCTGAACAACACCGACTGGAGTGCAGAAACACTCACTCACCGTTTATGTAAAGACACAGTCTTATGATCAAAGCGTTGTCTGTATATGGGCTTTGCTTAGTGAAATAATGGATAATGTTTTGATGCTGATGTCACAACATAACTGGAAAATGCTGACATATAATGAGGTAAACTGATTTGAAACAACTTAAAATGTTTGAAATGTCATCAACTTTTATTCCTACTTAAATCGACTACACACATGACACATACAGAGGCACCACACTCCAACACGGCCAATAAAGAGACCAGGGTTCACAATCCTGGGTGTTCCCTGTGTGGACTTTGCATGTTCTCCCTGTGTCTGCGTGAGTTCTTCCCACAGTCCAAAGACATGCAGGTTAGCTGAACTGGCGTTGTGAAATTGACCCGTGAGTATGTTCAACCTGCGATGGACTGGCACCATGTCAAGGGGGTGTCCATGCCTGTGCCTGATGTTTGCTGGGATGGGCTCCAGCTACCACCTAACCCAGCCTCGGATAAATGGGTTTAGAAAATGGATGGATAAATGATGCTTAAAGTACATTTACCTACTGAGACAAAAGCACTTCATTTTTTTGTGTATCTAATTTAACAAACTGCTAATTATTATGTACACATGCAGTAATTAAAAATAATTTTAAATACAAAGGAAAACTAACTCATCGTAAAGTTGGTTGAAGCTACTTAATTATAACAACAGTTGACATAAGCCAAAAAGGTACTTGCAAACTGTTGCATTCATTTTTTTTGTTTACCTGTAAAATGTATTTTTAAAGTTTAAATTTCCGAAATGCTTCCCCATTCACGCATGAACAGAATTGGAATGTCATATATACGACCAACCCTTAGGCAGTGAAACTATAAATGATTGTCTGCTGGGTTTTGATTGACTTTCTAATTCATGTTTTTATTTTACAATGTATTCCTTAATTCTGCAAGGGTTAATTTAGAGTGGCAGGGTGGCACAGTAGTTAACACTCCTTTTAGAGTAAATGTCGATTTTTCTCTGGCTATTCAGGTTTTCTGGTCATAATCACAATAAGACATACAAAAACTTTTAAACTCGTAGTTCCCAAACTGTCCCCATGTTGAGTGTGGCTGTGAGCGTGAGTAGGCTGTGAAATGGACGGGGTTAGGTGCTGCTTCACATCGGATGTTGTCAGCTCCCTGGCAACCATAAATTAGATTTGAAAATTGTTCTGTTCTCATAATCTGTGCCCAGATTTACCCTTTGAGCCTTCTGTAGATCACACAATGTGTGGGGGGCCCGTGATCGGAGGACCTATGTTGGGGGTTCGTAGTCCTCAACGATTCAGGATCTCCTCTGCACATGATTTGGTCACTTGGTTTAAAGGACTTGAGTCAGTTAACTCTTCCCAGAGCCCTAATCCTAACCTTACTGTAACTGGCCATATCACATAACGTCACTGAAGTTTAATGTAAAGTGAGAATCTCCTCGACGGAGCAGCTTGACTATGTTGAGATTGCAGCTGCTTCATGAATTGTCAAAACAACGTTGTTGACAGTAACCCGTTGTGATAATTTTTCGTTAACAAGCAGAGAGGTGACTTCAAGACAACACCAGTCAGGAGAATAAAATAAATAAATAAATTTTAGAAAAGCATGAAGAAGCAGATTGTGCTGCACTATCAGTTATGTTTAGGATTCCAAATCTGTCTAACTTCCAGTAAGCTTGCTGATGTTGCATCAACTGCCACTACACTAAAGCTAGCGGTTTACCGGAATAATGGAGTGACGTTAAGGGTAATAGTTTTGATATAAAGTGCTTAATAGATATAATCTGATGTTACCAAATTTTACCAACACTGGTTCTCTTCTTTTGTAGTTAGTTTTTGGCTGAATTGTGAGAAAGCACCATGCAAGCAACTTTGACATACTGTACAAAGAAGATTCTTCCTAGGACCCCAGTTTGGGCTGTAGGGGCAGCACTGTATGGGGACGTTCTCTTCAAGTGTGCTAACGGAACATTAACTTTCAGTTGGTACAAAGCCATAAACGTTTAAGCAACACCACTAAAACACCCAAGCCAAATTGTAGCGGATATCCATTCTGACTTTTTTAATGCAAGGGAATTCAACAACCCAAGTCGTTTTCTATTTAAAAGTTCCGTTCATCCACAAGCATCAACAGCTGCGTTTGCTCGGCTATAAAGTTACACCCGCGGAGTAATTTTAACTGACTGAAAATGCAATTCAATATACAGTACATTTTATTTGCCTTCATCCTAACTATCGTTACTATTTTCGTTTTCTACCTTATGCTCCATATGCAAAGAATGAATGAAGCCTTAAAGAAAGACTGGTGACATCTCATTTTTCGGTCTTTAGGATCGTCTCCTTGTGCGACGATTTTAGTCAAAGAAATCGAAAATAATTGGGAAGAGCTGCCCAGCAGAGAGCGATAGAAGTTGTGCGCGGCGCTGTCCTCACACTTAAGAGCCGCTGACGCCACGCATGCGCTCTATGCTGTGATTTTTTTTTTTTCAATTGCTTCGTTTTTGAGATCTTGATGTCAATTACAGGGAAATGAGCGAGATCGATCAACAGTGGACACCGCTAACGCACTTCAGGTTCCCATTCCTACAGCACTCGGGTATAAAGTAGGAACAATCTCCATATGCCAGTTTAGAGTAACCATCCATCCATTTTCCAACCCGCTGAATCCAAACATAGGGTCACGGGGGTCTGCTGGAGCCAATCCCAGCCAACGCATGGCGCAAGGCAGGAAACAAACCCCGGGTAAGGCGCCAGCCCACCGCAGGGTGCGCGCGCACACACACACACACACACACCAAGCACACACTAGGGACAATTTAGAATCGCCAGTGCACCTAACCTGCATGTCTTTGGACCGTGGGAGGAAACCCACGCAGACTGATTTCCACAAAATTATTTTTTGATTCCATTTCCACTGGATATTTGTTCACGTATCGGCTACCACGATGACTCCATTTTACTGGAACTCAATGCTATTCATTAACTAACAAAGTAGAGCGTGGAAATTCAACGACCGGGGTGTGAGAGGAACCGAAGCCGGTAGATCCACGAAGCGGCAGAACCACTGCACCACCCTACCCAGAAATATAGAAAGACGTCATTCAGTTGTGTCATCGGGGGTGACGCAGTGGTTAGGGTTTCCATTTCAAATCATCCTCTTTTCGATCTCTTCTTGTGCGATGGTGGGCTCGTCACACACCTAAAGTCCTTGTAGACTGGGTTAACTGGTGATTTTGTTTACGTAGCTTTGTAAGTAAACGCACCCTGTCCAGTTATGGTCCCTGCCTTTGTCCGAGTCGTAATGGGCTCAGCGACACTGTGCTGAGCCTCAGAAATGAATGAAAGAGCATCGATGTCACACACCCAGGCTACTAAAATATACATTTCAGTCACTGATTCAATCACTAATTATCAGCACGTATTATTTAAATTTTCAGTAGAGTTATTGAAAAGTTCGGATTTGTCCAATGTGATTTATTGTACATCTCAGTGAATTCATGGACAGCCGTTCCGCAGAAGATAATACGGAGAATGGCTGCGACTTCCCACGATCATCTACTGCTAGTTGCGACTTCAGGAAATGAGTGGACAAACAAACTTAAATGGATGAGATTTTAGATAGGGCTTTGTTTAGATTGTTCCAGTGCATTGCACTTAATAAGCACAAATACAATACTTATGACTGAGTAACTGCACACTAGCAAGTGAAGTCTCTCGCTCAAGTTTACACCGCAGAAACTTGAAACCTTCGAGTGCTTCAGCTACAGGACTCAGCGCTCACCTGCCACACTGATGGCTCCGAAATCCCCATTCGTAAACCGTGCCAACATACGGGTACAGGTATCCACGTTTAATCCAGTCCAGGATTGGGCAGTTGAAGCGGGGGAGGCGGAGCCTGTCTGGACTGCGCTGGCACAAAGCAGGAGGCAGCACCGAATAGGGCGCCTCGAAGTTAAATTAACTTTAAGCGAATATATGTATCTAATCGTATAACACACACACTATGACGGATTATTTTGGCACACTGACAGTTCCTTTAACTCTGGTGGCCATGCTCTGAGGAAGGATTAATTCAAGCAAACACCCGCACTCTTACTCACGCAGGGTAAATTTGGAATCATCGCCTAATTTTGGAAGTAGTCAATAAATCCCTGCCTGTCTGTGCAGATTGGGTCAGTTGAGACCAGTGTGTGAAATGCAGTCTGACCCATCTATTTCTGGATCTCTGGATCTGTTTTTACAATAATGTGAGGCGCAGGATGCCATCATAAATCCTGCTGGTGGCGTCCGCAGGTTTGGGAAATGTCACTGAAAGGAGCGCCGGTTCATCACAGGACACACTGCCACAAACGCACCCGTGGGAAGTGTAGAATTGCACATTATCCAGGCGCCATTCATTTATTAGGGCTATGGGCGGACGTCGGAGTCTTCAGAGAAAAACGAGCACGAAGAGAGCGCGCAGAAAACGGCCTGAGAACACAGAGAGGTGCGAAGGGTTCCACCGCTCCACTGTACCGTAAAACAAAGCGTCTCATTTTAATTTACATGGTGGCTCATTTGTGCGGAACCTGTTGACATAGGTTATGAAAATACCTTTTCTTTTAATTGCTAGGATAACAATAACAACATCTGTTGGGAAGCAATCTGATCGGGTCCATTCACTTTATGTATACCTAGTAGCCATTCATACGGCAGCATAGTGACGCAGGGCTTTCACGGTTCAAGAATTTGTATGGACCCCCAGTCTTAAGACAGGCATAGGGATGATTGAATTAATTAATTTAATAATAAATAAATAAATAAATAAATACATTTTCAGTGTCCTCTAATTCAAGTTTGGAGTCATTCTCTCCTCAGGAATCATAAGCTCCTCCTCAATCCATCACTTGTCAATCCTCCTATTATTTCCAATAATAATAATAATAATAATAATAATAACAAATCCATTTATTTTTTGGGCCACCTAATCTAATTTAAGCTTATGCATGGATACTGGAGCAGTCACTAAATAGTCGGGCTCTGGGCAGGAAAGCAACCCTGAACGGGGCGCCAATCCACTAATAATAATAATATGAAGAAGAAGAAGAAGTGTTGCATGTTGATTAGCGCATGCATTTCTCTGCACACGTGACAGTAATGACCTTATAAAGCTATACATTTGTCATAATTAATGAAAAACGGAAAAGCAGTCATTAATAATAAATACATAAATAAAATTATGTAAAATATAATTTCGTTGTAATGATACCGTATTGAAATCACTAACTAACTAACTAACTATATATATATATATATATATATATATATATATATATATATATATATATATATATATATATATATATATATATATAATGTTCTATTACTGAGACATTGAATAATTATTAACAAATATTATCAACAGTAAAAGGTCTAATTTGTTATTTGTTACCTTAATATGCCGAAGGAACAAACCACAAATGTTTAAGGCTAGCTGTCACATCATTCCTCTCTGTCACAGCTGCAGTTTTTCGCAGGCTTTTGCTCATTTTCCTTGCCCTCAATGTCCCGAAGACAAGTTTAGAAGATGTAGCAGTTTTAGTAACAGCGCAGAGCGCATATTCCGATGTCCCTTTGGAGCAAGACACTGAGCTTCACGGAGTTTGTTTTATCCACACAAACACTTTCACCTTCCCAGAATAAGAGTTCCATGCAGCAGTACAAATAAAATATAAAGCGGGCAGCTAAACAGTTGCGCTGTCCTGTGCGCTAATGCCAGTCATTTAAATGTAAAAAAATAAACGCGCCTTCCTGTATGTTGATGGGAAATCAGTGCGAGCCGAGCTCCTGTTTGAGATCATTCCGAGGTATTCATATTGTGGCGATCATGTTGCTTTTGTCCAGTTACTTTTTTTTTGCTAGGGGGAAGGGGGGTCCTGCCCTGAACTGCCGGCAGCAGCACCGCCCGACTTCGGTTTGAAGTTCAGGTTGCGGATGTGATTTTTGTCAAAGGGAGGAGGAGCCAAACAAGCTGTGAAGTGCATGCGATACAAGAGACTGGAGACCTGGAGCCATCTACGAATAAATACATAATGTGCTCATTCTGCTTTGTAAAAGTGACAGAATTGAGCTTTGAGGCTGCCAGAAAACAAACGCATCACCCGGTTTTGCAGTCGTCTTGAATTCCCTTTTGTGTTATCATGAGCGACTGGACAGCATCAGGACGTTAGATGTGGGAGATCAGCATTTGCCTAATCCGTTAGTAAAGAAAGAGCCTAAATTCATACACTTTGTGCACGGTTTAATGACTTTCATACTTATTACAGGGTGCTGTATAGACTCTTAAATTTCAGTATGTTTTTTTTATTACTGCATATATGGCTGAAGTCTTTATTACATATGACCAATGCTTACAGGTCCTTTAGCGGTTGATGGCCTGGAGACTTGCTTAGGGACAGTGAACTGTAACCTTGCAACTGAAGCTCCAGTGCTTTAGCAGCGACACCACGCTGCATTCAAAACACTCAGAAATCAATGTAAAAAGATTTAATGAAATATAATATTTGTTATTGTTATTTTTTATATGCTTGCAGTATGATACATATTTTTGCAATCTACACCAAATTCATCCTGTAGGTGCTTTACTGGCCAGTGGTCCAATTTTTATAATGAGGTTCTATAAAAGTGGTGGAGATATCTATGAAAGCACAGGAAAGTAGCTTGAAGTAGTATGGACATGTGATGAGGAGAGAGGCAATGAATATGTGGGCAAAAGAGTGATGGAAATGGAAGTGCAGGGGAACAGAAAGCGAGGGAGGCCAAAACAGAGGTGGATGGATAAAGTAAAAGAAGATCTGAAGGGAAAGAGTTTGAGTGATGAGGAGGAGCAGGACCGACGTGTATGGAGAAGGTTGATCAAGCACATCTACTGAGCATAGAAGTGGGAAAAGAAGAAGTTAATCACAAAATACAAAAAAAAATCAGTGAATTGTTGGAACCTGCAGTACAGGAACTGAAGAAAGTCCGAAGAGCATCGCTTGAGGAGCACACTCACATGTATTTGAGAGTAACTTTCTAGTACTCAATGAACTGCAGTGCCTACAGAAATTCAAAATCTTTACATTTTGTTACATTAAACCCTGGAAATTAAAATGAACTAAGCATAGCTATTTTCAGCTGTATTTACACACTATATCCATCAACATCAAACTGAAAATAATATTTAAAACATCCTGAACAATTATTCCAATTTAATTAGTCAAGTGCCTGGTGTGATATGTGCTCATGCCATTGGAGTAATGATTACCAACTTGCTCAGACAGAGCCAATCACCTTCCAGATCGCACACCCGGCTAAGTGCTCCCCATCAGTCATCCACTGTAGAGGTTCTGACTACTTCAGAAGAAACCTGGCTGCTCCTTAAGGAGTCCATTGCTAGTAGTGAATGGCAACGCAATGAAATCTTAACTTGTCATTATATTTGCATAAAACGGAAACTTGGTATGCATCTCTCATAAAAGCAGCAATGTATCACAATAAAAGAACTCAAATGTACATAGAGTATATAGTGAAGAAAGAACACCAAAAGAATAACTAGCAATACATAAATAGATCAATAGATTCAGCCTTTGGATGCTGAATTGTGTGTGTGTGTAATAACAGTCCAAGGTGGGCTTTAAATCCATTATCGCCAGTCGGACATGGAGGTGATGGAGGCCACAGCTCTTATTTGTTGTCTGTTTGTATTGAATCAGATCATCCATTACCAACTACCAGACGGTAATAGATCACAAAGGGAATGTCCAGGCTGTGTTGTGCCTCTGCTGATGCTGCCAGCATTCTTCTTCATGCTTAAAAACAGCTTGGTTCTTTAACTGCACTTTATCGTTCTTTACTGGGTTGTGTGGTTCCTTGTTGAACCTTTGCTTGACCAAGCACAATTTCATTCTGAGAAGGGTTCTCTGCATATGAGGTTGGTCTTTGTGCCTTGAAAAGCTTCCTAATATGTAGAAATAAAATCTGAAATCTTTATTGTATAGTAGACTACCTAGGAGGACACTAACAGGTGAAGAAAACCTGGACTTAGTCTGTGTTACTGTGTGTATACTGCAAGAGTCCTTTTAAAATCACAAATCTGTTACCATCTATTCATGGTTATTAACTGTATGGAGTCTGTTGCAGATCTAAATAAATAAAAAAATTCTTTCGGGAATCTTCGTGTGGATGAGTCTTTTAGGAACAAGAAATGTTTCCCCTATGGAATCACTCTGAAAAACCACTCTGTCATTTTCATTTTTAAGAACGTTCAATCAGCTCATGTAGACACCGTACAGATGTCAGAGGCCGGGCCTGATGATTCTTTGAGCCACCATCGAGTGCTTTAAGTAGTGAGAAAAGCGCTATATAAATGTAAAGAATTATTATTATTATTACCACCATACAACACAGATCCTTCCACTTGGTGACCATGAAGATGGTGTGTCACAGATCCTCAATACAGGAGACGATGCTCTCAGTGGTGTTGTGGTAGATGTTTATCAGAAGTGATTAAGGGAGTGGGCTCTGTTTCAGTTTTCTACAGAAGCAGAGTCTCTATGGTGCCTTTTCCAGCAGGTAGGAGGTATTAAGGGACCATGGCAGCTGTTTTGTTATGTAAACTCCAAGACTCTTGATGCTCTGCACACATTCCTCCACTTCTCCATAAATTTGGAGAGGGCAGGTGGTCTGTCTTCTCTTAGTTCTTCAAAGGTTTAAGATGATCTCCTTTGTTTTTGGTGGTGTTTTGGACCAGGATGTTGACCATATGCCACTCAGTCAGGTAGTCCACCTCATTCCTGTAAGCACTTCCTTCCCATCTTGAATTAGGCCAACGTTAGTGGTGTTATTAACCAATTTAGTTGTAGGACTGGATGGCTGAATGGCGGTACAGTAGTGGGTAGAGAGAATGAAGAGCATTATGCTAAGCGCACAGCCTTGTGGGGTTCCCATGTTCAGGATGAGAACAGAAGTGTGGTTTCCAATCCTGACACTCTGTGGCCTGTTTAAGAGGAAGTCTATGACCCAGAAGCAGAGAGAAGCATCCAGGCACATGTTTCCCAAGTAATTTGGGGTTTATTTTACTAAATGCAGAGCTAAAGTCCACAAATAGAATACTTCTATAGATGTTTGGCCGTTCTAGGTGAATCAGACCTTTTCTAAACACCATGATGGATGGACTGGCATCCTGACTGAGATGGAATGTGGATCCTTGCCTGGTCAAGAAACCATAATGGAAAGGACAACATGAGAGGAGGCATAACCCAGCCAGGATGGAGTTGGACTAATAATAATAATAATAATAATGCATTTTATTTATAGGGCACTTTACATTAGCAGTAAATTTCAAAGTGCAACATAAAAGTTTAAACAAAGGCAAAGCAAGATAAAAAACAGATAAAACAACAATAATTATACCATTCTTGTTAATAAGCTTTCCTAAATAGAAAAGTCTTTAGCTGTTTTTAAAAAAAAAAAAAAAACTGGGGGGAAAGATTAATGGATGTACTAAGGGAGGTTGTTTCCTCCCCAGTACAATAGTACAATACAGTGGACCCTTGACTTACGAACTCAATTCGTTCGTGAGGGCTGGTTGTAACTCAAGTTGGTTGTAAGTCAAGACTATTTTTCCCATAAGAAATAATGGAAATACCCATAATGTGTTCCGAACCTCCCACAGCAACACTTACTTAACCTTTTCATAATAAAAAAGGGTTGTATAATGTGCATAATTTACCAAAACACCAATAATTTTTCTAATGTACTAACCAAAAAGTTATAAAAAGTGCCTAGCCTACCAGAAACAGCAACTTACCATTTAATTTGACATCTTTGTGCTGCAGGAAGGGAGGAGGAGGAGGAGAATGAAATGGAAGGTGGTTATTGTTTGGAAGGAGCCTCCTTATACAAATCTTTTCTTTGTAAAATTGTCGAGATGGTGGATTTCGACATGCTGTACATATTGGCGAGATCGGTCACACGAACACCACTCTCATATTTCCGCACAATTTCCTTCTTCGTTTCGATTGTGATCGCTTTCTTTACCTTCGTTACCTTCTCTTCCTTCCTTAGCAATTATCTAAAAAAATTATATAAATCACTGCACTGACCGAAATTACGTCCACAAACGCATGTATCTGGGCTCCGACTGACGCTTACAAACGCACTCGGCTGTTTGTTTACAATCGCACAAGCGGATACACATGACCGCATCCAGGTCATAATGCAAGATGTTCGTCATAAATCAAAACAAAAATTTTGGTCGTAAATCAAGTTGTTCGCATGTCAGGCCGGTCGTATATCAAGGGTCGACTGTAGTTGGAAGTTTTAGTACAACTTGTACGTAGTACAACAACAGTACAATAGTTGGAAGTGCTCCGCTGGTGTGGACCCAGTATGGATACCCATCGGAATCCATGGGATTCATAGTCCTGTAGGACAACCCCATTGGGGTCCTTGGGTGCTGCAGGGAGAGGAACTCCCTGTTTCGGGGTGCTTCCATTAGGCCATACTCTGGCACCTGAAGTACTTTTCCGGTCCAACATAAAAGGAAGCCATCGAGTTTCCTCCAGTGAGTCAGAGTCAGGAGGCATAGGGCAAAGCTCACTTGGAGGAGGAGGAGTATTATGAATTGGACATTGTGGTGTGGACTGTTAAAAGGTATCTGGTGAATACAAAAACACTTGGGACTTGTCTTGGTGTGGTTAAGTCTGTGGTTTGAGGGACTTGGTGACACCCCATAGTGGTCACACTTTATGGAGTTCGATTGAGACTGCATACTCTGTAGACTGGTTTACATGGTAGCCACACTCATGGTGGTTCAGATCTAGGGGGGTGATGGATGTGATGTGTGAGAGCACCAGTCTCTTAGAACTCTTCATAATTATTAGTGTGAGAGCAACTGGGCAATAATGATTTCAACACCTTGGTACCGAGTTCTTGGGCACAGGAATGATGGTGGAGGATTTAAGGCATGTTGGATCAGAAGCTAGTTGTAATATGTTAGCATACATCTCTACTTGATGATCTGCACATGCCTTCACTGCCTGTCTGGACCTGAAGCTTTGTTGGCATCAATTTTCTGTAGTGAGCATTTCACTTGGAGGCATTGTAGAACCAACATCTGCTCTCCTAGAGTTGGGTGCAATGTAAGGAGCAGCTCCCCTGTTTAGAGTGTCAAAACGGTCAAAGAGCTGGTTTAGGATGTCAGTTAGGTTGGTGTCATTGCTAGGGTACAGAGTGCTGACCTTGCATCCCAGCTATACCTTAATTCCATTCCACATACTGAGTGAGGGGTTAGTTGTTTACTTGGTTGGAAAGGTCCTTTCAAAAGGAATAAAGAAAGGCACAAGTTGGGAGAAGGGTACAAAAAGATTTTAATGCCTTTAGCTAGCCCTCTGAGAACTGTTCAGAGCATACGAGAAGTGAAAAGCCAAACTGGATGACTGAGCCAGAAGACATTGATCATGGAAGTTACCAAGAGGCCAATGGCAACTTTAAAGGACTTACAAGTAATCGTTGCTGAGATTGGTTGACAACAATTTCACAAGCGTTACACAAAGCCCCCTTGTATGGTAGGGTGGTAAGAAAGCAGCCTCTTCTTAAGAAGTACCACACTGAATCTCACTTGACACATGGAAGATTCTGAAGCCATGTGGTAAGAGGTTTTATGGTTTGATGAGACCAAGATGAAACTGTTGGGAAGGAACTCCAAACGCAATGCTGGGTGACAACGAAACACAGCACACCACCCAAAACACACCATGCCTACAGTGCAGAGTGGTGGTGGCAACATTATGTTGCTGAGGTAATTCTTTTCAGTGGGAACTGGGAAATTGATCAGGATTGATAGGAAAATGGATGCTGCCTCTTACATGTTTATTCTTGAGCAAAAGCCGCAGCCCTTTGCTAAACAGCTGAAGGTGGGTAGGTGGTTCACCTTGCCTGCACCACAAATACCCTAGTCTGGCAAGGCCAGAAATGATTCTTAAACAAGAATATACAGCTAGAGACAACCCGTTAAAAAGTGTGTAGTGAATAGTGGCGAAATTCTGTGCTGCAAAGACTACACTCATAGGGCTTCTTCCTAACCCCCTATTTCTCCAGTCCATGCATTTTAAACTGCCACTGGAGTTTCTGGGAAAGAGCAAAAGATACTGAACACAAGACTTGATGTTGAAAGAAAATAAGAAGCTAAAATTGTTGTTATCTACTTAGGAGCTTAGTAGCACACGGTATCTGAAGCGAAATGATTAATGTGCACGTTGTAATGAGCGCTGCGACATTGGAGACAGGCACACACATATGCAGACCTAATGGGCTCCACACATTTGAGAAGTGCCTTTGTCTGCTATGGTATCTTTCTGTCATTTTAACTGTTTTATCACTATTTGACATAACAGCAACTAGAGTTTAGATAAGCATTGTGGTCTATGGATATACAATGTGTTAAAATGCTGCTGCCAATTTGTCATGGCGTGTTTGCATTTCCAAATAGACAGTAATGTTACATTTCTTTGGTTTTTCATTTAGATGTTCAGTCAGAAGGCGGATGTTGTACAGCCTCATCTGTGCATCTACTGGTGTTGTTAGGTAGATTTGTTGATTTGGATGTTTAGAGGACTGATATCTACATCTTTTGTGGCTCTTCATTATCAGCTCTCCTTTTGATGGATTGTGACACACCGTTTCCTTCACATGCACATCTTGCAGTTCGTATTTTCATGAATACAGCTGCCAGTTCTTTCGAGCTTACATCGACCCCTACACTATTGTAACGCTGAACAACATAGAGCACACACAGCACCTGTGACAGCATATCTTTCACATCTACCATTCGTCTATTGATGCCGTTGAATGCAATATGCTCTTGGCACACACAACACACATTTACATGTCTAATAAGGGTTTTTTAGGTGACTTTTCGACTGTACACGTTCATCGTAATTAGAAGCCTGCACCTAACTCCCTTACTTTGAGCGTTGCCTTCATGAGACATTAGACTGATTTAGAAATGTGTCACTTAGTGAGCCGTCTATTTTTTCCCACCCAGTTTTAGCAAATTTTACTCATGGTTGTATTACTAGCCGTCCCCTGTGGCTCTGCCCATCTAGTAGTGAAACAGTACAGTGAGGAGGACCCTGCCCGGCTCCCACTCCTGACGTCACGCTTCCCCCACCCCTCGGCTTGCAGCCTCTGTCTCAGATTAGCATGAATATATCTCTCCTGCAAGCAAACTATGATTCTTAGCTTGATGACAGAAGTCGCAAAATCAACCGGAATGTTCAAGCAAATTATAGAAAAAAAACCTGAAATCCATTAAGTAGTTCTTGCGTGAAAAGTGGACAGACATACAGACATACATATGTTGGATTATATATCTAATAGAGAGATACATCTAGCTTCACCGAAACTACAACAACTGTAGACACCACCAGAAAACAATGCAATGGCTTAAAGATTAGGAGGTGAATGCCCTTGATTGGCAAACTCTGAGAAATAAACAAAAATCCAAGAGAGCAGTTTTATCACCAGTCACCACAAAATTTGACGGAACTTAAATAATACTGCAAGAAAGAATGGCCACCTTTTCCCCAATCGAGGTGCGCAAAGCTGGTAGAGACATGTCCAAACAGACTGATAGTTGTCATTAAAGCTAAAGGTGACTCTACAAAGTCTAATCAGGCGATTGATCACCTTTCCAACCCTGTTATTCTAGATTTTCATTTTTAATTGATTTTTAGAACTGATATCTTTTTGCCTAAATGCTGTAAGGCAAAATGTGGAAAAAGTTGCAAAAGGTTTGTTTTTAATTGGTTTTAATGTCAGGCTGTAAGATTAAAAAGGTGACTATTTAAATGGGGTGGGATGATTTTCTATTGGCACTGTATGTGACAGCAAGTGTTTTGGCCAGTCTGCTTTGTGTTTGAAATGGTTTTTGCTAAATGCATTGTGGGAGCTGTTTTAGGATGTCCCATGGACCTCATGTTTTTCCCCTTTTGCATCCTTCACTCACCTCATATATGTCTTGTCCTTATATATATTGCATATAAAATGATAAGGTCTGTCCATCTGTCATGCAATTACTTGCAAACTACTGGAGCTAGAATCTTGATCTTGGACTTGATCAAAAGCTTATTACCTGATATGTACTGGGAATGCAAAAAAAAAACTAAGGTGGTGGCAAGCTCAGAAACTGACCTCTGCTCATCAGTCTATTACAGCAACATGAACTGCAAATGAAGTGAGACAAGTGAAAGAAAAAGAACACCAACAACATCTGCTAACCATCAAGCAGATCACAGAGGTGATGGATGTGATGAAGAACACCATGATGATAATAATAAGAAGCAGCACAGCTCTCTCTGATGAATGTTAAGTGCAGTATAGGGAATGCAAGAAAATTAAAGATGGAGAAATGCATGCCATCATCACATATGCATTTGGAATCCAGAAGGAACTATGTGTAAACAACTGGTGGGGAGGTTACAGTTGTTTATAATGTTTTAATGTGTCACACTACTAGCTCCTTAAAGCAAAACCATCTTAAATCATCATGGTTAGCTTTAACTTGGTGTGGATAGTTCTGCAGACAGGAAAAATTTTGTGAAGCCCACTGGGTTGTCCCTTTATTGTCCAAGGACAAAGCAAATAAACAAAAAAGAAAACATTCTCTTCGGTGTGTGTCCTGCATGCTGGAATTCTAGGTAAATAAAGCACTACAAGGTTGTAGTCGCTTCTAGTTGAGCTCCATCCGGTGGGTTCCTTGAACCAGTAATGACGGCTTCTTCCAAGACGTGCAGGTTTTATGGCAGCTGGACCAGAAGGGGCAAGATCAAATGCTCTCACTGGGCAGCTTCACAGCACTGTGAAGAAAGAAGGATGTTAATGGTAGCGCTCCCTCTTTTCTTGGCAGATTATTACCATACCTTGACTGAGCCTGTGAGGAGGTCCTCCAGCCTGCATGCATCACATTGGTTTTTACACACAGAAGTGCAGAGTGACAACTGAGAACATTATCAAAAAGTCTAAACTTTGGGCCTTATGCTAGCACAGCTATCACATCTTTACCTAGATGTTTCTTTGAAGACCACCACTCAGCAAAATTCCATCCAATGATGTGATCAATGTCATCCTGTATTTTTTAATGTTGAAAACAAAAGTATGTGTTACCAAAATAGAAAAGTTAGACGTTCAAATACTTCTGACCATAACCAGGCATTGCTTTAGATCAATGTTTGCTTGAAGAACACTTGTTAGGAAGGTTTGATCATCGGTGTGGTCACGGTGAAGTTATATTTTTGAATCAAAAAAACAAAAGCGTTGTCGGCTTGGAATAGTTCATCTCACTCTATATGAACCATCTTTATTTTAGAAATGTAGGCCTGTGTGTTTCACTAATGTGAGTTAAAGAAGCCACACAATGTTAAAAAGGGAAATTCTGCCTGAGCGCGTCAAACTGCTGATGACAATAAAGCTGCACACATGCCACAGATGTAGCCAAACACTTGGGAAACCAATAAATGTCAAGTTTTTGTCCTTTGTGTCCTCCCTAATTCCTCTTGAGCATTTGTAAAAGTGTATTTTCTGTAGTACCTCCTTTGTGAGTAAATGGATTCACTTTTCAAATACAGAAGACTAATACATGTATACCTACAGCCTGAGAAAGCCTGTTGAAAGGGTTAGAGGGGGATTAAAGGATAATCGAAGACAAACTACATTGCGAGAAAGGAAAACAAAGGTGCCCCCTGAAGCAGACAAAGAGCTTCTGCACAGAATCACCAGGAGGCTTCTGTTTCTTCAGCACCAGGAGGTAAAAAGACTATTGACAGAATACAAGGGAATTTTTTTGTTACTAATTGTTATAAAGCCTACAAAGCCATCTGCTTTAACATTCTGTGAATCTGGTTGATACCCAGGTGGGTGGCAAAGGAAAAGTCATGCATTGGAGTGGGAAAGTTTAAAGCAAGAGAAGCTGGCTGGAGAGTTAGAACTATTTAGTTAATCCAGAAACAAAATGTGCACAATTCCTACAAAAACAGTTCAGTATTTCCCCAATAGCAAACCATGGAGTGCTAACAACCTGAAGAACAAATTAAACAAACACAAAATCAAGTGGCTAACCCAGCCACTGGGGTCGCACAAGCCAATGTGGTTTCAGTGGTGGTCCCAAGCCTGGGTAAATTGGGAAGGGAAGATTGGCAACTCAGGAAGATGTCAGGAAGGGCATCCAGCATAAAACCTGCACCAATTCAAACATGTGGAAGAGAAGCAGAATGTCCTAACCGGATCAGTTGTGGCCCAGGTTTCCACCAACTGCCACTGATGGTGGGAACTATGCTACTGCTGGGCAAAGAAGGCAAGGGAGAACAAGAGGAGGAAAGCAGGTTCAAAGACAATAGGAGAGGAGGAAGGAAAACAGTGTGGAGTTCAGAGTCGTAACTTTGAATGTTGGCACTATGACTGGTGAAGGGGGCGAGCTGTCCGACATAATAGAGCAGAGAAAGATAAATGTACTGTGTGTAAAGGAGACCAAGTGGAAAGGGAGCAAGGCCAGAAGCATTGGTGCTGGGGGCAAACTGTTCTATTACGGTGTGGACTACAAGAGAATGGGGGTAGGGATAACTGTGAATGAAGAGTATGTTAGGAATGTTCTGGAGGTGAAGA
This sequence comes from Erpetoichthys calabaricus, assembly GCF_900747795.2. Taxonomy (NCBI): domain Eukaryota; kingdom Metazoa; phylum Chordata; class Cladistia; order Polypteriformes; family Polypteridae; genus Erpetoichthys; species Erpetoichthys calabaricus. The sequence goes on along the minus strand of NC_041397.2, from coordinate 287,312,841 downwards.
GAACGTCTGGCAGAGTGATAAGCATAAAGTTGGAAATCAAAGGAGCAATGTTAAACGTAATCAACGCATATGCTCCGCAAATGGGATGTGAGATGAAGGAGAAAGAAGTTTTCTGGAGTGAGTTAGACAAAATGGTGGAGAGTACACCCAAAGAAGAAAGAGTGGTGATCAGAGCAGAACTTAATGGGCACGTTGGAGAAGGAAGCAGTGGTGATGTGGGAGGTGATGGGCAGGTATGGTGTCAAGGAGAGAATTGATGTAGGGCAGATGGTGGTTGACTTTGCAATCAGGATGGAAATGGTGGTGATAAATACATAGTTTAGGAAGAAGTAGGAACACAGGTGATGTATAAAAGTGGAGGAAGGAGTACACTGGTGGGATATGCCCTAAGTAGGAGATGCAATGTGAAAGAGATTACAGACTATAAGAAAGAGGGACCAAGAAGAGGACATGCTGCAGATCAGTGTGATAAAGGATGCATATGGAAATTTGCTGACAAACAGCAAGAGTGTGTTGAAAAGGTTAAAGGAGTACTTTGAGGAACTTATGAATATAGAAAACTAGCTGAGTAAGCCTGTGCTGTAAAAAGCCAGAGTTCCTAGAAACTATTGAAATTGTCAGAAAAAAACTGAAATGTAGAGATGTCAGGTACTTGAAAGGAACTACTCTGGGTGTCTCTCTCCTAGGAGGTTTTGTTTTGCCGACATGCTCGCATTGCTTGTGCATTAGTGGCTTAGGGACTTTTCTTTCTTCGGAGGTTTTGTTTTGCCGATGTGCTCGCCTCACTTGTGTATTAGCGGCTAAGCAAGTTTTCTGTTTCCTCGGAGGTAGAACCTTTACCTCAAATCCCCCTCTCACTTCCGGGCCAGACAGACAGACACTTCTACGTGTAGACGTTTATATATAAGATGAGAGACAGTGTAGGTTGGATGAAGTGGAGAAAATAAATCACAAAGTAGCAGGGATCAGAAGGTAGGAAAGCTATAAAGAGAATGAAAAGTGAAAAACCAAGTGGAGGCACAGAAATGTGAGATGGCAGTAGAGTCTCTAACTAGATTGCTTAACAAAATCTTGAAAATCTAGAAGATGCCTGAGGAATGGTGAAGAAGTATATTAATACCAATTTTAAAGAATAAGGGAGATGTGCAGAGCTGCAGTAACTACATGGGTATAAAGATCATTAGCCACACCCTGACATTATGGGCAACGGTGATGGATGCTAAGCTGAGAGAAGAGGTAGCGATCTATGAGGAGCAATATGGTTTCATGGCAAGAGTACTACAGATGCGATGTTTACTTTGAGTGTTGATGGAGAAGTAGAGAGAAGGTCAGAAGGAATTACATACATTGGATGTTTGTGGACTTAGAGAAAGCGTATGACAGCATGTCAAGAGAGGAGTTATGGTACTGTGTGAGGAAGTCAGTAATATCAGAAAAGTTTGTGAAGGTGGAATAGGATATGTATAAGCACAGTGTGACTGCAGTGAGGTGTGCAGTTGAAATGACAGCCTGGTTCAAGGTGAGAGTGGGATTACATCAAGGTAATGGTGGTGAACAGGGTGACAGATGAAGTGAGACAGAAGTCTCTATGGACTATGATGTTCACGGATGACATTGTGATCTGTAGTAAGAGTAAACACATGAGGGGAAGAAGGGGAATGAGAGTCAGTAAGAGTAAGATGGAGTACATGTGCTTGAATGATGGATGAAAGGTAGTAAAAGCATGTCTCTACAAGGAGCAGATTTGGTGAAGGTAGATGAATTTAAATACTTGGGTTCACCAGTCCGGAGCAAGAGAGAGTGCCACAGAACAGTGAAAAAGAGAGTGCAGGCAAAGTGGACTGGGTGGAGAAAAGTGGCAGGAGTGATTTGTGATAGAAGAGTAACTGCAAGAGTGAAATGGAAGGTCTATAAAACGGTAGTGAGACCAGCTATACTGTATGGTTTGAGACGGTGACACTGACAAAAACACATGAGGCAGAGCTGGAAGTGACAGAGTTGAAAATGCTACAATTTTCGCTGGGGGTAATGAAGGTAGACAAGATTAGGAAGGAGTATATTTGAGGGACAACACAGGTGTGACAGTTTGGTGACCAAGTGAGATAGACTAGATTGAGATGGTTTGGGCACGTGCAGAGGAGAGATAAGGGGGGTACATCGGGAAAAGAATGCGGAGGATGGAACTACCAGTCAGGTGTCCCTGTAACTGTCAGAATTTGTCCCCTGTGGGAACACCCACAAGACTAGAATTCCTCTCATGAGACAACCATTATCTAATAACAGTCAGTCAGTCAGTCAGTCAGTCAGTCAGTCATTGTCCAACCCGCTATATCCTAACACAGGGTCACGGGGGTCTGCTGGAGCCAATTCCCAGCCAGCACAGGGCGCAAGGCCGGAACAAACCCCAGGCAGGACGCCAGCCCACCGCAGTAATAACAAAGTATAGCTGATAAAATGAATTGTCAGATTTATTAATAGAAACATGCAATAAACTAAAGAAATAAAATAAGTCCAATCTTAGAAAAGAAAATTAATAAACACAATTAACAGTAAAAAAAAAAAACTATATGAATTACTACCTTAACAGGGTGGAGGGATTTGTATGTCCCAATGACCCTAGGCCCTATGTTGTTGAGAGCAATTGGTTCTGAGTGAGTGTTCTCATGAACTTTATGAGAAGAGCTAGCAAGGACCCATTAACCTGGCCCAGAAACAGGAAATCAGGGTCCCCTCCTGGAGTCTGGACTGGGGAGGGACCTCCTGATTGTTGGCTTTACCTACAGGGCCAGTGCAAGAACAACTTAAATCAGCAACATGGGATTGTCCTTCAGTGGACCCACCACCTACAGAAGTAGCTATAAACGACTGGTGCATTGTGGTTTGGGTGGCAGTCAAAGGTAATTGTTTTAGAAAAATCAATCCCCGGATGCTAAAACCAACTCTACAGACACAAAATGTGACCTCTCTAGGGGTAAAAAAAACCGAGCCAGTGAGGGGGTTAGAGAAGTATCATACAGAAACAAAAATTCATGGTTCCTGGTTCAATTTTATTCCACTCTGAAGTTTCCCAGGGGGAGTGGCAGTGTATGTTGAAGTTTACCTGGGTAAACGAGAGCATTACCTCCCTGTAACTCTGATTAAGGGAAAAGTCTCTGAGTAATCATCCTTCTTGGAGTTTTGGTGGACTTGGGAATTCTGAAAGGTGCTCCCTGAGGGGACTCTATTGTTTTTTGTTTGTTTTTTATTTCGCCTTATACAATTTCTTGTATTAGGAATTTGTTAGTTTTTGCGTACCCGTTGGGGTCAGAGCACAGGGTCAGCCATTGTACAGTGCCCCTGGAGCAATTACAGGTTAAGGGCCTTGCTCAAGGGCCCAGCAGAGTAGGATCTCTTTTGGCAGTGACGGGGATTCGAATCGGCAACCTTCTGGATACCAGCTCAGATCCTTAGCCTCAGAGCCACCACTCCGCCTGGGAGACTTAAATTTTAATGTGGACATTGGCAGTGAAACCTGAAAAGGTGTGACTGGGAGGAATGACCAACCTGATATGGACCAGAGAGATATTTTTTGTCAAACTTCTGCACTAGTCACAGTTTGTCCTTAACAATGTTATGATTCAAATTTCTCATTTATGTCTATTTGTCAGTTTGTTTAAGTTTTGGTAACTGATTATTTATTTTCTACATTTTGACGTATCTACTGCTATAATAAGTGAATTTTGTGTGTGGTCGACTAAGAGGTGGGGTCACCTGTCCATTAACGTCAAGCGATTTCCTTTAGCCCAATAAAGGTTGAGAAAAAACAGTCCCTTGTGGTTCATTAAAGGTGTTGCTTTGGCAAGTTCTCCTGTGTTAATTTCTCTTTTTGATTGTAGTTTATAGGATTTTTTACCCCTATGCTCTGTTTTTCAACTTTTCTATGGATTTGCGTATTGGGACTGTGTTTACTAATGGGAATCCCAGATTTGATAGCATCTGTGTCTTCTGTGGTTCTCTGAACTTTGTATTTCAGATTGTATTTTATAATAAACCTTTTATTCATAAAGATTTCACATTTACCCTTTTTCTGACTAGCCCTTTAAGGACCTGTTCTTTGGCCACTAAGCTTCAGCTTCCAAATGTTTGCTAAGTGAACAGGATGATGAGCAAATTGGGCTGAAAGGCCTTGTGACAGATAGGAGGCGCTGTTGTCCCCTTGAACCCTCGGACAATATGTCAGACATCAGATAAAAGTCCAAAATGACTTTATTATAATAATAATTGTGCACAAAGCACCTCCACACCACTATAATCAATAAACAATCAATTCTCAATACAATTCTCAACAATGATAATCCTCCACACCTCCCAGCAGCTCAGTCACCCTTCCTCCCAACTCGGCTCAAATGCTGGGGTTACCCATAGTCCTTTTATACTTGTTGACCCAGAAGTGTTTCTGTCCCTCAGTCCATGTGACTCTTAACACTTCCGGGTCAGGTGAAAACTCCTTTTCTTCATCCCAGAAGTACGTCATTTCTTCTGTCCCTGCGACTAGCACGCACTTCTGGGTTATAGTGCACATAGCAATCCCTGGACCTCCCTGCAGCGTCCCCTTGCGGTCCCCATGGTATCCAGCAGGGCTGTGCAGTAAAACTCCAATGTCCATGAGGCCCTGTTGGAATTCGGGGTACCTTCATGTTGCAGGGAGGGCTCCATCTGGCAGCCTGGGTGTATTGGCCGGGGTGAATGGTCAGCCATATCCCACAGCCTGTTCTCATCACAATGTCACAATGATTCTAATATTCTAATTTAAATGTATAGTTTTTGTTGAATTGTTAAAATTGATGTATTGAAACAGTGGTTCCCAAACTCAATCGTGGGGACCCACTGCGGCTGAAGGTTTTTGTTCCAACCAGATTCACAATCGGTGATAATCAATAACAACTGATCTCATTTAATTAGCTGGTCTTTTTTAATTTTCTCTTATTCTGCATTCAGAAAAGCATAACAGTATGGTTTTTACAACAACAACATTTATTTATATAGCACATCTTCAAACAAATGATGTAGCTCAAAGTGCTTTACAGGATGAAGAAAGAAAAAAATATAAAAAATAGAAATAGAAAAATAAGATTAGACAATACTAAATAACAAAGAATAAAGTAAGGTCTGATGGCTGGGAGGACAGAAAAAAAAAACTCCAAGGGCTGGAAAAAAAATAAAAACAAAATCTGCAGGGGTTCCAAGGCCACAAGACCACCCAACCTCCCCTAGGCATTCTACCTAACATAAATGATCTAAATCAGTCCTCATGGTTTTCAGACTGCACAAGAAAGAATTTGATGATGATGGTCATGTGGACCTCTGGCCTTCAATTCATCAATGCAGGGACTGCACGGTGCCTTGATCAGGTGGTGGTGGAGCAGATCACCACCACAGAAAACCAGTAAAAGAACAGCAGAGAAAGTAGGGGTTAGTACGGATTGTGGAGTCATGATAAAAATGAAAAAATCAATGCATATACAGAATATCAGGGTTACACTAAAATGAAGCTATAAGAAAGCAATGTTAAAATAATAGGTTTTTAGCAGTTTTTTAAAGTGCTCCACTGTATTAGCCTGGCAAATTTATATCGGTAGGCTATTCCAGATTTTAGGTTCATAACAGTTGAAGGCTGCCTCACCACTCCTTTAAAGTTTAGCTCACAGAATTATAAGCAAACACTCATTTGAAGATCTAAGGTTACAATTTGTAGTGTAAGGTGAAAGGCATTCTGAGATATGGGATGGGAGCAGATTATTTAAGGCTTTGTAAACCATAAGCAGTATTTTAAAGTCAATTCTAAATGACACAGGTAACCAATGTAGTGACATCAAAACTGGAAAGATGTGCTCGGATTTTCCTTTCTGAGTTAAGATTCTAGCAGCTGCTTTCTGCACGAGTTGCAATCGATTGATGTCTTTTTCGGGTAGTCCTCATTGGAGTGCGTTACAGTAATCTAGCCGACTAAACACAAAAGTGTGAACTAATTTTTCAGCATCTTGTAAAGTTATCCATCCATCCATCCATCCATTGTCTCCCGCTTATCCGAGGTCGGGTCGCGGGGGCAGCAGCTTGAGCAGAGATGCCCAGACTTCCCTCTCCCCGGCCACTTCTTCTAGCTCTTCCGGGAGAATCCCAAGGCGTTCCCAGGCCAGTCGAGAGACATAGTCCCTCCAGCGTGTCCTGGGTCTTCCCCGGGGCCTCCTCCCGGTTGGACGTGCCTGGAACACCTCACCAGGGAGGCGTCCAGGAGGCATCCTGATCAGATGCCCGAGCCACCTCATCTGACTCCTCTCGATGCGGAGGAGCAGCGGCTCTACTCTGAGCCCCTCCCGGATGACTGAGCTTCTCACCCTATCTTTAAGGGAAAGCCCAGACACCCTGCGGAGGAAACTCATTTCAGCCGCTTGTATTCGCGATCTCGTTCTTTCGGTGGGGCTCGATGGCGAGCGCCTGGTGGCCGGGCCTGCACCCATGGGGCTCGGCCGGGCACAGCCCGAAGAGGCAACGTGGGTCCCCCTTCCCATGGGCTCACCACCTATGGGAGGGGCCAAGGAGGTCGGGTGCAGTGTGAGTTGGGTGGTGGCCGAAGGCGGGGACCTTGGCGGTCCGATCCTTGGCTACAGAAACTTGTAAAGTTATAAGGGATCTAATTTTTGCTTTATTCCTTAAGTGAAAAAATGTCCTAGTAATCTGATTAATATGTGATTTAAAATTTAGGTCAGAGTCCATAATTACTCCAAAATACTTAAACTTGATCCATTAGGCTTAAAAGTCAAGACAGAGGTTATTTCTAATACCCTCATTATATCTATTTTTGCCAATCACTAAGATATCTGTTTTCTCCTTATTTAGTTTCAGAGAACTACATTACATTTATAAGACATTTAGAAATAGTTCTATTTTTTTAAAGCTATAAATGCTTAACTCTCTTTTGTTATTTTCCTATTATTTTCCCCTTTTCCTGTGTAGTTTTCTCCCTTCATTTAACCCTTATGGTGACAATTAACAACCAGCACAGCAGACACCCGGGATGATGAAAGCAGCAACGACTTGAGTGTCAGACCCGCTAATTAGTAAATAACCAATTTAATAACCAGAACACCTGGAAACGCAGAATGAAAATTAGGTTGAAAATACTGTTAATGACTTAAACAATCCTACATATTCCCCATATAACTGCTTATTATATTTTAATAAAAATCTACCAAACTTGTAATTTCTACATTGACTCCAAAACACAGAAACTGAGAAATAATGGCTCACTTAATTAGGCTAAGAGTCCAAGTTGGTTGGGACAACAACCTGCAGCTACAGTGGGTCCCCGAGTTTGGGAACCACTGTATTAAAACTTGCTTCCTTTATTACCATACTATACTGTACTGCAGTGGCTCTGAAACCTTTGGGCAAGCCCCCCTAGGGGGGCGCAAAGTAACAAAAAGGGGGGTGCGAAGATGTGAAAAAATGAAAAAAGAATCGAAAATATGAAAAATACATTTATTGAAACCAAAAAAAATTAACTTAAACTACATTCTGATACTAGAAAAATAAATATACAGTAGAGTTAGATAAATGTCGATAAAAGTTAAGTAGGTATAATAAAATATGCATCTATGATATATCATTAATTAAAAAGAACTAATTGGTCTTAGTGAGCTCCTTTCAAAAAAACATTAGGGGGGGTGTGATTAAAACTGTTATAAAAACTCGGGTCGCAAATACTTAAAGGTTGAGAAACGCTGCTGTGCTGTATCCTACCATTCTACCCCACATCATGCTTTACCACTATACAACAAGGTTACAGTTTCAGTGCAATCTTTTATTGACTGTAAGTAAACCAAAGGACAGTATGTCTATGTGAAAATACAATGAATACTGTTTTCAAAAGCAATTCAATAATTTATACTGCTCAAAAGGGAACACTTCATCACCCCAAGTCTTACACCAAGTCAGTTAAGCTTCAGGGATATCAATCTGTTCAGCTAGGAAGCACAAATGATTGTGAATCAACTTCACCTGCTTTGGTACAAATGAAAGTGACATCTGGGGCACTGGAGAGGCAACAGTATGACGACCCAGAAACGTAATGGCTTTGTATGTGGTGACCATAGACAACTTCTCTCTTCTCATCATCCTGCCTGACTGATTCCTCTCTAGTTTTGGACTTTGCTAGTGTTCTTGTCACTACTGGTAGCATGAGGCGATTCAGGTTGCACAAGTAGCTCCAGGATCTACACATATATAAGTATATGTACTGTATATTCTAGCATATACCACTAATGTCTTTGTTTTTTGTTTTTTTTTTTTACAAAAGCACAACTGTAGGTCTGAATTAAAAATGGAACTGTAACCTTTTGCTTTGATTACTTCAATACATTACATATTTTTTATCTTTTGATTTACCTTTTTCTAATGCATGCTTACATGAGACCTCCGTAGATGACCTCAGAGAGTGAGAGGTGGGTGGATTGGTTCTTGGCAACAGTCCAGTCCAGCTAGGCCCTGGATCATATTTACCACCAGACAGATTTATGGGTTGGGTTGGAGGTGGTGGTGGTTCTGCATGTCTTTAATGGAAATGCAAGACATTGTTTTCAAGTGAGAAGACAGTGTGAAAGAAAAATTAACTGCTTGCAAGCTACTTAGGGTTAAGAGCTGACAAAGCCGTGATGTTATAATGGCAGGTTATTCAAACAGGCGTCTGTCATAAGATGGTACAGTAAGCTCACCTAGGAATATTTCCAGTTTCTTAGGAACGCGTCTATTTGACACAGGAAAGATGACCTTTCCTTCTTTAGGGTCTATCTGATTAGTGGAAAAAAATAAGAGCAGATGGCCCCTGTTAGGTTATATAGCACGATGTGTGAAGTACAATCCAAGGAGGTTCTGCTCAACCTTTATAATGCACTGGTGAGGCCTCATCTGGAGTACTGGGTGCAGTTTTGGTCTCCAGGCTACAAAAAGGACATAGCAGCACTAGAAAAGGTCCAGAGAAGAGCGACTAGGCTGATTCCAGGGCTACAGGAGTTGAATTATGAGGAAAGATTAAAAGAGCTGAGCCTTTACAGTTTAAGCAAAAAAGAATATTAAGAGGTGACCTGCCTGAAGTGTTTAAAATTTTGAAGGGAATTAGTACAGTGGATTGAGACTGTTATTTTAAAATGAGTTCATCAAGAACACGGGGACACAGTTGGAAACTTGTTAAGGGTAAATTTCGTACAAACATTAGGAAGTTTTTCTTTACACAAAGAACGATAGACACTTGGAATAAGCTATCAAGTAGTGTGGTAGACAGTAAAATGTTGGGGACTTTCAAAACTCGACTTGGTGTTTTTTTGTAAGAAATAAGTGGATAGGACTGGCGGACTTTGTTGGGCTGAATGGCCTGTTCTTGTCTAGAGTGTTAATGTTCTAATGTTCTAGCGTACTAAAACAAAATGCTTAAGTAAACAATATTATGTTTATTTTTGAATAATAAGGGGAAGGGGGAGGAAGAAGAAATTATAAAAAGCCAATAGAAAAAAAATGTAACTTTGCTCTTCTTCTTTGCAGTGTAGAATCCAGGCACTCTTCTGTGACTGAATAAAAATCTAATTGATTGAACTATTCCTGTCTTGCTTTGGGTTTTTTTTCTTCCACAACAGTTTCAGTCTACGTAGCTTATTCAGCTAGGTAATATTCAAGCCTACACTTTTACACATCTTTTACTTTGACGTATTAATCAGGGTACCGGCTTGTCTCCACTCCTTCACTATCTTCTTATTACAATGGATAAACAAAAGAAAAAGCAATCTGCAAATACAAATATAATGCAAAACAGTTTTCAAAGTGCCACTGAATATAACAATGAAACAGTTGGGAAACAAGTGGGAAATATAATTTAACATGCCTATGGGGCATTGAATTACTGAAGACCAAATTAGCCAGTGTTAGTTTGTGCAGTCTGCAAGAACAATGTAGAGTATTTAGAGAAGCATGGAATACATCATTGACTAAAAAATCGTGAACTTCAAGAGTAACAGTAAGCAAACTTATTATTATATGCATTTTAATATTGAAAAACAGCCTTTATCTTACTGAGCACGGAGTGCAGGTTGCATGGTGAAGAGGGAAACCATTCTCAACATTTCCCATTACTGATTATGGTATTAATGGTCTTGGACACAAATTTTATGTTTTCTTTTTATCCATTTGAGAAAATGACAACATTCAGGACCGTTTAAGCAGTGCCTAATGTCACTTGATTTCTGCCACGTAGAAAGGGAATGACACTGACACAGGATGTTTATGTATTCCTTCCCCTTTTCAGCTAAGTTTGCATTAACTTTTTTAGACTTTGTCTATTTTCTGACAAGTTATTTTTTTAATGAGTTGCCACTGCTGTCGTTTTCAGGGTTGGAGATATCATGCACATGTGTTTGTCTTTTATTTTTAATAAGGTCAACCTTCTCATTTTGACTGGATTTTGACGTGCTGTCTCTTCACTTTGCCATTTCTGAATAGCCATATAGTCTTGGGCACATAACAGACACAAAATAAAACATTAAAAATAAATAAATAGCAGCAACTGATTCAGTTAAAATGACTTCCTTTTCACAATTACTAAGTTATAGTTTAGTTCTGACTTGTCCCCAGCTTGCTAATGGTAATTGCTACTGTGAAAGAATGAGTCTCATCACACTGGAAAGGTTTGGGGGCAGCCACCTGTATATTGTCCCTGGCTGCAAAAGGTTTAAAGAAAAACAAGAAGTTGTTGTTAGGTTGAGTTCCAGGATTGAACTGAACTGGTAGGAAAGATGGAGGTTTTATATGCAGTGAACCGGAAGTGATGTCATTTGGCCAGAACAGGAAGGGACGTCAGTCTGGGGGCCAGAACAGGAAGTGACATTAAGTCAGGCAGGTTTTCCCGTTTTTGGTCTGCAGAGATAACAGAAATAGATTTATAGCACCCCGCCACCCCCTGGCCTGGCAGGTAATTACCTCCACTTGGCCCACTCAGCTTGCTCTTAGTCGCACATGTGTGACACTACAAAAATCAAACTTATCGTTCTCGGTGTAACCTCAGATGATGAACAAAGTTCAATATTATAGGCTATCTATTCAACTTTTTTATTCCCCATGTTTTGCAATTTATTAATTTTTCTTTTTTTAACATTAGTAACCCTGTGTTCGGATTCAGCGGGTTGGAAAATGGATGGATGGATATTAGAACAATCCAGACAAGAACACGCTATTCAGCCTAACAAAGCTCACAAGTCATATTCACTTAATTCTTCCAAAATAACATCAAATCCAGCTTTGAAAGTCTCTAAAGTCTTACTGCCTACCCCACTACTTGGTCTCTTATTCCAAGTGTCTCTGGTTGTCTGTGTAAAGAAAAACTTCCTAATGTTTACCCTGAACAAGTTTCCAACTGTGTCCCCATGTTCTTGTTGAACTCATTTTAAAGTAACATCAGAGATTCACTGGACTAATTTCCTTCAAGATTTAAGACTTCAATCACAATAATCTCCTCTTGCTTAAACTGAAAAAACACAGCTCTTTTAATCTTTGCTCATAATTCTAGAAATCTTTGAAGTTAAGTCATATAATCTGTGGGTGCATGTTCTAGCAATTTCTTTCAGTCTGCATTTAAATACTGCCGTGCAAAGGAGTTTTGGGCAGGATCTCAAGTCTTCTTGTGTCATATGGTGGAATTTGAAGTCCCAGTGGAGGCCATTACTGTTTAAGTTCAAGTCAGGTTGCGAGTCTTCTTTGATTTTGTTGAGTCGAGTCTCAAGTCTTCAAATTCAAGTCCAAGTCATGTGACTCGAGTCCACATATCTGAAGGGCCATCTCAACAGCATCATAGACCCCCGGGCAAAGTGGTGCAGTGGAGTCACGGTTTTGATAGCAAAGCAGAAACATACATAAGCATCAGAAACATCGTGGGCACCTTATGCTCCTGGTGCCCCCGGTCATTGCATATCTTGGGTTGACTTTCTGCAATCATTCAACAGAAAATCCAGATTTAGGCGATAGATGGTTGACTCAAAAAAATAAAATCCAGTAAAAAGCAAGAGGATACACAGGTTAAATGTGTACCCTAATATGTTTAATATGAAAATGATATGAAAATATGTTTGGTTTAATGAAAGCAATGGGACTTGTAGTAAATTTTAATTCTGGTCCATAATTTAAAACAAAAACTACTTTATCCTTCCATTCTTCCATTCATAAAAAAGAGCGACAAACCTAGAGAACATTTTTTTCTGTTTTATTTTTTTGTCTAAATGTAACTAGACTGAATAGATTTATGAACATGTGATCACCATTTCCACTAACAAGATATAACTTATTGAAATCCTAGAAACTCAACTGACCAGAGGCTGTGCAGTTTATAACATGTTTAATTTGAATTTATACCAAACGTTGCTTGCTCCTTTTTTTTTTTCGAGTGGATGAGAGTTCAAAGTGTTGAGACGGACCTGCATGTCACAAAGTTGGGAAATTGAGGATGTGGCCTTCCATGATTAAATGTTGTACTTTTGCTTTTCTTTCCTTCTCTCTCATTATTGTGAATCTGTTTCTTTTTAACGTTGCATGCTGACTTCACGCTGCTATTCCGTTCTTCTGACAAGACACAAAACCTCAGCGAGATTTGCAAAGTGGGTGCAGATGAGAAAGCAAGAAAGTAGAAGCAGGTGGACTACGGAATCCATGACAGTAGGATATTGATTATGAAGGCTACTACCTACCAGCACACAGAGTGATCCTGACCAATCCTGGTGAAGTAAGGTGCAGTTAAAGAAGCACAGAGAAGGAGAAGGGTGGCATTGTGTTGGAATCAAGTCACTTTCTCCCACCGACAGACAGAAGAATCCAATAAATGGCATACTGTTCCACGCTAGCTATTACTATGTTTGCTCCTTCCAGACTCCTGCCAACAAGAATGTCAGTTATGGTCCACAATGGAAAGGATAGAAAAGTGAAGTTCAAAAATTAAACAATGTGCTCTATAAAGATGCTTCAACCAGTGAGGTAAAAACAAACAGACACATTACAGATTCTTGACTGAGATGTCATTCTGTGTTCCATTTACCTCAGAAGTTGGCTGTCAGAGCTAGGAATGTCATCACACCTGAGCTCACCGTGTTGCAGTAAAACATTTGAAAAACCAATACAGTCGACTCCAGGACAACCTTTTTTGCACTTACTTATTTTGTGCATCCAAACACCGCAGCAACATGTCAACAGATAGAAGTTGAACGGTACTGTGTGTACGACCGATTTGATGAGACACAAACAGACAGAAGTGCTAATAAACAGTATAATACTACTGCTTTCACTTCTATTGATATGCAGTGCAGCCAACTTGTATTTTAAAGTCAGGGTTGGTGAGGCTCTCCTGACTTTCTGAGGAAGAAATACAACTTGGGTGGCATTCTAGTTGAAACTTCCTACTGGGAATTCAGAAATTCCAACTTCCGAGTTCAAATGGAACACAGCTTAGCTACAATCGTTACAGAATGAGAAGCCCCTTGTCTTGTTTGTTAGTGTGTATTAGAGAGATGTATGAAACTTTATGAACAAGAAGGTTCAGGGGTCATCAATGTCAATGGGAATAGGAATGTCGGAAAGGGCAATACTCTTAATAACTCACCACCTTATATGGATAAATTGGTCAATTTGTTACACTCACTTAATTCGCTACTCTCATCACTCTGCACAGACGGTGGAAAATCCTAAATCCTACAGTGTGTCATAATTTTGCCCTTAAATCAAATCATAACTGGCACATAACAAGACAAGTCGCCTAACAAAAATACATTGATGATGCATTAAACAAACATGACAAATATACAGCATTACAAACCATAATAATATTTAATAGTACATCCACACAAATAATGGTTTGCTACTTCAGTACAGTACAGTGCACATAGTATACAGTATTTACACTGTTAATAAAAAAAACTTCACCATAGTTAAATCAAAACACAAATCCAAGAGTTACAAGAGTTCTTCAAAATGTTTGGACACTTTTTTGTTTCCAATCATTTATGTGAGTTTACAACAGCTGGTTCAGTACCCTAAGTGTGTGCCTGCCTGTCAGCGTATAGCTGCCACTGAGCCTTAAACGTGGGTGCAGATTGCTTTTTCAGGCTACTTTTATAGAACAGAAGCACACCGTTTGTTGAGTGTAGCTCGGTTTAATGCAGGATCTTCAAGGTATCAGAGAATTGATAGCCAGGAGTTAATGAGGTAAAGGAAAACCAGGTGAGAGCTAAAAATACCAAATCCTTCAGGCAGCCAAAACATGAAAGCAAATCAGAAGTCTAAAGCAGAAAGAAGTTCAAAACAATTGAAACCAAAACCTGAAATTAGGGCTTACTTGTTAAAGAAGCTAACTATCACTAAATTTGAGATTCGAGATATTTATCCACTGAGGGATGATGCACACTGGCACCGCCATCACATTTATACAATCACATCCTATGACATAAAAGAAGCAATGATCGCAGTCTTGTGACACATCCAATCGCATCATGTAAACCAAAAATGAAACAGAATGGGAATGAAATAAAACTTTATCAAATTGAACAAAAAACCCTCAGGCACATACCTGCGTTCTACCCATTGAAAAAATATCAAATAAACCAAACTATATGGACAGAACTGGTTAATAATTACCATATATACTTGCGTTAAAGTTTTCCCGTGGATAAGTCAGGGCTTGATTTTACCGTATAATTTCCGGTATTTTAAAATGTCGGTCCTATAAGTCGAATGTGGAAAACTCACGCTATTGTCCAAGAGATTATGATATGCTAACACCCACCTCAGAGAATAACCACGGAGCACACAGCCTTTTTTTATCTATGTATTGTGCCTATGTGACCACGCGGTAATATCCAAACTATTCCGAAGCGACGCTTGAACTGTTTTGTGTTTTTTGTATCTCACACCTTCATACACCTTTATCGTAAGAGCATCTCTTATCTATGATGGAGTATTAGATCAGAAGAAAATATGAAGCTGGTTTTAAATTAAAAGTCATTGAAGTGGTGAAAGAAATTGGTAACTGCACTGCTGAAACAAACTTCGATGTGTCTGAGAAACTGTTGCGAAATTGGAGGAAGCAAGAAGATGTAAAAAAAAAAAATTAAGTGTCGCATTTTTGAACGGGCATATAAGTCGGGGTCTGATTTTATGATCGATTTTTCGGGTTTCAAGACCCAACTTATACATGAGTATATACGGTACATTGACACTGACACTATGTCTTCTTAATTCCTTGTTTCTCTAATAAAAGAGGTCTTTCCAGAACTGAGGATTTCCGTGTTTCAGATTGTTATGGAGGACAAGTGGAAGTTTGTTTACGCTGACTTTATCAAACATCACTGGAGTTTTCTTGTTCAAGTAGAACAATGCAGCTGTCTTTTATGCAATTAAGCAATTTTGGAAACTCCAGAATTATTGCACTGGATGTGACATAAAGCTGGATTTGCAAAGACCTGTGTCCTGGCATTATTTATGCGATACGGTGCCTATTTGCACCAAATAAATCAAGAAAGAGTAGTGTGATTTTTCTAGGCAGAAAATGTTAAAGGAACTGGTGTTCACAACCATTAATACTGTAGGTGTGACTAAGTTTAAATATGATGCTTTACCTGTTGCAAGTGCATACAAGTTCTAGGAGGAAATTCATGCATTGTCGGATGAGATATGAACAGCATGACTATCATATTAAACCATTGATGAGTACTGGGAAGAAGCTACGGCCAGAAGAGTAATGATAGAGGAAATCTTGTTATAGCTTGGAGAAGTTATTAAACTGCAGGTGGTGGTAAAAAGTGGAGCATAAATGACTTTGCACTTGCTGTGTTTTGAAAATGTATTAAAATATTTTGATTGTTTTAATAAAATATATCATTGTGCTTGGCATTATATCTCATTTACTATACTTAAAAGAGAAGTTTCAGCTTTTGCTTGGAATTGTGGGAGATGCTGGAAATTTAAACTGCTGCAAGTTTGGTAGCTGTTACATCATGGATGGTTCTTCTACAGCTGAAGTAAGACTTTAAAGTAAACTTGCTGATATGCTTTGTTTAAATTATTTAAATGATGTATTGTTTCCTACTGGGACAAAAGAAACTTTTAAAATACAATTCTAATTAATAAGAATTGTGTATGTTTCAGAAAGCCTTTATATTAGTTATACAGTAGATTCAGAAACTATTCAGTCCCCTTCACTTTCTGCATGCTTTATTGTGTTGTACAATGAATTTTAAATGGACACATTTGCCATTTTTGCCCAGCAATCAGTGCTGAATCCTACAAATAGGCCTGAAATCCTATTAGGCCCCAAAAGTCAAAGTAGGCCTGACCCTGAAACTCAGAAGGAGGTCTAAACTGAAAATCAGGCCTGGTCAACCGAAAATGGTCAAGGCTTATACAGACTTCTAAATATCCCAGTTTGCAAATATAGTGTCACATGTTGTTATCTTTTAGTGAGTCTTTAAATATCATTAGTGTTATATAATGTTTTTGTTAGGCTTTCAGTACTGTTTGGTTTCATTAATTTGTGCCCGTGTTGGCTATAGCATACTTATAGTTTGGGTAAAAATCCTATTTAGTATGCTAAGCCTTCCAAATCTTCGGGATAGATTTGGTAGAAAAGACTTGATTGGGACATTTGGAGGCTGGAAGATAGAAAGGCTGAGATTCCATTTTGGATATTTAAGCCTCCTTTTACCTTTTTGTTTTGTTTGTGTTTTTGAGGGAGTTTTCTAGTGGTAGAATTCTCAACGATAAATCCCAAATGGGAAAGAAAAGCCATTAGAAACCACATATCACCACATTTTGTTTGAAGAGAAACTTAACAACTGGACTCAAGGAAATCCAAACTGCAAAGAATTACATAAAAAAAGATAAGCAAACATAACCAAAGAACTGAAAAACTTTGTCAAAAACCCAAATCAAGAAAGCAGATAATCCAACAAAACTTGCCATATCTTCAAACAGGGAAATCCACAAAGGGAAACCGAACAGCACACAATTCCTGAGCACTAGCTGAGGAAATCAATGGCCTTAGACCAGAAAACACAGCACCCAGGGGCTTGACATGCAAATGAAAGAAATAATCACAAAAGAAATACATGCAATATAAAATGTAGCAAACTAATACGTCAAATAAACCACAGAAATAATTGAATAAACAACAAAGTAATTCAACTCCAGGCTAAACCATGACATTGTATAATTCCAGCACTGTTTGGAGGTCCTATCTGTCCATCCATCCATCCATTTTCCAACCTGCTGAATACTAACTACAGGGTCACGGGGGTCTGCTAGAGCCAATCCCAGCCAACACAGGGGTATCAGAGTGGTTGGGAACCTTTGGCATCAGTGGCTACTAACACTAAGTTGGACTGTCATATTTTGTAACACTTGTGATGTGTGCGTATTGCTGGATGCCCTGGCAGGGGAGGGCAGCCAAGTGGTCTACGTCAGCTGGACTCTGCTTCTTCACAATGTACAAAATACAATTCCCTCTTATTTTCTCTGTATATTTTGCATGTTAGATCTCTGTTAGCATGAATTCAATTACATTTAAAGTAAAGTCCATGGATCTCTGTATTAACATTAATTGGATTAGTGATAATATGTGTGCTGTGGCAGATGGCTGGGGCCCTTACAAGGCCAGGATGCCTCGACATTGGAAGGACCAGGGGAGACAGCTTGTCCAGGACATTATCTCCCCCAGAATGACAGAGGGCAGCCCTCCTGACTTGCAGTTGGACCACGGGCTTGGAGCATGGAAGCTCAACCCTGCTTTGGCCTGTGGTCACCGCCAGGGGGCAGCTGGACATTTACTGAGCTGTGTTTGGCAGCACTTCCTCCACACCCACAAGTGTTGCTGGAAGAAAGTTGTTGGACACCTGGGGCCTCATGTATAACGCCGTGCGTAGAACTCACACTATAACATGGCGTAAGCACAAAAGCGGGAATGTGCGTACGCACAGAAAAATCCAGATGCAGGAATCTGTGCAAACGCATACTTTCACGTTCTTCCACTACATAAATCCCGATCAGCGTGAAAAGTAACGCACGTGCACGCGCCTTCTGTCCCGCCCCAACTCCTCCCAGAATTACGCCTCTTTGAATATGCAAATCAATATAAATAGCCTTCTGTGAAAAGACAATGGGAAAAGCACAGGGGAAAATATAAGAATTTCAGCGAATACCAAGTGGAGGCAAAGGAAAAACGTACTATTTGTTGGTTTAAACAGTGGTATAATCAACAAAAGAAAGTTGATCGAGTGACAGAGTGTCGGAAAAACTCGAAAGATCAAATTCACAAAGTCGCACAGAAAAAAAAGAAATCACATATCAAAGTCGCCGTGAAAAGGCAAGTCGCAGCCCACCGTCTGAGTGTCATATGAAAGCGTATTAGGGTATAAACAAAAAATATAGGCACACAGTGGGAAAAAAGCATGAAATGTCAACTTTAATCTCGAAATTTCCACTTTAATCACGTAGTTTATTTTGCCATTAAAGTAGAACATTATAAACTTCATCTTAAAATCATTTATTTTACTAGTTTCTCAAGTAGCACGTTAAATGCTTTGTTCTGTATTTGATCTTCTATGTGCTCTGTGTGTGAATCACTACGTGCTTCCGTTCTTTCTCTTTCTCCAACAGAACACAGAATCCATTACATTCGACATATTACAGCTCTCTGAATAATTAAAATACTGAGATGTATACGTGATATCATTTTCATGATGATAGGAATGAAAGCATGTTATTAAACATGAGAACACGGTGGCGCAGTGATTGTTCATATCTCACGCAAGAGGCTTGCTGCACCATGTGCGACCTTCGATGAAATAATTTATTACAGAAGTACTGTCTCTTTCAAACGTACTAACCTCCAATTCCTGTCCATACTTTTCTTTCTCCAATCGCCACACAATCAGCTCTGTAATAGACGTTAAGCCATTTGTAAGCTTAGAACGCCGATTCTTCAAAACTTTTAAGGAACATTGAAATATCTTCGTAGTACATGTTTAATTATTCTATTCGTCTATCCTTCCAGTGTCGCGTCAGCACCAGCAAGAATACAGCGCAAGGCAGGAGCTATCCTTGAACTAACTATACGCTGCGGCACCGTGTCCTCACATGTTTAATTATTAATAATACAGATTATTTAAATGAAGTTAAAGTTTTATCTGTATACTATAAGCAACATATTTTGCTGCATTTCATCTTAAAAATGATATTGTCATCATACGCGCTTTATAAAGTAGCGCAGGTTGTGCAATATTATAACTGTAGTATAAGTTTACAGTGAGGTTATTCTACTTATAAGTACAAACAGTTCTACAAGGAACACTTGATGGACTGATTGAGTGCGTTTATAGTTCTTGGTATGAAACTGTTTCTGAAACGCGAGGTCCGTACAGGAAAGGCTTTGACGCTTTTTGCCGTGGTTGAGGTAGTGTGTACTTGAAACTGTATACCGATAATTCTCTTTCCGATCATCTGCTGCTGTGATTCACACTCAGATACAGTGATATAAATACTCCGAGTGGTGCAGTGAGAGTAATATAGAAAAAGATGATCCGCAGTGGCAACCCTTAACGGAAGCAGCAAAAAGAAGAACAAGATGCAGTGAGCGTAACAATGCTAAAGCAGTTATGGTATTTGGAATACTATGGCTATTCCCTGGCCCATTATATTGCTACAGGTTAATTACAATCAGATGCATTACACTAATAAACAATATGCAGTTAATTTCAGTGTATTTATAAAGCCGCGTCAGGAATGTGGAGCTAAGAAAGAAAGGATGAGCACACAGGAACATTAGTTTGACAATTCTGTGGACCATTATATTGTTACAGGTTAATTACAATCAGATGCATTAAATTTATGAACGATATGCGGTTAATTTCAGTGTATTTGATAAAGCCGCCGCTGTGGATGTGGATCTAAGAAAGAGTAACCACATAGGAACAGTAGCACTGCTTTGACGCTGGGTGCCGCCAGTCTGCAAAACCGAGCGGAGAAATTGCGTACGCCAAGGTATGAGGTACCGTGGAAATGTGCGTGGCTTTACGCCAAGTTTAGGTTTTATACATCGCGATTTGAGCGTGGAAAGGTTCGTACGCAACATTTCTGTGCGTACGCACCGTTTATACATGAGGCCCCTGGAGTCCTTCCAAGTGTCCTATAAAAGGGGCCAGTTGCCACAACTCAGGGCCAGAGTCAGGAGCAGGTGGACAAAGCTTGCTGTCAGGAGGAGCGGAGACGGAGAGAGACAGAATGGGGGAGAGAGAGAGAGAGAGAGAAAGAAGAGAAAAGAGTGCTGTATTGTGCTGTGCTTGGAAACTATGGTACTGTGGGGAACGAGACAAAAGCGTTTCCCACAGCTGAGTAAATGTGTCTTGTGTGCTGAACTTGGGCTCTGCGTCTGTTGTGTCCAGAGTTTGGGGTGCTGTACACCCCCTGGTGTCCACGGTGCTTATGTATCTCCTTAAGAAAAATTAAATACATATAGAATATATTTTAAAAATGTATTGCTACCTATATGAATATATTTAAATTATGCTATAAAGTTCTTCAAGGTACTAAACATGCTACAATATCTTACAGTATATTGAAATGTATTATATAATTTGTAAATTGCCACTTTTCTACATTGTAATATATTTTGCAAATTATAAAAAAATCTTAACATTTTAAAATATTAGGAATAATATACATTTCATAAAACTATTACAAACTAATTAAAATGCTAGTTATGCTTTACTAAATATTTTAGACCTTATGTTTCAAGGTGCTTTTTGTATATTGCAGTATATTTTTGAAGTATATTAACATGCCAATGAAAATATCATTCCACTAGCTGTGCTACCCGTTGAAATCTATGAAGCCGATTTCTGTCCATCTGGTAGTTACTCTTTGTTGAACGAATTCAGTGTTAATGTATGCAATGTACTATCTAGTGGAATCTATTATTGTAATGCATGTACTGTACAGTAGTAAAAATATGAATTGCACTTTTACTCCAACAGAAGACACATCAGAAGCATTAGCACTGCTTTTTCAAATCCCATACCAAATAGCATATAACAGAGAAATAGAAACTAGATGGTAACCAGACTGATACACAGACACACACAGACACCATCCATCCATCCATTATCCAACCCACTATATCCCAACCACAGGGTCACGGGGGTCTGCTGGAGCCAATCCCAGCCAACACAAGGCAGGAAACAAACCCCAGGCAGGGCACCAGTCCACCGCAGGGCGCACACACACACACACACACACACACACACACACACACACACTCCAAGCACACACTAGGGACAATTTAGAATTGCCAATGCACCTAAACTGCATATCTTTGGACTGTGGGAGGAAACCGGAGCGCCCGGAGGAAACCCACGCAGACACGGGGAGAACATGCAAACTCCACGCAGGGAGGACCCGGGAAGCGAACCCGGGTCTCCTAACTGCGAGGCAGCAGCGCTACCACTGCGCCACCGTGACGCCCTATTTCAGATATAATCTTAAAAATATATATTTGAACAACTGTGAAGGATGGCCGGCTAAATATTCTGGCCCACACCTCCAGGCCGCCAGGTGGAACCCTCCCAACAGCATGGAGGTTCCCCGAATTCCAGCAGGGCCTTATGGACCTTGTAGTTTGTATACACAACCCTGCTGGATACCATGGGGACCACCAGGAGCCACTGTAGGGAGGCTTGGGGAGTGCTATGTGCCCTATAACCTGGAAGTACGTCTTGGTCACATGAACAGGAGAAACGACATGCTTCCGGGTTGAAGAAAGGAGCTTTTATCCGACCCGGAAGTGTTCACGGTCACATGGACAGAAGAGAGAAATGCTTCCGGGTCATGGACTATATAAAGGACTCTGGGAGACCAGAACACTGAGCTGAGCTGGGAGGAAGGGTGGCTAAGTGTCTGGGAGAGGAGGATTGAGATTATTGTGTTGATTAATTAGAGAATTGAGCTTTTTATGTGTAGTGTGGAGTGGAGGGTGCTTAGTGCACATATTTATAATAAAAAGAAGAAGTATTGCACTTTTACCTGGTGTTTGGCGTGGTACCTGAGGGTTCAAGAGGTCGATAACAACCTCTACTGCTACACTGCATATCTGGGTGCATTGTAATGTTGGGCTCTTTTCTGTTGCTGTGTTATTTTAGTAAGCTGTCCTCAGTGAAGAGCACAACAGAATGATGAACTGAACTGATCTGACACACTGAAAGAAGATTGGAGAGTGAAATTAAGTGTCTGCTGTGAGCTCTGCATTTTGGCATTGAAGTTTATGCTTTGTGTCATTCTATGTATAACACAGTTAACTCTACTATCTTAGTTTTGAATGGCTCATCCTATTAAAAAATATTTTAATGCCCAAAGCACTTTAATGTTTGAATGTGCTTGGGACTGAAAAGTGATATTGGGCCTTCTTAGCTGCAATCCTTGCTATATAAGATGTTTCCTTATCTACAGATTTTTGAACTGTGGTTGTTTGATAATACATCTCCATATCCCTTTATTTTTAATTATTGTCTGGATTACAAAATCAAAGACAAATATCATGTAGATTGAGGATTTCTTTGAAATGTTTATCAAGAATTGTTAGTGTTCTCTCTTTACTCTTGCTTTTTTTTGTGAAAGGGATTTGGGGTGACTCTTTTCTAAAACAGATTATTTTATTCCCACACACAATTCTTTGTTATGCAGGGCCACACATATGTACTGTACCCCAACTCTTGTTCTCTTATCCTTGCACTCCCCTGACCTGGAAGGAAACACATCCCGCAGACTCCTAGGACTATGGGTTCGCATTACACCCAGAACTGACTACTACTGTACTTCACTTCTCCTCTTAATTCTCAATTCTCCAGATTTAAAGACAGACCAACAAGGAAAGTAAGGGGAACAGACAATAAACTTTTATTCAAAATATTGTATTAAAATTTTTTAAATATTGGTAATGTTTTAAAAGCAGAAGAAGAAGTAAAGGGATGTGACAAATCACCACTGCAACCAGGATATTTCAGGAGCAGTCACAGACGATGCTGGCCAACATCCCCGGTGTGTGAGGCATTCAGACTCTTAAGGTTATATTGTTGCGTCTCGCATCATGGGTCTTCTTGGTGGCTGTGTTCTTCCTAGTTTTGTCTCTCTTCTTCATTATTTCTTGAAGTTGCTGACTTTTTAAAATTTGCCACGGCCAAGGTGCAACACCTCTATCCCCTCTCTGTCCAATGACCCGTTAGCTGACCATATCAGTACATATTCATGAGGTGTGTGTGCACAAAGGTATCCAATGGTTCAAGGGATTTATAGTTAAACACGTGGAAAGTCTAGAAATAATAACCAGTTTACAATTTAACTTTTCATCTTGCCAAACTTTTCTTTTGGAAAAGTTTCATTTTTTTACTGGTTTTAATTTTTAATATCATCTATCTGCTAGGCATTTCCTGTTCTGTGCGGCTAACTACTGTTACAGAGTTCAAGTGAAAAACAAAATGAAAACAGAAAAGGTCGCAGTTCTGTGCTGCGCTTATTGTCCAGAAAATTCTTTAAACATAGAAAGATTAGAAAGAATGAGAGATAGCTAAAACATATTTTAACTGTCTTGATTACTTCTACTACATAATATTCCCTAAGAGCCAGTCACAACACTGTTAAGGAGCAGTCAGGATATACACCACAGTACCAAACGACCTGACAGAAAGAATACAAAACTCTTGAAATACAGCAGACATTTCCAGCAACATTCAAACAAAGGATTGAATTTTAAATAAAGTTATGTGAAAACAAAACAGGAGCTGTTTTAATAAATTTCACAAAATTCTATAGCTGTGGAAGATTAATAGAAGTATAATCTCCTATTGAAGTTGTCTTGTTCAAGATTTATGTGATTGGTCTCGCTTATCCATTATTCATGCATTTTACTTTCTCTGAATGGATAGGTTTGTCCAAAAAACATTTAACAGATTCAAAAAGGCTAGTCTTGTTCTTTATCATATTTATAATAAACACACAAAAGCAACATTTAGAGGTCACATCATTTGGTAGTTTTTATGTTTTCTAAATTGAACATCAGACAACTGTTCCGTAATTGTAGCTCTACAACATTAGCACTGTCTTTGTGAAGTTAGAAACCCCTAGGAACGGTTTGTGACCAGTCGAAGAATAAACTGCTCCTGCTCCACATCCTTTGTCAGAATGCCATTGTATTTTTCAATATTCAATCTTTCAGCTGCATCGTTCACTATCTTCACCATTAGTTTTACTGAAACAGCACACAGTTTAGAGGTTATCTTTCACTCTGGTGTATCGTTTAAAACACCCATTTCAAAACTATCCAAAACATGTTTTTTCCATCTTAAAAATGTTGGAAGATTGAGATGTTTTTCTAAATATGCAGGATACTGAGAAATGAATTAATTCACTGTCTGTTCCAATCATTTTTCATGCAACTTTCAGTTAATTCAAAATCCTGCTGCAAGAATCATTACATGAACCAGAAAATACAAACACATAACCCCAGTTCTCAAGTCCTGGTGATTGCCCCGATTTAAGTTTAGGGTTTATTTCAAAATCCTCCTTTTTAACTTATAAATGCTTACATGGCCAAGACCCTGTTTACTTATCTGAACCGATCATTACTTACAGACCAGGGCACACATTCAGATCTCAGTATGCAGGCCTACTTAAGAGTCCATGGATTAATAAAATAACTGTGTGTGTGTGTGTGTTTGGGGGATTTAAGCTTTTAGCTACAGAGACCCAAAGCTGTGCAATGGTCTGCCTGCTACTATATGAGATGCCCCTTCAATCTCAGCTTTTAAATCCAGGCTGAAGATTCACGACTGTAGTCCAGCATACCCTGACTAGAGCTGCTGATTACCTGTGCATACTGCATTTATGCTTGACAGACATTTGTACTAAAATATAAGTGTCACAATTTTTAAACCATTACTAGCCTTCTTTAATTCAGTTTCTCATCTCCGTATCTTGTTCTGGCACTTGGTACCAGGCTGCCGTCTTGCATATGGAAAAGTCATCTTGGATAAAGAAGCATTGCAATCATCAGATGGAAAGATTCTGTCATAAGATTGGGCAGACAGCACAGACTCCACTGTAGGAAACCCAGAAGCGGGTATGCTGCCAGTTGGCTGAGGTCTCCAGGACTGTGACTTTATTTTTGACTTCCTCTTTTACAATGTATAATCTCCACCATTGTCAATTGGCTAGAGTTCATCAGTTAATTAATGGACAGGTATTGTTGGTTTCCATTTATGTTTAATCAGTTTCTACCTTATTCTCCATATGTTTTGACAAATCTGTATTTATATGTGTACCACTTCTGTATTGAGTAATTAGTATTGTCAGTATTTTAACAGAATTGTTCACAGTGTTCTGTGCCTGTAATCAGTAAAGAACACTATACAAAAATGAAGTTGTTGTTTTGTCACACATGCCAACATTTCACAAAATTCCACGAAGCTTAGATCATCTGTCCATTGTTCTGGTGGTTTGTTGATAAACGACCAAGACCTTTCTTTGCCTTTCTCTATAAGGACATCAAAGAAGGATGTTGTTCTTTCTGTTTCCAGATCCTTCAGCTTCAGCTGTTTAGATTCATTTGTCAACATAAGATGTCGAGGAATGTCTGGTAATGGTGGCCACTGACGGCTTTGCACCATCTTTTTCTTTGTTTCTTCTGAGACTCGGTCATCAAAAGAGTTTAAAATAGAAATTCCTAATTCCTACAAGAATGTTCTGAAACTTTCGCTTACTACTAGAATGTTCAGGGAACTCAACTTTAGTACTGGAATGCTCTCTACTTGAACTTTTATTTTTATTGTTTACTGATGACTTAACCAGTAAAGGACCCTGCGTAAATACGTACTTAGTAACAATACAAAGAACATGTTCAGAACAGAGCGACCTCTAAATGTTTCCCAATCAGGCTGAAATTTCACAGGTAAGCAAGATATCCGAAAGGACAAAAATAAACCTTGCGGTGAAATGATTCTATAAACATCAACTCTTTGCACTGGTTTGTGGACCACCCTAGTGTCCTTTTATGTATGTGTGTGTCTTTGTGTTTGTGCCAAACATCCCTTGTGAATGGATCAACTAATTGTGATCAAATTTGTTAAGTTTATTATTCTCCTCAATCTCCCTCCTTCCCTCTCACTCTCTCTGCCTGGAAAATGTTGCCCACCTCTTTTATTGGTAATTGGAGTGGACGTATTACAGCTGGATGCCCTTCCTGATGTCAACCTCTTTTAGTTCCCTTTATTTTCCTGAAACATTAGTACAAAATTAAGTTTGAACAAAATTAGTTTATGGCAATTTTCATTTTATTCAATAAAATGTCACTTATTTTAGTGACCTTAATAGTCTTCCTTTTGAAAACAATTTTCAATTGAAAACTGTAGGAAGTTAAAAGGTCTACAAATTTCATTCAAATTATTTTTTGAAGTTTCCAAATGTTTCCAGTTTGCTGTGTGCATTTACAATTGAGAAATGCTTTATAGTCTACAGTAATGCAATTTTGTTTTTTTATGAAAACTGTTTCAAATTAAAATGCTTTGGAATAAAAAATGTTTGTGATATTTGAACCATTTTTTGCACACCCTAGAGATTTTTTGAACAATGGAATAAGTGACGGAATTATTAACCAGAAATACCTTTCTAGAACCACAAGAAAATATTTGCCCCACTGACCATTTTCAGGACCTCAATTGAGATGTAATATTAGATAAAGGGCACCTGAGGAAACAAATACCAGTTTTTTTAAAGATTTGTTTTATATGTATTTATGAAATATTGACACTCTGTAGAAAAGCACCTGTTTCCTGACGTTTAATTATGGTGGCCCTGTAACACAGTACTTAAAAACACATTGGATCATGCAACAACAAAATGAAATGCACAAAAATAAATCAGGAAATCATGTCACTTGCTATTTCATTTCATTTTATTTATATAGTACAAGTACTTCACATAGAATAAAAGCTAACTGTAAGAAATAAAAGCAAGATAAAGAATTATAATATATAAATACTAGTCATTAAGCCCGTTACAATAACGGGCGCTAGAACATTAGTGCATAAACATTAGTAGGAACAGTCCATATTAAATGGCAAAGGAGCTTAATATTTTTGCAAGAAGCCTAAAGTAAAATAATAATAAAAATAAAATAGAAATGTATATGACAATACAGTAAGTATAATTAATATTACATTTATCCTCTCCTCTGTGGCTGTTGATTGATGTGTTGTGTCTGTTTGAAGATCTCCTATCCTGCCTCTCTTTATTTTAGCTTGTTACTGACGCAGTGATTTTCGTTCATCCGCAGTAAGACTTGCTCTCTTAGCTCTGTGTGTTTTGGCATTTTTCTGACTCTCATTTTCCTCTTCTTCAATAGATCTATTTGCTCAGCAACGGATTTTATGTGCGCGAAAATAAATCTACTTTTAAAAGTCATCCTATTGTAATATCATGAAAATTCGTATATATAGGAAAACCCCTTCAACGACTGACACTTTACACTTTACCGGGCCAAGCTTCTTAATCGCAAATCTGACATCCTCAGAGTGAGGAAGCTCGTCTCCGTGTCTCAGTACCCGATTGGATTTTTTGTGCGTTATGTTTTAGGTCTTACCTCATTTACCGAAATCCGATTGGATCGGCCGCGCGATATTGTATAGGTCCCGCCCTCTCTGTCTTGTGTGACGTGTCAGGCGGCCTTTGAAGCATCTGCTAGAGGCCAGTGACTCTGCCACTCATTCCGCCCTTCCCTGTACTTCCGCCTTGTCCGTAATATGCGTTGAAGAGTGCCCCACACATGCGCACTTCACCAGAAGACACACACACATGGACACATGGATGCACACAGGGGTTTTATTAAAGAGGATATTTATTGTGGCAGACAGCCGGGACCCATGCCTGGCCAGGACGCCCCTTTGTCACTAGATCTGGGGGAGCAGCCATGGGAGCCACGCCACATCCCTCTGAACCTTTGTTGGCAGCCCCCCTTGGATGCGTCGGGGCCACTTTTGTGAAACACCGGAGCTCATCTTGGTTGGGCTCCGTGGTCTCCGCCAGGGGAAGCTGCATCGAGCTGCATGGCTTAACAAGCCCGTCTGGGTGGGAGCACAGAAGTGCAGCCAGAAGTAGGTCAAAGAGCACCTGCAGCACTTCCGGATGGGCTATAAGAGGAGCCTGCAGTCACTACTCAGGGCGCCAGAGTCGGGAGGTGGAGGACGAAGCTGCCCTGGGAGGAGTGGAAGGAAGAAAGAGTATGATTTGGGGTGTTTTTTCTTTGTATTTTGGGACTGTGTTGTGCCTGTGGGGTTCACGGGGAAGACGTGCCCCACAGGTGAAGAAGAAATTAAAGTTCTTATGTTTATTTTACACGTGACTCCATTGTCATTCTGTGTTGGGTCGGCACCAACCAAGCACCAATATCACAATATATATATAAATAGAAAACATTATACATACATAATTATACGTACATGCACAAAAATAAAATGAACACAGTATAAACGATATGAATACAAAGATTTAAACACTCAAACTCATAAGCTAAAAGGCAAGTGAAAAAGTGCTTTTTAGTAAAAACTAAAACTATGAATTGTGGGAGCCTACCTTATTGCGAGGGGCAAACGGTTCCCCAGTTTAGGACCAGCCAGCAC
Organism: Erpetoichthys calabaricus; assembly: GCF_900747795.2. Taxonomy (NCBI): domain Eukaryota; kingdom Metazoa; phylum Chordata; class Cladistia; order Polypteriformes; family Polypteridae; genus Erpetoichthys; species Erpetoichthys calabaricus. Next base: position 287,284,072 of record NC_041397.2, on the reverse strand, counting down.
AAAGGCATTATTGCCCCTCAGCTTAAACCATGCATGTGGGACAGTAAGCAATAGCTGACTTGAAGCCCTTAGCTGCCTGGCTGATGAATATGGATCAAGAAGATCACTAAGTATGGAGATGACCCATTTAAGGCTTTAAACACAAACACTAAAATTGTAATAATTCTTTGCATTTATATAGCGCTTTTCTCACTACTCAAAGCGCTCAGCAATTGCAGGTTAAGGGCCTTGCTTAAGGGCCCAACAGAGCAGAGTCTCTATTGGCATTTACGGGATTCGAACCGGCAACCTTCCGATTGCCAGTGCAGATCCCTAGCCTCAGAGCCACCACTGCGGCTGTAAATTGTAAAAATGTAACTAATAGGGAGCCAATGAAGAGAGGCCAACACCGGAGCAATCTGTTTTTTTGCTGCTGGTCAAAATTCTAGTAGGTGCATTTTGCTTCAGCCACAGACGAGACATTGCTGCACGGGATACCCTGGCATACAGGACATTACAATAATCCAAATGAGACTTGACAAAAACATGAATGAGCCTTTGTATGTCATTAAACAACAAAAATGGTTTGACTTTATTAATCACCCGGAGGTAGAAAAAAAAATATTTACCACAGCATTGGTCAGTTTGTCAAATTTAAAATCTAAATCCAAAATTACCCCAAGATTTTTAGCACATGGCTTTAAGTACCAGACAAGCAGACCAGATGTGCTAGCAATGTTCCAGGTAACAATGGTGTAACAGTCAGTTATTTAGATCATGCTAAGTTGATACAAGTATTTTCTTAGTTATGTTAAATGTTTGCCTATATATTAGTGCATTGTCTATAGATGTCCTATTATAACCCCCACAAGCTAATTGAAATGGAATATTCTAGTTACTTATTGTCCCTCTGACTACATATTAGTCTCAGTTAGTGACCTGCCTTGCTGTAAGTGAGGAAAGGAGGGCACACAGTTTCAAACTGTGCCCAGTTGTATGTAATGCAAGGTGCTCTGTTGAGTGTGCGGCGCCGTACGTTTAGAGCGTACTGAAGGTGGAGTAAAGCATCAAAAATGACTCATCTTTAAGTACATAAAACAACTATAGTTCAAAAATTCATGTTTAAAGAAGAAACATATTTTTTCCATTTTTGCCTTTCATTCTGCTTGTGTAGCATTTTTTCTCTATTTTTGTGTGAACTTTGTTTGCTTGGAATTCTCACAAAATGTTTTTTAAAAACGAACTGTTTTGGACTGAGCAATTTCTTTTGGTACGTGTTTGACTCATGCTTGATCCTGCCTTACCTACTTAGCAGCTACAAGTGGGTAGACCCAAAAAGAATGATGTCAGTTTTTGGTTCACTTAACTGTAATAAGTTTAATGCCATCCAGTGTTTTGTATCATCTAAGCCAGGGATTCTTAACCTGAGGTCCATGGACCCCTAGTAGGTCCATGGATGGGTTTCAGGGGTTCTGTGAGGGTCAGATAAAAATTAACGTTTATATTCACTATACAGCCTGGTACTGTTGATTTAGAGTAGATGATGTAGTAGTAGTAGTAGTAGTAGTAGTAATGATAGTAGAAAATGTAGTAGCAGTAGATCTGTTTTAATTTGCACAAGAGGATTACATTTCCCACAGTCCAAAGACATGCAGGTTAGGTGCATTGGTGATCCTAAATTGTCCCTAGTGTGTGCTTGGTGTGTGTGTGTGTGTGTGTGTGTGTGTGTGCGTGTGCGTGTGTGTGTGTGTGTGTGTGTGCTTGGTGTGTGTGTGTGTGTGTGTGTGTGTGTGTGCCCTGCTGTGGACTGGCGCCCTGCCCGGGGTTTGTTTTCCTTCCTTGCGCCCTATATTGGCTGGGATTGGCCCTAGCAGGCCCCCGTGACCCTGTAGTTAGGATATAGTGGGTTGGATAATGCATGGATGGATTATACTTCATAATTATAATGAGTGGCCATTATTTTTTGCATAAAAAAGAGTGTTTTTTAGATTGTTTACTTTAAAGTTTAATAATATTTTGTGTATGTCATATATGTATGAGACAATGAAATCTCGTTAAATAAAGTTCATTATATTCATTGCATGCAAAGTTGTGTTTATGTGAATATTTCTGGGGATTTTAGATTTTAGATTTTTAAAGGGGTCTGTGACTCAAAAAAGGTCTAAGCAATTAAAAAGCTTTCTCACCGCCTCCATGTCACCCAGTTGCAATGGGAAATAAATTTGGGTATCATCAGCATAACAGTCCTGCGGTGGGTTGGCACCCTGCCCAGGATTGGTTCCTGCATTGTGCCCTGTGTTGGCTGGGATTGGCTCCGGCAGACCCCCGTGACCCTGTGTTCGGATTCAGCGGGTTGGAAAATGGATGGATGGATCAGCATAACATTAATGCAGGATGTTATACTTGTTTAATAAAGAGCAGAACAGTAACATATATAAAGAGAAAATCATCAGACCTAAGACAGATCCCTGTGACACCCCACAGGTTACAGAAGCAGTAGGAGACACTGAGTTACCAACATGTATATTAAACGTCCTACATTTGAGGTAATCTGTGAACCAGTTAAGACCAGTATCTGGAATACCAACCCATCACTTAAGCCTGTTAATTAGAATATCATGATCAACTGTGTTGAACACAGCACTCAAGTCCAATAAAATCAGCACTGCGGGCCTCCATTAATCAGGTGGCAACAGCAGAACATTTGTCACTTTGTGCTGTGAAATGTTCTGAATCCTGACTGAAACTTATCAAGAATATTGTTCCAAAACTTTGGAGAGAAATGGTAATGGCTATACGTATTGTAAAAGAGGACATGGATTGGATGGCATCCTGGTTGGGATGGATAATGTTACCTGGTCAGGAGTAATGAATGGACAATTTTCAGTGGCAATCGAAGCCCATTTGAAACCATAGCCGAGGCAGATGGATGTATTATTAGAATTTGTCGACCTGTTGGAGGGCTGTCTGGAGTGAGCACCCCTTTAATACTACAAATGGCAGTGCATGCCCCTTGGAGTATGGTGCATGTTCACTGTTTGCTCCTTTCATTAACAGGGTGCCAAGTGGGTAACAAACCCACTCAGTATTATCAAAGTTCAACAATCTAGGGGACTGAAAAGCACAAGTCTGAGGATGGAGACAATATAATATCCACGTTACTGAGTATCCTTCAGAGTCCAGTTAATTCGATTATTAAAAATTGGAAAGAGTACGGAACACTTGTAAATCTGCCTAGAGCAAGAACTGAGGGATTGTGGAACGAGAATGCTAATGAAGGATGCCACCACAATACTGTTGAAATCCTGAAGTATTAAACCTTAATCTTAATACATAATTCGCCTGCCTCCTCACTCACTCATTCACGTCTGTCCGAAGCCAAATGCACAGTCGCCTTCTGCGCACGTCCGAAGCCGAATGCGCAGTCGCCTTCTGCGCACGTCCGAAGCCGAATGCGCAGTCGCCTTCTGTGCACGTCCGAAGCCGAATGCGCAGTTGCCTTCTGCGCAGCTGCCCGAAAAACCTTACGAGATCAACATCCAACCCCAACATCGCGGCAGGTGGCGGATTTACGGCCGCAAAAATTCAAAGAGAAAGGTGACTTCAATTAAAGTTCTAGATGCCTGAAAGGCGATTTTGACTACAGCTCGAGGCCTAATTACGCATTCTGACTCAATTACACATTCATTTAATACACCTATATCAGGTTTGTGGTGCTTACACTTATTACTATTCCGTATTGTACTGGAACATTCATCATTCAATATTATACTAAAGGCCTGGAAAATTCATCAACTAACAGTACAAGCCTGTACAGTAATGAGTAAAGCGGACTACAATCATTACAAAACAACTTCTTCGTTACTTATCATTTGTTCTTCATACACTGCTGACACAAACTCGTGCCTGTTTCATCTTACGTTGTTGAAATGGGCTCATTGTCTAGTTTTAGGATAAATCTTAAAACTTTTAATCCAGTATAAATTATACTTATTATTAACTGACTCTGTAATTCCCCTGCAGATTTTGTTTTTTATTTTCTCCAGCCTTCTGGATTTTTTTTTTGTTTTTTCTGTCCACCCTGGCCATCGGACTTTACTTTTATTCTATGTTAATTAGTATTGCCTAATTTTATTCTTATATTTTGTCTTTTTTTCTCTTTCTTCATCCTGTAAAGCACTTTGAGCTACTGTACATCCTTTGTATGGAAATGTGCTATATAAGGAAATATTGTTGTTGTTGTAAAAGCAAGCACAGCTTTGATCTTAGAGACGATAATCGATAAAGATCTCCACAAATAAGCAATATTTGAATGGGGAATTTAGCAGATGTGGCAAACCTGTTTGGTTGACATGTAATGGAATTGCAGTGGCATTGTGTGATGGTGAAGAACACATAAAAGGAATGGTGGTCTGAGGAAAGGTCAGCTACACCTTGGCGTACGTTGTTATACAATACAATACAATTTATTTTTGTATAGCCCAAAATCACACCGCAATGGGCTTTAACAGGCCCTGCCTCTTGACAGCCCCCCAGCCTTGACTCTCTAAGAAGACACGGAAAAACTCCCAAAAAAAATGGAAGAAACCTTGGGAAAGGCAGTTCAAAGAGAGACCCCTTTCCAGGTAGGTTGGGCGTGCAGTGGGTGTCAAAAGGAGGGGGCCAATACAATACAATACACAGAATAGAATAAATCCTCATTACAGTATAAAAAAATTAAAATTAAAATTAAAAAAATAAAAATTTTAGAAGTACAGAAAAGAATTTAACAGTATACGATATCACATAATAAGATTTGGATATATTTAGAGTCCTGGAGACCTCATCCATCAAGTGTCTCCCCCATTTGGCCATTCCATGTCTGAAATAGCGCCAATCCAATTAAAGGACCCCTCTACCTTACGATTCCTGCGATCCTCCATCAGGGATGACTTTACCTTAGGCAGGCAAAACAACTTGACAAGTGGGCCGTGGCACCAAGTGCCACATTTGAGTACCGAGAAGAAAAACAGAATAGATGAGGGTTAGTATCCAATTACAACTATCATGTTACTTATGTTTTAGTGCTAATGACTAACAACAGAGATGCAGTCTGTACAGTTAATCAGCAGCTCTAGTCAGGATATGCTAAACAGAAGTAGTGTATTTTCAACCGGGATTTGTCCACTGTGCCTCTACAGTCCTCCATATGCAGTACAATTATAAATAAATCATTAATTCTGTGAGCTAAATTATTAAGCCTGTTGTTTTTCTTCCATACCACGTATGAGAACTGTGAAAGAATTACAAGCTACGATTGCAAGTTAATTGGAGACAACAAATGGACTCCACACCAAAGTTAGGGGATGAAGACATGAAAATATCCACATCACTGAATATCCCTTGGTGTCCAATGAAATCAATTATTAAAAATGGAAAGAGTATGGCGTAGCACTGAACTTGACAATCACTTCAGTGTATTGTATGGTAACATTCACCAGGACTAAGCACAGGACTTCTGTACCCCTCAAGGCTAATTCAGGCTTCCCATGCTGCCAAGTTAGGCTGCAGTGCCTGTTTAAACCCCGGAGTTTGGAGCTGTGTGGGCCACAATGCTAACCATGGTGACTCTGAGATACCCGAGCTACTTGTAACTTTACACAAAGAGTAAATATATTCATTGGCCTTTTTTTTGCAACTATGCTTAAATCCATTTTATTCATCATTTTATACTGCGGTGGAATTCAGACTAGTCGCTGGTAAGCATGCACAGAGGTCTCCAATCAAGAATACATTGCCGACTGTCTCCTTTTATATCATAATGGGGACAAGTCAATGGACAACACATGCAGAATGAAGCTCTGATGACCCTCTGACTGCGACTGCTCTCATACTATTGACTTGTTCAATGTTTTTTTTGTTTTTGATGCTTCATTTAAAAACAGTTGGGCTTATAATAAGTAGTGTTAAATAATTATAAGGCCTTCTTAGCCCGAGAGCACATTCGCTTTGTATACAAAGCCCCCAATTTACAGACAAGCGTTAGCCCATTCCAAATACCAGAAACAATGTGGGTCGGCGCCCTCGCTTCCTTCTAGGTTATCATGGAGTTAACCTTTGACAAAAGCTCAAGCTACAGCTGTCTACTACTGTTAAAACGGGTCTGAGTATTCATGAACCCAATGGGGGGGCCGTTAAAATGGAATTTTAAGTAAAGGGTATACAGTTTCAAAGGGGGCTAGAGAGTTAACAACCAGCGTGTGAAGATTTGCCATCAGCTTCAATGGGCAATCAGAGAAAGGCAAAGGACTGCAGTTTGGATAACAGGATTCAAGCGATCAGTCGCAAGGCTTTTCACACAATCCATTTTGTGTCATTATGGTGTAAATGTTGTCTAGTAAGTTGATAATATATAGATAAATTAATAAATACACCTTATTTAATTTTAGATGACTAATGAAAAGAAGTTCAAATGCTACAGATTTATAATACTAATTAGTAACTTTTGTGGGTAAACCGTTACAATACAGTCCTCTGATTCTTAGGATGTTCAGAAATAATTCAAAATATAAGTTATGAAAAGACAAAAGTAAAATGTTAAAAATGTGGTCTGTACTCCAAGAAATTAGCAAATTCCACATTGTGGATGGAATGAATGTCAAAATATCCAATAAAAGAGCTAAGGTGTGTGTATGTTACTTTAATATCTTTTTCATATTCTCACATTATAAAGCCGTGCATGTTAGGTTAGTAAAGCTATTACCCAGCATTGCATCTCAAAGGATTTCATTTGGCTCTTTGACACTGATCAACAGAAAAATACTCTTTAATATCAAAGTGAAAACAAACCTCTGAAAAGTGATCTAAATTAGTTACAGATATAAAACACAAAACAGATCTTCACCCCTTCAAGTCGGTATTTAGTAGATGGCAGCCATGACACCGTTGAGTCTGTGTGCGCAGGTCTCTATTTCTCCGTGTCAGTTTCTCACATCTCCACACTGACATTTCTCCTCTTCCTTCTTTGTAAAACTTCTCAAGCTCATTCAGCCTCCATGTTGATTGTGAGTGAACAGCCTTCACCAAGTCCAGCCACAAATTTTCAACTGCACTGAGATCTGAACTCTGACTGATTCCACTGCAAGACATCCACTTTGTTGTTTTTAAGTCATTCTTGTGTAGCTTTGGCTATTTCTGTGGAGTTATTGTCTTGCTGGAAAACAAATCTTCTCCCAGAGTGCAGATTTTCTCTAGAAATTTCTTGATTTTTCTGTATTCATTTTACCACCACAAAACCCTTCAGGTCCTGCTGTGGAGAAGCATCCCCACATGCTTCATGGTGGGGATGATGTGTCTTTGACAGGACTGGATTAAGACCTTTAGAGGCCCTAAGGACTTAAAAGATTTTGGTGCCCCCACATAAATGAGCTGCACACAGTCTCAGTGGACGACTGAACAGGAGGGACAACATGACCAAGACGAGAACAATCAAGTGAGCCTTGGTGGATCGTTTGGCAGTTATCAGATTCTAGTTTTGTTGTATTGCCAAGATTAATATATCTCATTAACCTCTATTATTACTATTTTATTATTATTTTTATTATTGCATGTATATTGTGGCAGACGGCTGGGGATCCTGGGGACGCTTGGAAGGACCAGGAGAGGGACAATACCTCCTCTGGGTCACGAGAGGTCAGCTGCCCAGGTCTGCATGGGGAGCTTATCAGCTCATCCCTGTTGGGGCCCATGGCCACCACCAGGGGATTCCCGGAGGATTATGGAGCCCTGGACTGCAGCACTTCCGCCACAACCGGAAGAGATTCCAGGCACACCCGGAGTGCTTCTAGGTGCTAATGCGGCACTTCTGCCACACCAGGAAGTGCCATCAGAAGATCATGAGGAAGCACCTGGAGCACAGCCGGGGCAATATAAAGGGGGCCGCCTCACTCCAGTAGATGTGCTGGAGTCAGGAGGAAGGAGACGAAACTTGTGTGTGGAGGAGTAAAGGCGGCAGAAAGAGAAGAAGTGAGAGAAAAAGAGACTGAGCTTGGCTGGTTTGGGCATTATGTGTGCAGAAGAACGTTAATAAATGTGTGTGTTTTGGACATTTGGTGTCTGTTTGTGTACGGGGGCTATCTTACCACAATATGTATATAATTTTTCATTTAATGTGGGAGCCCCTTTTTGTGGAACTTGGTTCGGCAGCACCATTTGCAGTTTTGCGCCACATGTTCCATGGTAAATCCTACAATGGAATATTTCTGTGGTGCCCCCCTTCCCTCAATGCCCTAAGCACCTGCTTATTCTGCTTAATGGTTAATTCAGTCCAGGTTTTAAATAATGTGCAGTGTTTGGCAAATATCAAACATGATGTTTAGTCAGAAGACCAATTTTGGTCTTATCAGATCATAAAACTTTCATCCAGCTGATATCAGAGTCTCCCATGTGCCTTCTGGGAAACTCTAGCCAAGATGTCATGTTCATGTTTTTAACAGGGACTTCATCTTTTCAATTCCCCTGACATGTGCTTTTCAGTCTCTTTTCCATTGAATTGCTTGCAGTGTTCTTGTGCCTTCATTGTGTAGGTTTGTCCACCATAACGACTCCCCACAATTTGGCCCTTCCACATCATTGCATTTTGGCGGCAATCAACTAAAACCCCAGATTGGTGATCTCCATTGAACTTATTATGGGATTTCTAAAATCAACTGGCTGCATCAGGAATAATTTAGGGGTGTCATATTAAAGGGTGTGAATACTTAAATGATCTATTATTGTATGTTTTATATTTCTAATTAATTTAGGCCGCTTTGCAGAGATCTGTTTTCACTTTGACATTAAAGAGGCTTTTTCTGCTGTTCAGTGTCAGAAAACACAAATGAAATCCTCTGTGATTCAATGTTGTAGAACAAAAAAAATGTGAAAACCTTTTATAGGCAGTGTGAACTGTGAACTTCTAACCAGCCTTGTGTGGGAGTGTTTGAGTGATATTTTTCTTCTCCTCCTCAAAAATCTATCCATTTGGTTGCCATCATATTTGCAATTAATTACCGTAAATGTAGCAGTTGTATCGATTTCTATCAAATTTGAATAGTTTGACTTTCATCCTGTCCAGGGTAAGTTCCTTGCATTGGACCCAATGCTGCCAAGATAGGTTTTAGCTCCTGCAATCGTAAATTAAATTGTGGTGTTATTAATAATAAAATGGATTACAAAAATGGTCAAACTGTTTGGGATGGCACCTGCATTAACTGACACTGCATTGTCAGCATGCAATTTTGTCTTGCTCAACTCAGTGACTCTTAATCCACCTACCATAACACAATGGAAAAGAAAGTCCTGTTTTACTTAGGATCTAAAACTACGAAAACTGTTACCACACCATGGCATGTTGAGGCCCCACCACTGCTTCACCCTACACATGCTGAAGCACCAAAGATGCTAATCTGTTTTAACCCCAGGATTAGTGATTTGCTTCAGCACACTGAACCAACATTTGAAGAAGAACTAAGGCTACATCCACACTATGATTTCATTTTCAAGTGGCATTTTTAATCTGAAACAATCTCCATCCTTACTAGAGTTTTCATGTCATTTTCGAATATATCCAGTGAAATGCCTGAAAGTACATATGACGTAGACCATCACCTACACTCGTCTTGCACACATTGGCAGAAAGCTCTTGAAGTGACTGTGTGGTGAAAACTCCAGAGCCCAATGAAAATCAGTTTCCCTTGTGCTTTATGTACCTTCAGACGTATCTGTACTGCAGGACACTGACACTGCATTCACAGCACAGAAAAAGAAAGACATTCTTTAACACTAGAATTACCAAAGCCTACGAAAAAACTCGTAGATCCGTCCCACCTTAAATCCGTTCGCACCTCCCTGTCAGCGTCTTTTGTCCTGTAAATGTGCTGATTAAGACAAGCAGCAAGCAGGCTGCTATTCCACCCCCCACCGCCGCAGACCGTGCACAAACTTCTCTCAGCTCATGCCTTGATTGATTATCTGGGAGTGAAAGTTTTAGTGAGGAAATAATTGATTGTTATTTGGAACACATACATTTCATGTGTGTTCCGTTTCTATAATAATCTGTGTAAACACATTGTCACACAGAAATGTTTGTCATATTTTAGTAGTAAATGACAAATCACACATTATATAGTTTATGCCAACATGTTGTCATTTCACTCCCAGATAATCAATCAAGGCATGAGCTGGGAGAACTTTGTGCACGGTCTGCGGCGGTGGGGGATGGAATAGCAAGCTGCTTGCTGCTTGTCTTAATCGGCACATTTACAGGACAAAAGACGCTGAGGAAGAGGTGCAAAGGTTGGGCCGAATCTACAAGTTTTTTCGTAGGCTCTGGTAATTCTAGTGTTAAGTAGCTGCAGAGAACTGCACCTGTGTCACATTGATGTAGTGATCACAGTTGAAAGTGAGAGTCTTTTGAACTGGCGACAGTAGTCTTATCATTACATATAAAAACCTGTTACATACATGTGCCTGGGGATCACCTTCAGGGCTCAAATTAGATAAGCAGTGCCAGCTTGAACTGAGAGGGGGCACTGCCTTCTAACTGCCCTTTCTCTTCTATCTGCAACTCTGAGGAAAACCAGAATAAAGGCAAGTGACCCCACCCATGAAGTCTGGGGAAGACCCCGCCCCTTCCGGTTGGGATAAAATAAAAGAGGCATGGCCAGAGAGAGGCGTGTCATTCTGGACCTTGATGGCACGGTGGAAGGATCCCCTATGTCCAAGCTGCCTGAAACTCAAAACCAAATATTTGGTTGTTAAGGCTGGATTGGCCAAATTTTTGTTGTCTGTGTTCTCTAACACACTTTTTTTGCTTTCATGACATTAAACGGGGTTGATTCCCAACAGTTACTGTGGGCTCCAATAATCCTTCTGGCTATGACAATCACAAAAATGTTTAAGCAATACTTAAAAAAAAAACAAGTGAACAGCTTTACGTTCCATTAGGAGAGGATTGATTATAAGCAGTCCAAAGCACATCTTGTAAAAATAACTCAAAAGAGAAAAAAAATAAATCATTGTATGTGTGTCTATATCTTTGCTTTACTGCATTGTGCTGTCGTATGTCTGACTGTTGTATTCCTGTGAGCTCAGCTGCATTCTATACAAATCCACTCCTTACTGAATGGATCAAATTTTAGTAATTAAAACACTGGTAAGAGGCTGTCACCTTATTTATAATCTAACTTTCATGGGACTCTGAATTTTTTAATTCAGTGGGAACACCACTGGCAACAGGATTAATTGTAGCAACCATTTGTTTATGTATTGTAATGGTCAGCATGCAGGGACTGGCCAGGATTGAACAAGGATCCTTACCCAGCCAGGATGCCAGTACTATGGAAGGACAGGGGAAGACAAGTTATTCGGGTTACTGACTCCCCCAAAATGCTAGGTGGCAGCATCCCAGGGTTATGATACCTCTATGGATACCCACAGGGCATGTTGGGAGCTATAGTCCCATTTGACAGCCCTGTTGGGTTCTGTGGGTGCTGCTAGGGGGCGCTGAAGGGATTAATGGGCCCCACTTTATGGTGCTTCCAAAGGACACTCTTCTGAAATACTCCCAAGTCCTGCATAAATGAAGCAGTTCCACTTCAGTACAGGTAAGATGAAGTGGGAAGAGGAGCTGGACAACACTCAGCTGGAGGAAGGAAGGGAGGGAGAAAGGAAAAGAGAAAAGGGAGAATTGTGTCTGTTGTTGTGATTTTGAATGACCTGTGAAGGTACAGTATTTAGCACCATAAGTCATTTATTTGCACCTGGGACTTGTGTTACCGAGATCATGTTTGGGATTTGAGGTGCTGCAGCCCCTCCGGTGGTCATAGTAGACAGCATTCAAATCTTACAATACGCAATTTAGTTGCATACAGGTAAACAACACAACAAGCACCATGGAAAGCAACTTCTCTGTGTCCACTACATTTAGATATGTTGATTTTGTTTCCATGAAAGATACAATAAAGAAAGGCATGAACATGTTTTTCAAAATCTGTGTTTTTGTCTGTCTGCGCTGAAATGCTGAGTGTATCATAGTGTCTTAGAAATGCCAGAGTAATGTGGATGAAAGGCGAAAACAGAGTCTGATGTCTGTGTTTTTAAATCGACAGGACCTGTGGACAGGGCCTGAGAGTACCATAGCTGATTGCTCATTCATGTCTACCAACATTTATCTTGGATGTCCTGACAGAGCCTGTTAGTGGATTTATGTGCTGAAAGATTTTTTAATGCAAGCCAAGTATAACATTATTATTGTTTGCGTTGTGATTGTCTTGTTGTTTTTGTGGTTCTTTTGTGGCAGTAGCGGCTTTGAGGTGGCACTCTAAGCAGAACAGTCTTTCACAGGGAGATTCCCAGCATTCAACCTGCTCCATCTGAGGAGCTAGTGCTTCCTGCTGGACAAAGGAAATTGTAAAGCTTCATAATCAGTACTCTAACCCTATCCTTCAGTGAGCCAATATTACAAAAGACCTTTTATAAAAACAATTCCTCATGTATTAAAAAATAAAATAAACCCAGAATAAAAGAGGGAACTGAAACACTGAATTCTTTCCAGAGTCCAATTGTGTCCTGCTTTTGTATTACAGAAGGTGCATTAGGGAATCTTCCAGGTGAACCAGTTAAGTCAGTGCAGCAGTCATGTGGTACGAAATCTCAGTAAATTTATAATTCAATCTTATTCCATGTGGCAATGCTACAAATAACGCAGTAAGGGATTAAGAGTGATTATAAATTCAATACTCTCAATGAATGTTTTAACCCCAAGACGGTCAGAGGGCGTGGTAATCATTGTTAGGCCACCTAGTGTGGCAGCGGAGCAAATGTCAGATTTACTCCCATGTTATTGCTTGGAGTGTATGGACTACATGTTCTATTTTTAAAGTGAGGACCACCCAAGCAGAACGCCATCCTTGTTGCTCATTTTGTTATATCTGAAGGCAGAAAATTTGTTTGTCACAAAAAGAGAGAGAGACAGAGGCAGGTTTCAAGTAATCCATTTGAACAGGGGACATTGCTGAATGTATGTTCGCTCAATATGTGTATTGCATAATTCCTTATTACTAGGAACCCCTAATAGTTCAACAGACTTACAATATACCACACTCATAAAACATATGACCCAGCATATCTGTGGGTATTGGCATAGCTCACTGTGAATTTCCCCTTGGGATTAATAAAGTATCTATCTATCTATCTATCTATCTATCTATCTATCTATCTATCTATCTATCTATCTATCTATCTATCTATCTATCTATCTATCTATCTATCTATCTATCTATCTATCTATCAAGATCATATTTCTGATAGATTTGACCTAATTTTAATTCAAACATTTAGGAGTTACAGTCATAAGGAAGTTAAAAATTATGTCAAGTTTAATTTCTACAGTGTTACGAAAAGCAGTAAACCAGATGTTATTGAATAGTCATTTTAAGCTTTCTCAAGAATGGAGAATTAATGTTGTTAAAATGAATATTCCTCCAAAGTTGGTATTGCTGTTTTACAGCATTCCCATACATATTTTCTAATTCAGTTGTAACTTTGTTTATTTGGAAGGTAAAAGTTCTAAAGTAGAAGATGGAATGGCAGTATCTCTATCTTACATTTTTATCATTGTGTTTTAAATATATGTACTTAATCAAAAAGTGAAGAAAATATTCCAAAAGACAGGATGAACTCTAAATAATCAACGTAGACCTCAGTGTTAATATTTGCAGTGAACCACTCTGTTATATGCCGTTTGGTATGGGGTTCATAAAAATCAGTTTTAAAAGTTGTGATGGGCCATCTTTTGTTTGTGGTGCACCAACTTTTTTCTAATGATAGAGACATAGCAACCGGACAGACACACAGACAGGCACACAAACAATTACCCTTTTATTAAGGTGGATGCATTACCTGCTTAAAATATGGAATTAGGGTTGAAATATTTTTAAAGGTAAAGATGTTATTCCCTGCTGGTTCTGTGCATGACAACCATTTATTTCAATCTTCTTTAACCTCCCGGTGATCAGTTTTAGCAAAACACTCCAACGTCAAAAAATGAGTAATAAATAAATAAATGTCAATAGCTATCATGAATCCAAAAACAAGCATGATGCCTGTAGCTCCCGATTAGTGTAGGGAATGTTACTTTTGAAAGGATCTTAGTTATATTACTTATTCCTTACAAAAGAAGTACTTATTATAAAATACCATGTGTTATAAACAGTGTACCACTTTAGTGTTACTTTTTTTAGTATGAAAAATTACATATTTATACTGTCCAGCATTTGTTAATAAATCATAAGCCCATGTAAGAACATTCATAAAACTGACCAGAAATTTAGCCACATGTGATCATTTTATTGTGTTTTATAAATACATTTAGTCCTTCTTGTGCTGTGAAGAAAATAACATTCACCCCCTTTTTACATCTATACCCCTGAAGATTCAATGTATGGACAGTGGATCACACTGCTTCAACATATCTATAACAAATAGCCGAATTAAAATTAAAACTGACATTTCATTGACAGGTTTCTGTTACTGGACTGCATGAAGTGCACTGTTCTGCTTGACTGTACGATTCAGCCCTGAAAATTACTGGCATACTGATACGTGTGCATTTTGATTTACACCCAATGCAGTATTTTTACTCCATTAAATTAAGTATTACTTTTGGATACTTGTTGATTTATAAAGTAATTGGGCTACGTAATACACATGTTGCCCCCAGTACTGCTCCTGAGATTGTGCTTCTGATATTAGCACTGTACATTCATTTCATAAACATAAATTTAGCAATTTCTGAAATTTTGCGACACATTATTTAATCTAGGGGAAGGACTAATACAATAGCCTCAGCATTTGTTTCAGAAAAAATATCTTTGTGGCTGCTGGATGGTTGTGCAAAGCAAAGATTGCTGGCCAAGGAAGTGCACAGATTATGAAATCCTTAATCGTAACCTGGTTAAGGGTTTATATGGCCAAATAACTGGGTTACTATTGGAGAAATCGATGTGTGTTCACTTGGTTTCTCAGAGATCAATATAATGGTTTCCCTAACTAGATGGCTTTCAGCAAATAACCAGGTTATTATTATCCATCCATTATCTAACCCACTATATCCTAACTACAGGATCACGGGGGTCTGCTGGAGCCAATCCCAGCCAACACGGGGCGCATGGCAGGAAACAAACCCCGGGCAGGGCACCAGCCCACCGCAGGGCACACACACACACACCAAGCATAGACTAGGGACAATTTAGAATCACCAATGCACCTAACCTGCATGTCTTTGGACTGTGGGAGGAAACCGGAGTATCTGGAGGAAACCCACGCAGACACGGGGAGAACATGCAAACTCCACGCAGGGAGTTACATATGGATACAACTGTTTCCTGAATAGAACACTAAAACATATAGATACAGGAAACACAAAGCATTAAATAGACTAAAAGACAATAAACCAGAGTAAACTACTAAATTTAATACTAAAATAAAAACTTGGTAGATAACATCATTTGTGATATAAAACACACACACAAATTATACTGAGCATCTGGACAGAGTGGAAGACTGAAAGAGGAGGGAGAATGTCAGGTTAAGTTAGACGCCTTCCTGAACAGATGAGTTTTAAGTTGTTTTTTAAAAGAATGAATGGTGTCAGCCGATAGCATTAATTTAAGGAGGTCATTCCAAAGTCTGGGCGCTATACAGCTAAAGGCCCTGTCACCCATAGAGTGCAAGTTAGTGGGGGGCAAAACAAGATGGCCAAAATCAGAGAACCTTAGTGGCTGAACAGGACCAGAGTGATGGAGAAGGTCACTGATGTAGTCTGGTGTGAGGCCATTTAAAGTTTTATAGGTTAATAATATAATTTTGTATTCAGTCCTGTAAGACACAGGGAGCCAGTGGAGGTGAAGCAGGATGGGTGTGATGTGCTCACTGTTGCTGGTCCGTGTAAGGACTCTTGCAGCAGAGGTTTGAATCAAATGGAGCTGTGATGTAAGATTAGAAGGGTCACCTGCCAGTAGGGAGTTAAAATAATCAATGTGGGATGCAACAAAAGCATGGACAAGTTTCTCAGCATTAGAAAAGAAGAGGAATAAGTGAACACAGAACATGTTGGTGAAAGTAGGAAAGTTTCTTAGTGTAGTTTATAAGATTAAGAATAAGAAAGGTAGGAATCAAAAATGACACCAAGATTGCTTGCATCAGAAGAAGGTCTGATGAGATCACCGTCAAGAGTGACTGAGAAGGAGCTCCTTTTATTCACTCACGGGCAGTTATACGTTACGTTGTCACAATGTGTCGCCAAAAAATATTGTTTTTAATGAAGCTTTAAAGTAAAAGTGCAAATAATGAAATTGAAACAATTCCAAAGAAAAAAAAAATTTTAAATTGTATATCCGATTAACCAAACACAGGGGTTGGTGAGCGAAGCAAGCAGGGGGCAAAGCCAAATAGTTATAGAAAATACTTTCTATGGTACAACTTCGGCCCATAAAAAGCGGATCACTAACTCCCTCCTCTTCATTGGTGCAAACAGAGAGCGGAGTGGTCATGTTTACACCTAGAAAACAACAAGAGAAACTGATTGACCAAAGTCAAAACATTACCACTGTGACCACAGACACTCCATGTTTCTACATATCCGTAGGAAAAGCTATACAGCCAACCCAAACATAAATATTGACTTATCCCCTTACCATACAATGCAATTAGCAGCTGTTTAGTCACATTTAAACAATTCTTAAAACTTTATTTAGAATGTATTTTTATTAGATTAAAGTGTTTTTTATTTATTTTGAAACAGACCATTTCTGGTTCAAGAGATACTGTATCAGGTGGTGTGCCATGGGACAATTAATTGTCTTTAAGAGCAAGACAGGTTTCTTCAGCTCGGGCTTCACGAGACCACTCCACCAGCTAAGCATTCCCACATGTACACTCAGCATGATAAATTAGGTGTCAGCTAATTTGTTTGTTTCAGACATATGGTCAGTTACCACAAGGAGAAGACCACCAAAGCTTGTCTCAGAGGTTGTAAATACTATTTGCACTAAAACAAAGTAGGATTGGAAATATTTTGTGTTGCACATTTTTAGAAAGTAACTTTGCAACAAGTTAAAATGTAATTTTCTGGGAAGTAGATCGTTTAAGTAGGATTGAGCTTAGCGACTTAGTTCATTAGATATAAAAGTGGGCAAAGCTGTAGGTTATGATTCGATTGAGCTCTTATCATTATGAGTTTGAGACAATACAACATATTTTAGAAATTTTTTCCTTTTAATATTACTTAGCAATACTGATGGCTTCCAAAGGTAAATCAAAAATATTGCAGGTCCTCACGGCCACCAAATTGCTCATTAGATGCTTTGATGTTAAGAGTTGAAGTTAAGACCCTTGCCTTTCTTACTTTTTACTCTGTATACGACAATGGAGAGTTTATTTGGATTAGGAATTTAACTTTCCTGACACAGAAATTCAAAACAAACGAGGCCACATTGCAAATGAGCTGGTAAGTCAGGAAAGCTGATGGGAAGGCAACTGCCTCCTGGAGTCTTTTCTGGGAACTCGGAGTAAGTGCGGAAATAGAAAGAGGACAAACTAAAAAGCTGATGTATACTGTAAAGGGCAGCTGGTGTGGAATAACAGTGTCAATTTCCACAATGTGTGGTTTTCATTTTGTGTGATGAGAGTATTTATGGAAAACTTATGTCCAGCTGCTGTTGCTCCTAGATAGAAGAGCGAGTAAGAAAGACTCTGCAAGTGACTTCACACACAGAATGATTACAGACTGGGAATGACTGCCTAAATTATCCAGTCTCACTTTGCTAAGTAATGTCTGTCTGTTGTGGCGGGCGGCCAGAACTCTTACCCAGCCGGGACACCCAGAGTGCGGAAGGACCAGGGGAGAGAGTATTTTTCGGTCAGTTTCTCCCCCGGGCTGACAGAGGGCAGCCCCCCTGGTTTCCAAAAGGACAATGGAACTTTCCAAGGCCTTATTTGGCCACACTTTCGCCATACCTGGAAATGTGGCCGGAAGAAGCTCGTTAGGCACCTGGAGTCCTTCCTGGTGCCCTATAAAAAGGAGCCAGTCCCACCATTCAGAGGCCAGAGTCGGGAGGAAGAAGTGGGCAAAGCCTGAGGAAGACTGGAAGTGGATGGACTGGCGGAAAGGAAGGGAATGGACTGTGTATTGCGGTGTTGGTGGGTTGTGCACTTTTATTATAAATAAACTGGGTGTTGTGTGTTGCACCTGTGTCCTGCCTGTCTGTGTCTGGGTTAGGGTGGCGGTATGCCCCCTGGTGACATCACACTGTCTATTTGCAAATTTTGACTCTCATTTACCATTATAAGGCTCTGAGAAGTCAAAGCTTATCCTGGAAGAATTGAGAACATGCTCTGGATGGAACACTAGTTCCCATTTCAGGTCACTCTCACAAACATCAGCACAAACCGGAGTCACCAGTTAGTCTAACGTGCATGGTCATAGCCCAAAACCTGAGCAAAATGGGGTAGGATAATTTTAAAGGGAGTGAGGGGAAACATCTTAATCAAGACTTACTAAAGAAAAATGGTAATTGGCACTCCAGCCACTGTAAAACAACCTCTCACTGCTCCACTCCATTCGAACTAGTGTGGTGATGAGGTGTCACCTGTTACACAACTGCATTCATGTCCTAATCTGGGATTCTGAAGTGGTTCATGGTGTAGTGGGTGCAGCAACACGCTGTATCAGTGCACGCTCCCAATCTCTCTTATGATATCTAGCCCTCATGAGCAAAAGGAAAATAACAATACAATTAACAAAATGATCTGAAGCCACACTGACACTAAAACCAAAGGTATGGTAAAAACTCAAACAGCTTCTTATTTTCATTGTCTTCATCTTTACCTGCTGCTCTCACAACTGATAAGCTGGTTTAAGCAGGCTCATTGTGGTCTGACACCATCAATATTGTTAACTGTAAAGACTGTCATGATTGGAGGTGCTCACCATGACGTGAGTCATAAAGTTGGTGAATCAGTTATCTGGATTGCACAGACTATAGTGTCCCATACATAACTTGGCTCCATTTGTGTCAACGGTTCATGAATGACAGTAGCAGCAGCCTCTCAATGTCATTAGATGGAGAACCATGAAAAAATAAAACGTCTAGAATTTAATTAAAGTGCTGATAGTTTAATATCATTTTTTACACCTTTTGGGGTGTAGTAGTTACAACTCCTCCACCCCCATGTTCTCTAGAGTTCTGGTTCTAGAACATCAAATGTAATACACAGTTGAATAGAGGTGTATTGCTATTTTTGTCTGGAATTCTTGATATGATTTCTGTTATATTTTATGTACAGTAGGTGTTTTAAAAGACAGACTGGTCATCAAAGTTACAGATTATGTTGTGCGCTGATTTTAGTACAACCAATATTTAGACCAAACTGAGTTTAAACTGCAGACACAACAAAATAATCCTGAACTTGAAAACAGAGTGACATCTTCATGCTCATTGAGCAGTGATGCCATGTCGATTGCTCCAAAGGATCTGCCTTTCAAAATGGCTGGAAAAAAAGAAGCAGCTCTTAGTTTCAAACATTACCTTCCACAGAATGTACATCTCCTTTGCTCCGCTCAAAACCATTACATTTAGTGATGAACTTGTCAGAGTCAAATTCACAGCCAGTTCAGGATAGGAAAAATAACCAATTTGACACACACATGGAGCCACTGCAGTACCATAAAAATAGATGATGAAATTACAGCTGTTGATTACACTTCTTAAATACAATGTTAATTACAGAAGTATTTGATTAGCTTCATTTCTCTTGTCTGTGCAAGTTACTGATAAACGGACCCTTAGAGTCAGAATTCTACTACACTAGATTATATTGATTCTCTTATCAATACTTAACCTTGTAGAGACAAAGCAGCGGGACTCAGTCACAGATCAAGAAACACTGAATTAGAATGCTTTCTATGAGTGCTAAAGGAAAAAGCTTATGTTTAACAGCTACAGCTAACAAGCATATAAGTAATTCAATATGATTAATGTATAATCAAATAGTGAAAATCATATTTAACAGTAAAAATCAATTCTATCAAGCAAAACATACAAATCATGAGTCATATACAGTTTCACATAACTGAAATTTCATTTTGTGGGTAATTTCAAGATTGTGAAACACAAAACTCAATAAAAACAGTTTTTTTTTTTTAGGTTTTACAGTTTTTGAGGTTTGGAAATTAAGGAATATTGCTCCCTAAAGCCTCGGCCATACCTTCGTGTTCACCTGTTATTTTATTTCAGCATCTGCATAATTCAAATAATCTGTAAAATCAATTTTATTTATGCCTCTCACAATGTGTTATTTCTTGTTTCCTACAGAAGAAGTTGGGGACCTGCACTTTTCAGGTGAAGAGGAGCTTCATGTTTCTTTTCTGTCTCTGATGCATCTTTAGGATTTCAATTGCCAAGAATGTCATCATAATGGCAAAGTGGAGATCAAACTATCAGAACACGTCTGGTGTCTTAAGAAAATGACTACACAAGACAGAAAACGTACAGTACCGTATATACTCGCGGATAAGTTCTCCCGCTGATAAGTCGGGGCTTGATTTTACCCTATAATTTCTGGTATTTTATAATGTCACTCATATAAGTTGAATGCGGAAAACTCACGCTATTGGTCCAGGAGATTATGACATGCTAACACCCACCTGAGAGAGTAACCACGGAGCACACTGCCTTTTTTTCCTATGTATTGTGCCTACGTGACCACGCGGTAATATCCAAAATATTCCAAAGCGACGTTTGCACTGATTTGTATTTTTTGTATCTCACACCTTCATACACCTTTATCGTAAGAGCATCCCTTATCTGCGATGGAACGTTCAATCAGAAGAAAAAATGAAGCTGGTTTTAAATTAAAAGTCGTTGAATTAGTGAAAGAAATTGGTAACTGCACTGCTGCAACAAAATTTGATGTGTCTGAGAAACTGGTGCAAGATTGGAGGAGGCAAGAAGATGTAAAAAAAAAATGTAAGTGTCCCATTTTTGAATGGGCGTATAAGTCGGGGTCTGATTTTATGATCGATTTTTCGGGTTTCAAGACCCAATATATACGGTATATATATTCTGCTTTCACTAAAGATCTTTGTTTAAACACTAAATGACAGACCTAGTTAAGCAGGTTAGAAAAATGAATGGATAGATGGATGACAGGCAGATGCATGTGCAATTATTGCATGAAAACACTTCCAGACAGGAAATAAGCAACCGTCTTCTTGTGTGAATGGTATGAATTTTTCGGAAGCGAAATACAGTTTGTTTCTCAAAATTTTTTATGAAGCGAAACACCAAGTTACACTGTAAATTCAATTTAAATTTACTCATCATCATTTAACTCATCAGAAATGACAACAATTAAAGCGAACTACAAGCTACACTAATTTAAATATTTATTTGTTCATCTTAAAACCTCCATAAAAAGCACATGAACAAAGACAAAAAAATGCAACCCCACACAGACAGTGATCTGATCCAGACTCAAGATCTGATCCCTGGAGCTGTGAGTCATCATTATTAACCAGTGTGGTCCAACACTCTACATAAGGAATGATAATAAGGCAAAAAAATGTCATTAACAGAGTAAAAAAAATGACAAAAAACAGCATTCCTTACCAGCTGAAGAATGACAAGCCAAATAAACATTTAGAGACATATTTTAAGATATCTGGGAATACATTGAAGATATCTGAAAAAGAATTACAGATATCTGGAAATTCATCTATTTCAAGATATTGTAAATGAATTTTAATGTATCTCAAAAAGATTTTCTGGTATCTTGAAATGATATGCTGTATATATTGTGATATCAGAAAGGTACTTCAAGATGTATCAAGTAAAATTCACGATATCTTGAAATAAGATTCTGCATTAAATTATTTAAAGATATCTCATTAGCATTTTTGGATTTATACAATACAGTTTAAAATATCTGAAATACGTTTCAAGATATCACAAAATAACTACCTCCTCATTGCAAGATATGTCAAATACAGTTCAAGATATCTTATAATAGACAGGAAGTTCAATTGAGAGGATCGCCAATTGTGCAGGAAGTGATTCAGAGATATCTTGAAATGCATGCAAGGTGTAAAGACCAGCCCTGACACAGACAGGCGTAGGACATGGGTTCAAAGCACACAAGTGTTTTATTTTCTTTTTCTTCACTTGCAGGTAACGCATTCCTCGTTCCCACAAGCACATCACAGTCTTAAGCACAAACACACCTGAAACAAATCATTTTTCTTTTTCCTTCTCTTTCTTTCTCCTCCACTCTCCCTCCGGCAAGCTTAGTCCCTCTACTCCCGACTCTGGCTCCTGGAGTGTTGACTGCTGGCTCCTTTTATAACACCCCTGGAAGTGCTCCAGCTGCTCGTTGACCTACTTCCGGGTGTGGCAGAAGGACCGCCCAAGAGGGCTCAGCATCTGTTGCAGCATCCCCTGGCGGCACCGCCGAATCCCAACAGGGCTGTAACCAACTCCCACTCCCATGAAGCCTTGCGCGAGCTCGAGACAATGCCGCAAACCAGGGGGGCTGCCATCTAGCGGTCCAGGAAAGGTAACATTCTGGATAGGTTGGCTCCACCGGTCCTTCCAACCTGGAGGCATCCCAGCCGGGCAAAGGTCCCAGCCATCCGTCACAATGGTTAATATGAGATATCTGAAAATTCATTTGAGATATTTTGTAACACATTTGAGATATCTCACAATGTATTGCAGATATCTTAAAATGTAAAGGAACTTATTTTGAGATATCCCCAAGCAAGTTTCAGATATCTTAAAAAGAAAATTGCAATGTAAAATATGTGATATTCATATTGTGTTATCTCTAAATGTTAATTGGGCTTTTCATAATCCTGTTCAATCAGAGATATCTCAAATAAATTTTGAGATGTCTTAAAATATGCCTGTAGGCAATTTAAGATCTGAAACACATTCTGACATACAGTATGTTAAAAATAACTTAATGCACATTTCAGGATATCTCATAATCACTTCCTGTTCTTTCAATGGAACTTCCTGTCTTTTTTAAGATATCTCTAGTAATTTTCAGATATCTGAAAAAGGGCAGGAAGTTATCTTAAGTTAATCCAAAGTATGATTATGATATCTTAAAATCCATCCATCCATCCATTTTCCAACCCGCTGAATCCGAACACAGGGTCACGGGGGTCTGCTGGAGCCAATCCCAGCCAACACAGGGTGCAAGGCAGGAACCAATCCCGGGCAGGGTGCCAACCCACCGCAGGACACACACAAACACACCCAGCACACACTAGGGACAATTTAGAATCGCCAATCCACCTAACCTGCATGTCTTTGGACTGTGGGAGGAAACCCACGCAGACACGGGGAGAACATGCAAACTCCATGCAGGGAGGACCCAGGAAGTGAACCCAGGTCCCTAGGTCTCCCAACTGCGAGGCAGCAGCGCTACCCACTGCGCCACCGTGCCACCCTTAAGTTAATCCAAAGTATGATTATGATATCTTAAAATGCATTTCAGATATCTTCATATTCCCTTCCAATCTTTTTAAGATGTCTCAGGTTCGTGATATCCCAAAATGGGTTTCTGCTCCATTTCAGATACTTTAAAATGTATTTCAGGATATCATAAATTTTTTATTAAGATATCTCAAATACATTTTAAGATATCTTTACAATAGCACAAAGTTATTTCAAGATATCTGAGATCTTAAAATGCATGCCATGTCAATTTAAGGTACCACAAATGTATTTGAAATATCTATGATTTACAGATATCTCTAAAAATAATTGCAGATATCTTAAAATGGTAAAGAAGGTAGTTTTGAGATACCTGTAAATGAGTTCTAGATATCTTAAAAATGAATCTACATTTTACAATATGTGAAATACATTTTGATTTATCTGTACAGGTTAATTCAGCTTGGAACAGTAAACGGCTTGAATGAACCTCCTTCCTCCTTCTTCTTATTCTCCATTTTTTCCTCCATGTCGCTCAATGCAATCACAAAGTAAATCTCAATGTGCTGCTGCAATGGAGCTCCATGGGTCTGTCTAGCAGTCAGCCTAAGTGTCAAAAGGTTTTGTTGCTGTTCCTGAATTTTAAGAGTAACTGGTCTTTCATACTACTTTCTTAACCAGACTCAACATATCAGCTGTGTAAATGTGATTCTAAGAAAAGTGCAAAGACCCTTAGACTAAATGTTTCTCCTGATGGTTCTCCCCCATAAAGTTAAGCATGTGTCTCACATCATCCTGCTCCTGAGGGTCCAGTCTCTAAGTGGCTATGGGCTACCAGATAATGCAGCTCAGGTACTAAAGTGCTGTCCTCTGTGGCTCTTAAATGTCCATATTGTACAGTAACAGAACACAAGCGTCTCAAACCCAATGACAACAACAACAACAGCATTTATTTATATTGCACATTTTCATACAAAAAGTACCTCAAAGTGCTTCACATAATGAAGAAAAGAAAAATAAAAGACAAAATAAGAAATTAAAATAAGACAACATTAGTTAACATAGAAAAAGAGTAAGGTCCGATGGCCAGGGTGGACAGAAAAAACAAAAAAAAACTCAATCAAGTGATGGGTCATGGGAGGTCAGAGTCCATCTCAGCAGTACCAGGTGCAAGGCAGGAAGCAGGACCCCTCTTCTCACACTCAGCTGAAGTTTGTGTAAAAATGATATTTAATCTAACCTGTGCATTTTTGGGATATGTTAGGAAAGCTGAAGTACCCATAGGAAACCCTACATGAATTTAAGAAGAACATGCAAGCTTCTCACAGACAATGACCAGGTATGAAATTTGAGCTCAACTTGATTCATGAGGCAGGAAATAGATTTGCAGACTGAAAAAACAGGAATCTTGAATTTTCATAAAATAAGCGCAAATCCATAGTCTCTTGTCAGCATTTGTTTTCCCTCAAAAATCTATAGTAGTCAAGAAAATGTAATAATACAGTAGTTGTTAAATTTTTATTGGGATGGGGGGTCAGGAAGAGGAAACAGGTCCCTATAAAGCTCAGTCTAAATGATCTATAAAAGCACAAGAATAAACTTTTACAATATTGCCAAATACTTTATGAATGTAACAAAACAAATTGCAAGATTCTGGTATAGATATCTGTTTATAACTTTCATTTTTTAATTTATTTTAGTGAAAAAATATGTAGAAAATTCCTGAAAAACAAATGCCTTTGTCTCTACATAATACAAAACACTTGGAGTAACATTACTGAGGCTTGTGCAGTGACCCACTACAAAGTTTCAAATGCAGATTGACTGTGTCTGCAGAAATAAGCCTAATTTAAAACCTTTTATAGTATTTCTTTAATGCTCAGAATGAAAGAACACAAGAAAGTTAAGTGGGATCATAACTTTTTAAAAAGGCCAACAGAAAAGAAAGCAAAATCTAAAATGTAATCAATTTATCATACTGTTCATAATTTGTGGTAAAGTGCAGATTACATCTTGCCAAAATAACATAGTGCAGCATTTTTGTGGGGACGCTGGTAAGTAAGCAAAAGCGTCTTCTATACTGTGGCACACGGCAATAAGAACTGCAGACGTTTAATGCGCACGAAAGGCAATGCTGTCCAAAATATCTATCTATCTATCTATCTATCTATCTATCTATCTATCTATCTATCTATCTATCTATCTATCTATCTATCTATCTATCTATCTATCTATCTATCTATCTATCTATCTATCTGTCTGTCTGTCTGTCTGTCTGTCTGTCTGTCTATCTATCTATCTATCTATCTATCTATCTATCTATCTATCTATCTATCTATCTATCTATCTACAGTCGTGGCCAAAAGTTTTGAGAATGACATAAGTATTGGTTTTCACAAAGTTTGCTGCTTCAGTGTTTTTAGATCTTTTTGTCAGATGTTTCTATGGTATACTGAAGTAGAATTTCAAGCATTTCGTAAGTTTCAAAGGCTTTTATTGACAATTCCATTAAGTTTATGCAAAGAGTCAATATTTGCAGTGTTGGCCCTTCTTTTTCAAGACCTCTATAATTCACTCTGGCAGGCTGTCTATCAACTTCTGGCCCAAATCCTGACTGTTGGCAGCCCATTCTTGCATAATCAATGCTTGGAGTTTGTCAGAATTTGTGGGGTTTTGTTGGTCCACCCGCTTCAAGTTCTCAATGGGATTAAGGTCTGGGGAGTTTCCTGGCCATGGACCCAAAATTTCGATGTTTTGTTCCCTGAGCCAATTAGCTCTCACTTTTTCCTTATGGCTCAGTGTTCCATCATGCTGCATTGTTCAATGTTTGTCACCAAACTGTTCTTGGATGGTTGGGAGAAGTTGCTCTCGGTGGATGTTTTGGTCCCATTCTTTATTCATGGCTGTGTTCTTGTGAGTGAGCCCACTCCCTTGGCTAAGAAGCCACCCCACACATGAATGGTCTCAGGATGCTTTACTGTTGGCATGACACCGGACTAATGGTAGCACTCACCTCTTCTTCTCTGGACAATCATTTTTCCGGATGCCCCAAACAATCGGAAAGGGAATTCATAAGAGAAAATGACTTTACTCCAGCAGTCCAATCCCTGTACCTTTTGCAGAATATCAGTCTGCCCCTGATGTTTTTCTTGGCTTCTTTGCTGTCCTTCTTGACACCAGGCCACCCTCCAAAAGTCTTCACCTCACTATGTGTGCAGATGCACTCACGCCTGGCCTGCTGCCATTCCTGAGCAAGCTCTGTACTGGTGGTGCCTGCAGCTGAATCAACTTTAGGGGACAGTCCTGGAGCTTGCTGGACTTTCTTGGGTGCCCTGAGGCCTTCTTCACAACAATTGAACCTCTCTATTCTAACCGATTCAGCATGACAGAGTGATCTCCAGCCTTGTCCTTGTTGACACTCTCACCTGTGTTAACAAGAGGATCACTGAAATGATGTCAGCAGGTCCTTTTGTGGCAGGGCTGAAATGCAGTGGAAATGGGGCTTTTGGGATTAAATTCATTTTCTTGGCAAAGAGGGACTTTGCAATTAATTGCAATTCATCTGACTTCTCTTCATAACATTCTGGAGTATATGCAAATTACCTTTATAAAAACTAAGGCAGCAAACTTTGTGAAAATTAATATTTGTGTCATTCTCAAAACCTTTGGCCACAACTCACTCTATCTATCTATCTATCTATCTATCTATCTATCTATCTATCTATCTATCTATCTATCTATCTATCTATCTATCTATCTATCTATCTATCTATCTGTTCAGGAAGGCTTTTAACTTAACCTGACATTCTCCCTCCTCTTTCAGTCTTCCACTCTGTCCAGATGCTCACTATAATTTGTGTGTGTGTTCTATATCACAAATGATGTTATCTGCTAGGTTTTTATTTTAGTATTAAATTTAGTAGTTTACTCTGGTTTATTGTCTTTTAGTCTATTTAATGCTTTGTGTTTCCTGTATCTATAGGTTTTAGTGTTCTATTCAGGAAACAGTTGTATCCATATGTAATATACCTGCAGTTTCTTTTTGAGACTATGTGAAGCACCTTGAGCATGGGAAAGGCGCTATATAAATTAAATGTATTATTATTATTAATAATAATAATAATAACGGGCGGCACGATGGTGCAGTAGGTAGCGCTGCTGCCTCGCAGTTAGGAGACCCTGGTTCACTTCCCGGGTCCTCCCTGCATGGAGTTTGCATGTTCTCCCTGTGTCTGCGTGGGTTTCCTCTGGGTACTCCGGTTTCTTCCCACAGTACAAAGACATGCAGGTTAGGTGCATTGGCGATTCTAAATTCTAAAGTGTGTGCTTGGTGTGTGTGTGTGTGTGTGCCCTGCAGTGGGCTGGTGCCCTGCCTGGGGTTTGTTTCCTGCCTTGCACCCTGTGTTGGCTGGGATTGGCTGCAGCAGGCCCCTGTGACCCTGTAGTTAGGATATAGTGGGTTGAATAATGGATGGATGGATGGATAGATAATAATAACCTGGTTATTTGCTGAAAGCCATCTAGTTAGGGAAACCACTATATTGATCTCTGAAAAACCAAGTGAACACACATCGATTTCTCCAATAGTAACCCAGTTATTTGGCCATATAAACCCTTAGCCAGGTTACGATTAAGGATTTCATAATCTGTGCACTTCCTTGGCCAGCAATCTTTGCTTTGCACAACCATCCAGCAGCCACAAAGATATTTTTTCTATAACAAATGCTTAGGCAACCTGTTTGTATTTTTTTTTACTATTTATTTATGTTTGTTCTCCTTTCTTTAATAATAATTTTTAACAATTTTTACTGATGTGTTAGAGTTAATCTATCTATCTATCTATCTATCTA
Source organism: Erpetoichthys calabaricus (assembly GCF_900747795.2). Taxonomy (NCBI): domain Eukaryota; kingdom Metazoa; phylum Chordata; class Cladistia; order Polypteriformes; family Polypteridae; genus Erpetoichthys; species Erpetoichthys calabaricus. The sequence goes on along the minus strand of NC_041397.2, from coordinate 287,255,724 downwards.
TCTATCTATCTATCTATCTATCTATCTATCTATCTATCTATCTATCTATCTATCTACCTACATGTGTCCTTTTGGATCTACCTGCCCTGAATAAGTGAGATGACACAGTGGTTAGAGGTGTTGCCTCCCCACACCATGGATCTGTGGTTGATTCTCCACCTTGTCCCTTATGCTCTCCCTCTCTGCTAGTGTTAGTGATTGTTCTCTTTTTTTTAGCACATCCAAAACATCCCCATTTTAGACTGACCGATGTGCTGTCCTTGTGCCCATTTCCCTGGCACAGGCTCCGCTGACCTTGTAAGAAAAAAAAAAACAAGGATTCTAAAAATACAAAATATGCAAGATTTTTCAGCAATTCTTGGATTTAATTTGCAACTTTTGTTCTTCAGATAGGCCATAGACTGTGGACTTACAGGACAAAATCAGGCATTGAGGTTTCAGCAATGCTTCTGCCCAGTTGCCTGACTGGCCAGTTAAACTTGCTAAGGTAGAAGTGAGGGTCTTTGGTCTTCCAGAATCCTTTCCCCTGGCTCTGACTCTGGCTGTAATTGGGCAGAGTGACTTACTATAGAATTTGAGAGAGAGTTAACCCTTGATTAGCATCAGTGAATCATTGGTAGAAATAGTTGAATGCTTCTCATTCCTTAGGTTGCAGAATGCAGACCTGATATGACTTGCTTTAGACTCATCACACTGAGACCACCCTGATGATGGAGACAACTCTGAGGCTACTGTGTGAATTATTGTATACTGTACATTATGGGTATATTACTTGTGATGTTTTCATATTCTCTTTTGATCAATTATTTTTTAAGTTACTGATATCAAGAAAAAAAGCATGAATAGCAATTTGATTTTACATACATCAAAATCATCTTAAAACTTGGAGTGTAGGGAGTATCCTGACAGTCTGTCAAACACCACAGGTCAGTCCACTCCCACCCAAATTCACAATGACAACATGAATATGAACTATAAGAAGTAACTGCCTTAAACGTAAAGAGAGCATGCTACCTCTAGACAGTAACTGCAAATGGGTGCAGTAAATGACTTGTGGCAAACAATCTTGCTATTTTATTTACATGAAAAGTTCTTCCTTAGTCCTTCACTCAGGGGGTGAACACTGCACAATCTACAACTGCAGACCGGAATTAGAAATGGGTTCCACTTTTAGGCTGCATTGGAAAAATCTCCTGACAGTAGCAGCGTAAAGAAGGGCACACAGAGATTTATTTTCCATGCCTTGCTGTTTCTCAGCCCTGCCTGTTGACTTATCTAATAGTGCTTTCCTTCCTCCCAGGGGGTTTGTGTCTTCTCTCTGACTCTCTGTCTCTGGGTCCATGAACTCAATGGCTTTTCACTGCAAAATCTGCTGTTAGGAATTCAGCCGACAGCAGATTAGATGAGGCAATGTCAAGAGGTCAGGCATAACACTTGGAGAACTCTTTGAAAGGTAAGTGGCTTCAGTGCCTTGACAGTGGTTTAGAAATTAGGGTAAATAAATAAATATGATAAATAAATAAATACAATAGATAGATAGATAGATAGATAGATAGATAGATAGATAGATAGATAGATAGATAGATAGATAGATAGATAGATAGATAGATAGATAGATAGATAGATAGTGCCTTGAAGTTTGGGGTTGCTAATGGTGATAAAGACTGCTTACCTCACCTAGAATCAACTGATGACAGCACAGCATCTGTCCTTGTAAACGCTGGTCTTTAAAATGACCTTAACTTCATTGCTTTCAGCTCACGATGAAGTGTAGATAGCAGGCTGCAAAACCCTAAATATCATCTTATTTTCACTTTCATTTAAAAGGAATGGATTCAAATATATTGGATTGACCCAGTCCTTTTCACATGTGCTTCTAGCTGTCCAAATCTACATCTTGAATGGAATATGGCTATTGATAACGAACAGCATGGTATGCAAGTAGGAAATCAAATTATATGACTCATTTTTAAGCAGTAGACACACTATGCTATTAACATGAATCTAACTGCTAAAATCTGTTCACCTCAAAAACATACAGTGGATTAAGAAAGTATTCAGACCCCATCAATTTATGTACATGTTATTGTGATGTAGATTTAAGTTTAAATGGAAACAATTGCAATTTTTGTAATTTTTGCAGTAACTGATAATAACAAAGTGAAAACGTTTTTAGAACGGTTTACAAATTTACTTAAAACATGAAATCTCTCATTCATATAAGTATTCAGACCCTAATTCAGTACTTTGTAGAAGCTCCTTTTGGTAGTAAAGTACAGCTTTGAGTCTTCTTGGGTAAATATCTAGATGCTTTGTACACCTGGATTTGGGGAGTTTATTCCATTCTTCCTCGCAGATCCTCTCAAACTCTGTTAGATTGGAAGGGAAGTGTTTGTTAACTTCCATCTTCAGGTCTCTCCACAGATGTTCTATGGGGTTTAAGTCTGGGCTTTGGCTGGGCCACTCAAGGACAATCAGAGATTTGTCCTGTAGGTCCTCCAGCATTGTGTTAGCTATATGTTTCAGGTCATTGATGTGCAGGAAGGTGAGCCACTTTCCCAGTCTGAGGTGATGTGCACTCTTGAGGATGTCTCTGTATTTGGCTGCATTCATTCTTCCCTCAATTCTGACCAGTCTCCATGTCCCTGCTTCTGAGTAGCATCCACATAATATGATGCTGCCACCACCACATCTCACTGTAGTGATGGTATTAGGCAGGTGATGAGCAGTGCTTGGTCTTCACCGGATGTAGTGTTTTGGGTTTGCTCAAAGGGTGCAATTACTGTCTTATTAGACCACAGGACCTTTTCCTTATGTTCTTATTGTCCAAATGGACTATCACATGCATTTAGCTCAAAAGTGGCTTCCATCCAGCTACTCTACCATAAACACCTGATTGATGGAGTACTGCTGAGGTGTCTCTTCTGAGAGGTTCTCCTATCTCAGCAGAGGACTTCTGAATTCTATTAAAATGATTATTGGGTTGAGCTCCTTGGACTTCATGGCTTAGCGTTTGGCCTGACATGCAGTGTGAATTGTGGGACCTTCTATACACAGCTGTGTGTTTTTCTAAACGATGTCAAGTCAATTGAGTTTACCGCAGGTGGACTCCAATCAAGTTCTAGACACATCCCAAGAAGAATTATAGCAAACAGGAACGCCTGGACACAAATTGGGGTGTCATAGGAAATGGTCTCAATACTTTATAGAAATGAGAGATTTCAGTTCTTGAAATTTAATAAATTTGCAAGACTTTCTGAAAACATGCTTTCACTGTTTTAATGGGTTACTGAATGTAGGTTGCTTGGCAAAAGTTTCAAATTTTTCAATTTAAAATTAAATCCACAACACAATAAAGTATGCAGAAAGTGAAGAGCTCTGAGTACTAGCTACCCATTATCAAGTACCTTATCTATCTATCAATGAAGGCAACTTTATTCTATCTATCTATCTATCTATCTATCTATCTATCTATCTATCTATCTATCTATCTATCTATCTATCTATCTATCTATCTATCTATCTATCTATCCTTTGAACCTGCTATTTCATTATGAGGCTCTCAGGGAGCCAACACAAGCATGAGTAAAACATCAGAGGCTCCTGTACTGAATGGGCTTTAGCGTGTGGAGGAGCAACAAACTGAATTTTGATTCAGATATGCACAATTTCTAAAAACCCAAGGTAAACGTTGCAGTCCCCTTCACAGAAATATCTTCTGGCTCTAAAGTGTTTTGATCATTCACCAAAAGTTGAATTATTTGTTTAATGTTTCCTAGAAGTTCCATGCAGTTCTATATACAACCACCAGATGGCAAATTGTTGCCTGTGAAACAACAGACCATTCAGTACTTATCAAAATGTATGAAGCTAATTTTGCTTATTTTAATAGTCTGTGCAAGATTAAGAAGCAAAAATCTTAGAATCCCACATACAGTGGTGTGAAAAACTATTTGCCCCCTTCCTGATTTCTTATTCTTTTGCATGTTTGTCACACAAAATGTTTCTGATCATCAAACACATTTAACCATTAGTCAAATATAACACAAGTAAACACAAAATGCAGTTTTTAAATGATGGTGTTTATTATTTAGGGAGAAAAAAAATCCAAACCTACATGGCCCTGTGTGAAAAAGTAATTGCCCCCTTGTTAAAAAATAACCTAACTGTGGTGTATCACACCTGAGTTCAATTTCCGTAGCCACCCCCAGGCCTGATTACTGCCACACCTGTTTCAATCAAGAAATCACTTAAATAGGAGCTGCCTGACACAGAGAAGTAGACCAAAAGCACCTCAAAAGCTAGACATCATGCCAAGATCCAAAGAAATTCAGGAACAAATGAGAACAGAAGTAATTGAGATCCATCAGTCTGGTAAAGGTTATAAAGCCATTTCTAAAGCTTTGGGACTCCAGCGAACCACAGTGAGAGCCATTATCCACAAATGGCAAAAACATGGAACAGTGGTGAACCTTCTCAGGAGTGGCCGGCCGACCAAAATTACCCCAAGAGCACAGAGACGACTCATCCGAGAGGTCACAAAAGACCCCAGGACAACGTCTAAAGAACTGCAGGCCTCACTTGCCTCAATTAAGGTCAGTGTTCACGACTCCACCATAAGAAAGAGACTGGGCAAAAATGGCCTGCATGGCAGATGTCCAAGACGCAAACCACTGTTAAGCAAAAAGAACATTAGGGCTCGTCTCAATTTTGTTAAGAAACATCTCTATTATTGCCAAGACTTTTGGGAAAATACCTTGTGGACTGATGAGACAAAAGTTGAACTTTTTGGAAGGCAAATGTCCCGTTACATCTGGCGTAAAAGGAACACAGCATTTCAGAAAAAGAACATCATACCAACAGTAAAATATGGTGGTAGTAGTGTGATGGTCTGGGGTTGTTTTGCTGCTTCAGGACCTGGAAGGCTTGCTGTGATAGATGGAACCATGAATTCTACTGTCTACCAAAAAATCCTGAAGGAGAATGTCCGGCCATCTGTTCGTCAACTCAAGCTGAAGCGATCTTGGGTGCTGCAACAGGACAATGACCCAAAACACACCAGCAAATCCACCTCTGAATGGCTGAAGAAAAACAAAATGAAGACTTTGGAGTGGCCTAGTCAAAGTCCTGACCTGAATCCAATTGAGATGCTATGGCATGACCTTAAAAAGGCGGTTCATGCTAGAAAACCCTCAAATAAAGCTGAATTACAACAATTTTGCAAAGATGAGTGGGCCAAAATTCCTCCAGAGCGCTGTAAAAGACTCATTGCAAGTTATCGCAAACGCTTGATTGCAGTTATTGCTGCTAAGGGTGGCCCAACCACTTATTAGGTTCAGGGGGCAATTACTTTTTCACACAGGGCCATGTAGGTTTGGATTTTTTTTTCTCCCTAAATAATAAAAACCACCATTTACAAACTGCATTTTGTGTTTACTTGTGTTATATTTGACTAATGGTTAAATGTGTTTGATGATCAGAAACATTTTGTGTGACAAACATGCAAAAGAATAAGAAATCAGGAAGGGGGCAAATAGTTTTTCACACCACTGTATTTAGATGTTAATTTTTTATTACTGCATAAAAGCACTTAAAACATGGAAGCTTAAAACATGGATGAAAAGTTTAATAATAGCATTTTGTATTCTGTGGTCCACTTGGTCTGCAGTTTTCCCTAATGTCTGGACTTTAGGTGTAGCTTTGGTTTTAAATGTGCATGAAATGCAGTTAATGTACAGTGCAGATCCTCCTCATTTTAGTAAGAAAGTTTTAAAAGAGCTGAAGCTCTATATATTTAGGTAAATGAGATCTTCTCTGAGGATTTTCCCAACCTGTAGATGGATTATTTTATGGATAAATAATTCATAAATAAAATATGTTATATAGGTGTAGCATACTCCCAAGGCTGCTCTTAAAGACTTTTAATAAATGAAGGAATCATTATGACTCTCCACTTCTAAGGCTTCTTCATGTTCTTTTTCTTCTTTGTGTCCATCAGTACTACTTGGCATCATGTTATCTTATTGTTTTGTGTATTTATTGTGTAGTGTGCACTATGCTATCATTGGCTGTTGTTGAATATATCATTGTGGGGATGTTATACATTGCAGTGCTTATTTTTCAAGCATTGAGCAGAAGGACAACAATAATCATCACTCCCTGACTAGATTGCTTTCATGCATCTCACAACTTGTACACAATTACTGATATAAAATTAGATATTCCTAGTATTGATGTACAGTAGGTCATATCCCACAGATTGTAGTACGGATGGAACAACTGGAATAAGGTATCAGGAGTATTGTGTAATTGAAGAATTATGGCGAAGGTTAAAGGTAAGGTTTGTAAGACTATCAATGATATATGGAGCTGCGACAAGGGCACTAACGGGAACAGCAGGAGAAGACGTTGGAGAAGGTTGAGATGGATGTGTGGAGTTACAAAAAAGGACATAATAAGAAATAAGACAATCGGTGTTACCAAAAAAAATAGGAGAGATGTCTAAGAAAGTACAGGGCATGTGACGAGGAGAAATAATGAAGAAGTAGGCAAAAGAGTGATTGCAATGAAGTACAGGGGAAGAGAGAGAGAGGGAGGCTGAAGCAGAGGTGGATGGATAAAGTAAAAGAAGATCTGAAGGAAAGGGGCCTGACTGGCAAAGAGGAGCAGAAGAAGGTTGATCAGCGACATCAAACCCATTTAGAAGTGGGAAAAGAAGAAGATTATTATATTATTAAATTTGATTTCTTTTGCCAACACTCTCGTGTGTCATGAGTGCACTTCAGCTTCTGCCAGTTGCCAGGGTAACCCTTCTTGTTGTTGAAGGGGCGTGGCCTCAAGGTTTGTCACATGCTGGAAATTGTAGCTCTGGGATTAAATAACTGCCAACGTCACCATGTCTTTATCTGAACTGCGGATAAAAACTCTTTTATCAGCCTGTGATGAATAGTTGTTGATTTCTGAATTGATCTCTTGGGTTCCTGAATTTCATTTTCTCCTTTTAGCCTCAATTTGTCTCTTGCTCTCTGGCTTTGTTGTTTTGGAAGTTTTCATACTCGCAGTTTTGACTTTTTTCTGTTTTGTGTCTCCTGGTTTGCCCCTTAAAAATCTTGTCAGCTTCCCATCATTGCAAAGATAAAGAAGAACATGACTTTAAGTAATGAGTTGTATAGCACTACACAACTTGCTAAGAAAACCAGTAGATGTGGCTTAGAAAAAGACATGGTCTGTGGCCTATCGAAGCATAAAAACAGCGGACTTATTTTTAAAAAAATTGTGTAATCCCCATATGAAAAACAAAAAATAAAGCATCACATCCAAAACAAGTTAGCAGCATCCATGAACTGCTAGACCCCAGGACCTAGAGGAACGTGATCGCTAACAGCCTCGGTCCTTATGCCCACAGCCCAGAGGATGAAGCCCTCTAATGTCACTTGGCCTCAAAGAACCCAACTCTTCTGCCCAGCAGGCTACTTTAAGCACCATGTTACCAGAAGTCGGTGTTTCAGAGAAAGAATGGAGCAAAGCTCAGTGAAAGAGGACATCTTTAGACGCCTGAACAGAGAGGTGTAAAAAAAACGTATAATGCCCACAGTGGCAGGACTGAGACTTTTCTTTCTTATCCATTATTTTTAGTTTCAATTAAACCCTAACAATTTAACACATTTTTCTTTTTTTCTTTTGTTTAAGGTATCCCTAAGTCACATCATACTTATATCATTTATATAGTGCCATTTTATTCTATTGTAAAGTGCCTTAAACGTTTTTGTTGTCATGGCACGGGAGAGTGGTGACGTGTTGCATGCTGATTAGCACATGGAGGTAAGAATCTCACGTGACAATATTGACCCTGTGACGCCTTAAAGTTAAATTAAGACGATGCAATATAAAGACGGTATCACTTTATGAGATGTCCAAGCTTCTGTTATTGTGATAGAGATTTTATGCATTTACTGGATCGCATAATTTTTTAAAAAGTGTCACTTTCTAAAAACAAGTACTTTTATCCAGAGAAAATGTAAACACTCACTGTAGAGGTGTGGGGGAGGCTGTCATTGGGAATTGGAGGATGAGGTTAATCCCATCTACAACAGAAAGGTCTGTTTTGCAAAGAATTATGGAACGCAGAGTGAAATTGAACAGAATGTGTAACATCTGGCACTGGAGTTTTGGCAAATAGCAGAAGGATAATTAAAAAAAAAAGTCTTCTGGGAGAATTGGGGCCCTTCCAGAAGTGATTTATTTTCTATAGACTGCAGTGTCTCTTGTTCAAATAATCAACCGATATTCATATTAATTCAAATAAGACAACATTCTAAATGATAGTCAATGTGAAAGTTTTGTAATTTTCAAATTAGTGGGCACAGCCAGGTACTGGTCACTGTTCTGCTTTGTAGTCAGCAACATGTGGACTGTAACTTAAACATATAGATACGTGACTCTCCTATGTCTAGATTTAGGATCCTTGTTCCTCTTAAATTATTTTTCTGGCAGCTTTGTCTCTAATATATGGACTTTTATACCTGTTATTGCTTTTTATCATGACAAATTCAATTCTAGCATTTGCTTTTGATTTTAGTGTCACTTTAATAACATTAATTTTCATTACTGTCATGTTTTTCCTTTGTTTACTTGATGCCAGCTTGCAGTCATCAAATGGCTGTAATCATGCATTGACATAGGAGAACTGAAGATAAATATGTAATATGATAACACCATGCATAGCTGAAAGGTTCTAGTGAATTACAGAACTGTACTGCCGCTCCTGGGGTTGGCGCTGTATCCTAAAACCTTTATCTCTTCCTCCTTCTGCAGACTGGATAATTGATGGCTCTAACACCTCTGACATCACTTCCAATGTCCGTCCATAGGACCCACCTGTTCCTGTCAGAATGACCCAAAACCAGAAGCTTCACCATCTTTGGCGGTTCTGCTGTAAACTTGTAGTTGCAAAGATGTCTCCACAATTATTGAGTGTATTTTCTTTGTTTTTTGCAAACCAGTTATATGGGGTGAACAACGTTACCGTTGTTGTCTGATCTTCTTACAATATCTATCTATCTATGGCTTTTTATTTATTTATTTATTTATTAATTTTATTGTAATCATTCCATACAAATAGATCAATTTATACAAAAAAGGATTGAAGACAAATCAAACCCCACCCTTGAGAAGGAGAGCATGGCCAAAGGAGAATTGCTAAGGGCTTTTTAATAGGGCAAAAATAAACAAGGAAAAAATATATATATACAAATAAATAAATGGAGAAGGAAAAGAAATGCGGAAATAATTATTTCTTCTTATTCTAAAATATTATTGATTAGATCCTGCCAGGTTCTGAAAAAATTCTGTACAGATCCTCTAACTGAGAATTAGATTTTTTCCAATTTCAAATAATATAAAACATTGGTTTCCCACTGACTTATTAGAGGAGAGTTAGGATTCTTCCAATTTAACAAAATAAGTCTGGGTGCCAAAAGTGTAGTGAATGCAATCACCATTTGCTTGTCCTTCTCCACTTCAAGTCTGTCCGGAAGAACACCGAACACAGCTGTTAATGGGTTAGGAGGGATTGTGACCCCAAGGCTGTCTGAAAGGCACTTAAAAATTTTGGTCCAAAATGATGTTAGTTTGGTGCAGGCCCAGAACATGTGACCCGGTGAGGCAGGAGCTTGGTTGCAGCGTTTGCAGGTTGGGTCTTGCCCTGGAAACATTTTGGACAGTTTTAAGCGAGACAGATGAGCTCGATATATAATTTTTAGTTGTATCTATGGCTTTTTTATATAAGTAACATATATATGTTTTTCATATCAGGACCATCAAAAAACATAATCACAAATGGAACTTTGCACGATACCTTGGCGACCACAGTGGGCCCTGTTGTTACATTGAAGGACATGTATGTGGCAGAATAACTGGCAGGATGACGCCCAAGCTGTTGCAGCATCCAAACGGTGCCATCTTTCACCTTTACGCCTGGTGCAACTGCTTTGTTCTTATATGTGAGTGGACGTTTCTTGTGGGGAGGGCTTCTGTTCTCTTTCTCCGATGTAGAACCATCATCCTCATCTGAGTTCACCTCTGTTATAGCACGTCTTTATTTGAAAACAGCGGTGTCAGATCAGGGTGGTGCGAATGTGACTGATAGAATAAAACTGAATAAAAAAAAAAAACAAAAACAAAACGCTAACCTTTACAAGTACCATACATTTATACCGGCTGTTACAGACTCAAATCAAATGAATGTTTTGATTCCATAATAATAACAATAAGAGCAGCTCACTACTCAAAATGGTAAATAGACCCGGATTCAAACACGTAACCCCTTGATTATGAGTCAGCAGCTCTTACCACTAAACCAGCCAAGTGCTCGTGTCAGTGCCGTACCCTAACCCGATTTGTTTTTCTTTGCTTATATTCTTGAATAAAAGCTCACATGTTTTGTTATATGTGTACCTTTTGTGAAAGTGCTTATTTGATATTTTTACTTCAGTCTTCAGACATTATACAATTCATGTCAAAATTTTGTCATTAGTACTATAACATGAAAAAAGTTTCTGTTTTAGTTATGTGTTCAACATTTCTTGCCTCGCGTTTCCTGTCATCCTACAGTTACACAGATCATTGTAGACGCAGAACTCACATGAAATGCATGTTTTCCAATTAATGATATATTATTTACCCTATACAACTCCAAGCACCTCACACCCACATAAACAGACTTAAGCTGAGAGAACTTTTTGCCTGAGTTGAGCTGTAGCAGTGGAAGGTGGGATAGCAAGCTGCTTGCTGCTTGTGCTGATCAACACATTTACAAAACAAAAGACGCTAATGGAGAGGTGCGAAGGAATTTAAGGTGGCCTGGGATTATGATTTTTTTCGTAGGCTTGAGGGATTCTAGTGTTAAGCTTCTGTTACTTTGTGTTACTGAGCTGCTGAATAGAAATCAGCAATTTTAGCTTTTCACTTTTAAAAAGAAGCCCTATGGGAGTAGCCTTTGCAGCATGGGATTTTGCTCCTATTCACTACACACTTTTTAATATTTTTCCTCAGACGTGTATTCCCATTTGAGAAAAGACATTTAACCTCATGACTCTGGTGGACTAAATACTGTGCCCCCACCCCTCACCCCTCACCCCCCACCCCCCAAATTAAAAACATTATAATTTGAAATTGCAAAATAGCAAATGTTAGTACCTTTTATGAGGAAATTCACTATTTCTTTCAACACTATGACATTTACAAGAAAACAGATGATTTATATTTCCAAATATCAGGACTGCCTGAACATCTAGTGTTTTAGTAGACTGCAAACTTGCATCACAGCAAAAATTTACAAAAAAGTAGCTGGCATGTCCTCAGTGACACACAACATGGCAGCCAAAATGATCTTCATAGCCAAAAATACCATATTAATTTTTACTTTATTTTGGAAAAACAACTCGTTTGTGTTGCTTACTCCAGTGGAAATTAGTGAAAATAAGGCAGAAGTCTTCTCCATTTGTATTCTATTAATCTTTAAAAAAAGTTTACCTGAAGCTACTATAGTTTTAACGAATTTGAGAATGTTATGAATTTTATGGATGTTATTTTTTGTTGTCTATATTAGTCATACTTAAGAAGTGAAGCAAAAGTGATGAAGCAGAGAGCTGCTGTGTCACCCCTACAGACTGTAGAGCCTCAGCCTGTTATTTTTTTACCATTTGTAGTATAAACATTGAGCAACTTGAAATCCTGTCCTTTGAACTTCGGAAATTAAACTCTGCCAATGACATTCATTAATAAAATGTTCAAAGAGAGACCTCTTAAATTTGCCTTAATAAAAAGAAGACATCAAAGACAGGCTGCATTTTTATAAGTCTTCTTTAATGAAAGATTTGCAGAAAGTGTGTTCCTGTAAATTCGAAAATGGAACGGACATGCTGCTTTAGCTTTCTGTTAAAAGGACATTCAGTTTAGTGCTACCCATGGCTGAACATACATGGTGCAATTTGTTATTCAGCTTTTCTGTTTCTAATTGGAGGCTGCAGTCCTTAAATGGATGTTCTGTACCTAAACAGCAGGTTTCTACATAACAAACCCAATGATCGGCCCAGATGCAGTTTTCAAGATTTGGCTGTGTCTTGTTAGACTTCTTCTCTGGTTACTCTCACATGCCAAAGATACGAATATTCAGTTAATTTGTGATTACTTCCCCAGGTGTGAGTGAGCTTTTCCCTTATTGGTTCCTGCCTTTCACTCACAAGACCCACAAGTCTAAATTGTGTTAAAAATGGACAGAAGGATGGTAGACGGAATTTTGTTGAGCAATGGTGCTGTATTTTTGGGAGAATGTGTTAAAACACTTTTTGATCAGATTTTTCATTGACATAATTTTAATAAACACAATGTATTCCCCTCCATCTACTTTCTGAACAATTTTTTGTTTCCAATATACTATAGGATCACAGACAGAGCCTCTCAGGAGGATATGGCAGAGGACAAGCTTTGAATGAGGCACCAGCACACATTAATACTGACATAATTCAGCATGTCCAAATTACCAGACTTGAAATGTAGGAATGAACATAACGAGAACATGAAAACTCCACAGAGACACCCAACAAGAATGCAATCAAACCCACGTTCATTGAGTTGTGAGGCACTGGCACCACCAATCATACTACCTTGCCATCCTAAAATATTTCATACAGTGTATTAAAAGCGTAAACTTAAAAGGGTAAAGTTACATTACAATATTAAAAATGTAAAATTAAATTTAATGATGAGTTTTTTATTTTATCCACAAAAATAATTACTTGTCACTGAAATAAAGTTGATTTCAAGATTCCATTTCAAGACGTTTGAACATACATGGCACAATTTGCTACACAGCCTTTGTGTTCCTAATCGAAGGCTGCTTCACAAAATGGGTGCAGTCCTCAAAGTAATGTTCTGTACCTACATTTACAGATAATATAGAGATGTAAAGTTAAAGATGAAACAGAATTGTCTTCATTTTTTTTATCAACAAAATTCAATAGGAATTTGTAGACTTCTGTGATGGGCTGACACCTTGTCCAGTGACTGTTCATGTCTTTCGCCCTATGCTTGCTATGATAAGTTCCAGTCTCCTGTGAACCTGCTCAGGCTTAAGTGGCTTAGAAAATGTTATGGTATGGTATGGTAAGATTTATGGACTTTTGATATCTTGAAGGAGAACCCCACTGAAACCAGGAATTAAGACTCTTAGGTAAGAGGGTAAGGACAGCTTAGATGATGTCCTCCTCCTCCTCCTCGAGAATGCAGACATTTATCGTCAAGGTTGTTGTAAATCAAGAGGGGCAATCCGTGGTGTAGCATGTTACTTGGACACAAGCTGGGTCGCCCGGGTGAGGGTGTCTGATGATCTCAGACCCAAAACACCTTATGACCCTGGGTTCATCATTGATAATGTGTCCAAGTTGCACCACTTGGTGTATGAAGAAACTAGTAATGCAGAAAGTACTGGGGCTCCATCAGTAAGGACTGCTGTGCCTCTTATTGGGGAAGGAGTTCTGGAATTAGTCACTCTGGAAAAAAATATGATTAATGAAAAAATAGTAGGGGACCTCAGGAAATATGGCAGAACTCCCTCAGGGAGCTAGATGTGAGCAATGCAAGAAATGACAGTACATACTGTAGTTCCTTGCTTCGTCATATATTGAAAAGGTGTCTGATGGGATGTACCACTTTTTAATTTGCAAAGTAGGACCACAGGGATATTTTTAGAGCTGCTTAAAGAGGTCCCAGAAAGAAAGAGGGTCCAACCCTGACTCTAGCAGTTATTCTCATAAAACCACCAGAAGTGGCCTGCATTCACAAAAGGTGTAAGCACGGAACAGAAATGCACATTGGGAAAGTAAATTATTTGTCCTTATTTGTTTCTCATATTTACTCTCATTTTTCTCATATTTCTTCTTTGGTGTTATTTTGGTTTGGTGTTTTCTTAGTAATGCTACGTAATGTTAATAATTCAGTCATCCCTTTTTTTCACAGGCTATGTTCCCAGAACACCTCCAGCTCCCCATGAAAAGCAAAAATACACAAATAATAAAATCATCCAAAAAATTTCTAGTACAAAAAAACCCAAAACATTTTAGCTCACTGCATTACGACACAAGAGAAGTGTTAGGCCAGGGATACAGTTAACAAAACACGACATTTGTGAGCTTGAGGACGCTGCTGCTGCACAAGCAGTGTACTGTCTATACTTGAACGTGTACTTTAAGTAAATCTGGAGGATTCCACGATGTGGCAGTGTGAGAAATCATCACAGTGAGAAAGCAATGTCTAGTTTTGCTGTGTTGTGAGTTGAGGGAAGTAAAAAGTAAAAGTAAAAATTCTTTGCATTCTGGTGCTGTTGTGAAGGTATCAAAAAAAAAGAGAACAACTGCAAGACAGAAGATGGTACGTGAGACCTTTAAATGTATCGCATCATTGTGATGGGGAATATGAGACACTTGTATTGTATTGCCTATGTGAGAAATGGATGAAGAAAAGCACCATAAAGACATTCGCATGTCAGCATTTAAGTTTGATGATTTGCTTCATCGCATCAAACCATTCATCAAACATGGAAGCACGCAGATCGATCCTGTGTAGTTGCCTTCACATATTGATATTAAACAATGATGCTGACGTCACATGCCAAAACATGAACATGCATGCCACCCATATTTTTTTTTTGGGTAATTCTTAAATGTGAGTACACCATCCTGTGCAATACCCATCATCTGTTTTTTCAATTTTTCTGAATTGTTTGATGTTATTTATCTGCTTTGCTCACTAAGGACCTAATTTCAATCCTCAAATTGCATTGTTGGTCGAATTTAAAATACAGGCTATGTGGCATTTCAAAAAAGTCATTATGGAGGGGGGTTGTAATGGGGAAGGGACGACCCAAAAAGCCATATTATTCTAAGATGATCATAATTAAGCTGAACCAATGTAAAATCCAGGCTATAAGGCAAATGTTTGATTAGGAAGGATGGTTGTAATAGTAAGGTCAACAAATGCTTCACTACAAAACAACTGAGACAAAGCTTATGAACTCCTGCATGCATATTAAGATCGACGCAACCTAAAATCTAGACTATAAGTCCTTTCAAAAATTTCACTGAAGGAAGTGCTTGCAATGTTAGGGCCACAAATCCAAACCTGCATTACCACACAACAACAGTTCAGCTGAAGGCAGTGAATTTGTCGCGTTGTTTAGAAGTAAAGTGAAGGTTACATTTCACATCAGTGATTCGATGGAAATGATAGTGGTGGGGATGGGTGTATTGTGATGGGCGCCAACACAAAAATCTCGCAACCCTCAAAAACAGGCATGTTTACTTTCACAAAATTTTGCATTTACATCATTGTTCATCCAATTTAGAATATGCAACCTTTCAAGAACTTCATTGGAGAGTTGTAATCGTGGCAAACACCATAAAAGCAGTGTTTCTCCAAAACAGCTGAGTTGATGTTCATGACAGTTTGAATGTATATTACACATAACCCAAATTAAAAAATCTAATTTATGGAGTCTTAAAAGTTTCATCATGAATGTAAGCTCAATAGAGGGAACAACATCCAAAACAGAGTAGTTTTGCCAGTTTAAATTCCATACCAATGATTCAGCTTTTCAACCAGCCATTCATGGGACTAAATAACTGTTAGCAAAACCACAGTGAAGAGATGCAAGATGCAAGGTACCTTTATTGTCACTCTACAGTACAATGAAATATTATTTGAAGCAAGCCTATAGATGCCTTAGATAAAAGTATATAAGAGTAGACAATAAATTAAGTAAGCATTACTATGAGAACTATGATAAGCACAGTTACTATTAGCAGCTCCAAATATACCATACTAGGCTGAGTACAGTTGCTCACTGTGCTTTAAAGTAAAATAGCGACAATAAAATAAAGACAAAAGTAACATCTAAATGGAGAGCTCTGACCCACTGCGTCCATGCGCACCACAAACTAGGAGATACAAAGAATTAAAATTCAACCTAGCAAGGTGTTACATAAATTATGGAATCCAATCAGAAACAAAACAAACACATTCTCGACTCATGAGAGCAGATAAATTGATTGAAAAGTTATGGAGATGATGGAGGGGAAAAGCCAATAATGACAAAAGGTTCAATATTTAAACAGCACAAAAATATTTGGTTTCTTACCTTTTAACCCATTATACAATTATACATGGGCCATGCCAGAATTTAAATGTAATGTAAAAGGTTTAATGAGATGTACAGTAGGTAGTTGTGAACTTGTAACTTCTAATATATTATGAAATCTTTTACAAATTTACCTTGTGGTTGTTTTAAATTTATGTGTAATTGCACCTGATCTGTGTAATTCTAATGTTTTTTTTAATTATTATTTTCATCTTATCCTCCTGGATTTCTAACTCCTAACTACCTGACCGGGACTGCAGTTTGTCAAATTGGGGAACTGGATGGTGGTGAGCAATGTTGGGGCCCCACAATGGACTGTTCTGGACCTATTCCTGTTCACATTAAACACAGCAGCAGCATATAAGTTGAACTTTTGACACATTCAGAAGTACTCTGATGATACAGCTATTGTAACGTGCATGAGAAATGGCCAGGAAGGGGAATATAGGGATCTGATTGGAGCTTTCAGTGACTGGAGTAATAAGAATTGCCTGGTTCTGGACACAATGAAGACCAAGGAAATGATTGTGGATTTCCGTAGATCTAAGCTACCTCATTAGCCTGTTAACATTCAAGGGAAGGACTTTTAGATGCTTCACACACTTGCACAGGCTAAGGGCTTAACCGGGGGCTAAACATGAAGGCAGGGGTTGACAAAGTACACCACTTCTACAGATCGCCAGAACAGAAGCCCATCTAAACCATGACCAGTTCCTGCATTCGGCATTTATGCTACTGTTTGTTAGGGAGGCAGTATGACAGACAAGAACACTAAGACGCTGGATAAGCTGGTGAAGAAGGCTGGCTTGGTGCTGGGCAGGACTGTGGATTCACTGAGAATTGTTGTGGAAGGATGTATGGGAAAGAAGGTACAAGCAAACCTTGAAAATAGTAGTCACCCTCTCAACAACATTTTGGTGGGACAGAGAAGTAAACGTAGCAGTCACTTTCTATTACTGTACTATACAACAGAATGCTTTAGATGATCATTTGTTCCTACTCCAGTGAGATTTTATAAAGCTGTTGCCAATACAAGGGATTCATGACCTGGTCACCACTCTGCCTTCCAACACTGTAACAATTGACCTGTTTGTACTTTTTTACTATTTATTTATGTTTGTTCTCCTTGCTTTAATAATAATGTTTAACAATTTTTACTGATGTGTTAGATAGATAGATAGATAGATAGATAGATAGATAGATAGATAGATAGATAGATAGATAGATAGATAGATAAACTCTATCTATCTATCTATCTATCTATCTATCTATCTATCTATCTATCTATCTATCTATCTATCTATCTATCTAAACTGACATTAACTCTCCAATTAATCATAGACCCTATTCCAGTGTCACTGGACACAGGGCTGGAAACATCCCTAAAGGGGCATTAGTCCACTTAAACTTACATCCATGCTTGGGCCAATTTTGTAACAACCAAATTAAAGTGCATCTTTGGGGATATGGTAGTAAAACCAGACTACCGGCAGGACAACCCACTGAAAAGTGGAGAACATGCAAACTCCAAGAAGACAACTCAACCTCAAGTCACTTGATCTGTGAAGCATTAAAACATTAGAAAAACTTTGATGAGTACAGGCCATTCAATCCAACAAAGCTTTCCAATCCTATCCATCGAATTTCTCCTAAATAATATCAAGTTGAGTTTTGAAGGTCCACATTTCTTGGTAATTTGTTCAGAATGTCTGTATTCCTCTGTATGAAGATAAACCTTCTAACCATTGTTCACCATTTACACTGAACAAGTTTCCAACTGTGTCCCAATGTTCTTGTTGAAATCATTTTCAAAATTGAAACAGAATAACCTGGGGCCTCGTGTATAATGCCATGCGTAGAATTCACATTATAACATGGTATACGGACAAAAGCGGAAATGTTTGTATGCACAAAAAAATCCAGACGCATAAATCTGTGCATTGACCAACTTCCACGTTCTTCCGCTACATAAATCCCGGTCAGCGTGAAAAGTAACACACGTGAACACGCCTGCTGTTCCGCCACCAACTCCTCCCAGAATTATGCCTCTTTGAATATGCAAATCAATATAAATAGCCCTTAAGCTATGGCAATGGGGGAAAATAGAAGAATTTCAGAGAATACCAAGTGGAGGCAAGGAAAAACTTACTATTTGTTGGTTTAAACAGTGGTATAATCAACAAAAGGAAGTTGATTGAGTGACAGTGTCGGAGAAACTCGAAAGCTCAAGTTCACAAAGTCGCACAGTGCCCAAAATAAAAAAGAAGTTGTCAGATATCAAAGTCTCTGTGAAAAGGCGAGTCGTAGCCCACCATCTGAGTGTCATATGAAAACTTATTAGGATACAGAGAAAAAAAATAGGTACGCAGTGGGGAAAAAAGCACAAAATGTCAACTTTAATGTTGAAATTTCCACTTTAATCACATAGGTTATTTTGTCATTAAAGTAGAACATCATAAACTTCATCTTTAAATCGTTTAACTTACTAGTTTCTCAAATCCTATCGTAACTAAAGTAGCATGTTAAATGCTTTGTTTTGTATTTAATCTTCTATGTACTCTATGTGTGTGAATCACTATGTGTTTCTTAAACGGGCTTTCTCTTCCTCCGACAGGGTACAGAATCCATTACATTCGTGATATTACAGCTCTCTGAATAATTAAAATACTGAGATGTATACTTGATATCATGTTCGTGATGATAGGAGTTAAAGCATATTATTAAACATGGGAAGACGGTGATTGTTCCTGCCTCACTCAAGATGCTTGCTGCACCGTGCACGACCTTCTATGAAATTAATTTATTGCAGCAGTACTGTCTCTTTCAAACATACTAACCCCCAATTCCTTTCCTTACTTTTCTTTCTCCAAGAAACCAATCGCCACACAATCAGCTCTGTAATAGACGTTAAGCCATCTGTAAGCTTAGAACGCCGATTCTTCAAAAATTTTAAGGAACATTGAAATATCTTCGTAGTACGTGTTTAATTATTTTATCCATCTATCCTTCCAGTGTCACGCTAGTCCCAACAAGAATACAGCGCGAGGCAGGAACAATCCGTGAATGGAGCGCCAGCTCCTCGCTAGCGCTGCGGCACCGTGTCCTCACATGTTTATTATTAACAATATAGATTATTTAAATGATGTTAACATTTTATCTGTATAATATAATAAACATATTTTCCTGCATTTCATCTTAAAAATGATATTGTCATCATATGTAAGTACGCGCTTTATAAAGTGGCTCAGGTTGTGCAATATTATAACTGTAGCGCAAGTTTACAGTGAGGTAATTGTACTTAGCGTTCTACAAGGAGCACTTGATGGACTGATTGAGTGCATTTAGAGTTCTTGGGATGAAACTATTTCTGAACCGCGAGGAAAGGCTCTGAAGCGTTTGCCATATGAGAGCAGTTCTTGATGCTGTATCCTGATAATTCTTTTTCCGATCAGCTGCTGTACAGCTGTGATTCCCCATTCAGATACAGTGATATAAATATTCTGAGTGGTGCAGTGAGAGTAATATGAAAAAAGATAATCCGCTGTGGCAACCCCTAACGGAAGCAGCTGAAATAAGAAGAAGAAGGTTCCGTGAGAGTAACAACCCTAAAGCAGCTATGGTATTTAGAATATTTTGACCATTCTGTGGAGCATTATATTGTTACAGGTTAAGTACAATCAGTATGCATTAAACTAATAAACAATATACGGTTAATTTCAGTGTATTTATAAAGCCGCGTCAGGGATGTGGATCTAAAAAAGAAAGGGAAACCACACAGGAACAGTAGCACTGCTTTGACGCTGTGTGCCGCCAATTTGCAAAACCGAGCGGAGAACTTGCGTACCCCAGGGTTGGAGCTACCGTGATAATATGCGTGGCTTAATGCCAAGTTTAGGTTTTATACATCACGATTTGAACGTGGAAACGGGCTTACACAACATTTTTGTGCGTACGCACCGTTTATAAATGAGGCCCCTGGTCACCACTCTACCTTCCAACACTGTAACAATTGACCTATTTGTAGTTTTTTACTATTTATTTATGTTTGTTGTCCTTGCTTTAATAATAATTTTTAACAATTTTTACTGATGTGTTTGTCTATGGGCGGCACGGTGGTGCAGTGGGTAGCGCTGCTGCCTCGCAGTTGGGAGATCTGGGGACCTGGGTTCACTTCCCAGGTCCTCCCTGCATGGAGTTTGCATGTTCTCCCCGTGTCTGCGTGGGTTTCCTCCAGGCGCTCCGGTTTCCTCCCACAGTCCAAAGACATGCAGGTTAGGTGGATTGGCGATTCTAAATTGGCCCTAGTGTGTGCTTGGTGTGTGGGTGTGTTTGTGTGTGTCCTGCGGTGGGTTGGCACCTTGCCTGGGATTGGTTCCTGCCATGTGCCTTGTGTTGGCTGGGATTGGCTCCAGCAGACCCCCGTGACCCTGTGTTCGGATTCAGCGGGTTGGTAAATGGATGGATGGATGTTTGTCTATCTATCTATCTATGATATAGTGCCTTTAATATCTATCTATCTATCTTTTCTATTTTCCCAGATGACTAATGAAGTCGACAAAAATACATTTTTCATTTTCAAAATTGAAATAGAGACTGTGTAAAATAGGTAAAGAAATTTCAGTTTTAGGTGTTTTAAGTACCACTGAGCTTACATTACTAACAGCACATATCCCCCATTTGAACTTCAAACAATTTGGACACTCTACTACAACAATCCAATCCACTAAAATCCTTCATAATAAAATCAAGTAGAGTTATGAAGGTTCTCTTGGATTTTTACTTAATCAGTGAACTGTGTGGGTGGCACTACTCGGGAGCATCCATTAAGGCCGAAAGAATCCCTCTGTGTTTATGAGCCCGTCTCCAATATCATTGTAATGTCTCCTTTTTATAAAATTGAATCAGTTGAATTAATCTGAAAATGTAAGTTTTAGGTAATAGACAAAGCCTCTTTATATTTAAGAAACACATACAAAAATCCTGGTCACATAATATCTTACAAAAGTAGACACTTCCAAAGGATGTTCCCTTCCCCATATATAATTTCCTCCTGTCATTTGTCTCACAATGACCCTTTCATTAGCAATTGAAAGGTGATAACAATGAACTGTAATTTAAACCATTTTAAAAGTTTCAAGGTGAAAGAAAGCAGCCGAGTGATTGGTGACAATTGGCTGCAGATGTCAATATTTATGGCTAAGACCAGGAAATTCACAGAAGGAGCCAGAGG
This sequence comes from Erpetoichthys calabaricus, assembly GCF_900747795.2. Classification (NCBI taxonomy): domain Eukaryota; kingdom Metazoa; phylum Chordata; class Cladistia; order Polypteriformes; family Polypteridae; genus Erpetoichthys; species Erpetoichthys calabaricus. The sequence continues at coordinate 287,234,302 of NC_041397.2, read as the reverse complement.
TGGAAACTCAATCCAATAAAAGGACTTCAGGAGTGAGGCAATGAAAGCCATGTGTTTGTGCCTAAAATGGTTCACATATAAAGGCTAAATGTGAAGAATATGTAGGGAATACTGTATCTGTATCTAATTCTTAGGTGGCACAGTGGGAAGTGCTGCTGCCACCTTGTAGATCCACAGTCGTGAATTTGAATCCTGTACTTGGTTGTCATCTGCATGGGTTTTATTCTGAGTAGTCTGGTTTTCCTCACAGAACCCTATGGTATAGGTTAATTGGCTATTGCAAATTAGCTTGATGGGAGTATGCACAAGTTGCTGTGATGGACTGATGCCTTGAAAATGGCTGTTTCCTGCCATGCACCCAGTAGGCTCCATCCTAGTGTGACAATGAATTGGTTAAAGTGACTTTGAAAATGCTACACTATGCTAGAGCTAACCACAATCAAATAAGACACAAAATGGTTTTCTGACAACTACACAGTCCTGTCAAGCATAGGAGCTTACTTTTTTGTTATGTATCACACAACTTATACATAAACAAATACATCATTTAGCAATAAGATGTCCCTTCCATAATGACTGATGTTGGTCTCTGAGAGCTATTTGCAAATTTTACTTGATGGGGTTAATAACATCCAGGAGAATAATGTATCTGAGGAAACAATTCTTATTAAAAGGTACAATTGAGGCAAACAGCATGTCCAAAGGAAATGCTATAATTACATAATGTTTGAGTTCCAGCTCATTCAGGAGCATGTCTAGCTCTGGATACCACAGTACAAGAGGCCATTGTTGTATTTTGGCTAGACTTTATGATATTGCCTTAAAGTGTAAAGGCATGAAATATAAGCATCAAAAAGAAAGTCTAAAATGATCATTGACATGAATATTATCACCCGTGTCATTGCTCTGATTTAATACAGCATAATGCCAGAGGCCCGCAATCTCAAGAATATCTTTCTTTTTTTTTCACAAAGATATATATGTTTGCAGTCACCTCTTCTGAGTAGATGTGATGGTGACAGATTGTAGCGGGGCCACATAGTTAGTGTTAAATGTCAGTTCTGAGTTATAAACTGCTGTCTCAGCTGGCAATGGATAAAAAAAAATTTTAATTAACCTAAGACAAGCCTTTACCAAACACAGAAAAATATTTATTCATTCATTGCACCAAGTTGTAGAATCACAAAGATCTGCAGCCCATCAAGAAAACTTTAATTATAAGGCAGGAAACATCCCTGAATGAGGAGCGGGTCTATCACATGGCCCTCTCACATGCACTACAACAGATGCTGACATGTAATTAATATTGGGGTGGTTGGCAAAAAAATTATAGGCTACAATATATATAATAATCTAACAATAACAATAATAATAATAATAACCCGTTGATCCTTGGACGCACATGGGTGACAACAACAACAACATTTATTTATATAGCACATTTTCATACAAAAAGTAGCTCAAAGTGCTTTACATTATGAAGAAAAGAAAAATAAAAGACAAAATAATAAATTAAAATAAGGCAACATTAGTTAACATAGAAAAGGAGTAAGGTCCGATGGCCAGGGGGGACAGGAAAAAAAAAAAAAAAAACTCCAGAAAGCTGACAAGACACAGACACAGCAAAATTAAAATAAATCAATCACAACAGCAACAAGACTACTGCTCTAGTCTTATGATCGGGGATGGATACCAAGTCCACAGGACCCAGGCCTGACATGACATTGGAGCTCTGCACCCCCTACATGCAAGAACCAACTGGTTAACTGTGGTAAATTGCATTTAGGGGTCTGGGGTGGTGTCCATTTTTTATTAGAAACTGCACTCTGGGAGGGTGTAGGTGCACATGGTCAGACGTACTGCATGGACAAGGGGCCCTGGTGTGTTGATGGGGAAACTGCCCGAGCCCGCATTCACGTGCAGATGTGTGCAGTTTTCTCTTTAGCACTCTTAGATGCATAATTAGGCACCTGTACCCACTGAAGCATAAAAAAAGCCATGAGTAGGACAAACAGGGGAACGGTTGGGGGAAACGAAAAGAAAGGCGAGATGTTAAATCGAAAGGAATGAGAAAGAAAAAGAAGAGCAGAGCTGGTGCGATAATATGGGGGCAAGCAGCTCCTATTACAGCTCAAAATACCTGGTGAGGAATGTGTCTCTCTTCTGTGAAGTAAGCTACTGACGAGAAGTTTGCACAGGTTAGGTGGGCAGCAGAAGAAGGTCAAGGGAGAGTTAGGATAAACAGCTCCTTTGGAAGGATCAAATACATAATGAGAACATTTTGTTTAATGACCTGTGGGAACGACAGAATGTTAGGATGGAATGGGAAAACCAGCAGAATGTGGATTTCATTATTAGGGGTCCTCTTAGTGTGGATGTTGTGAGGTCTATTCCTGGCTTGAATGAAAGCTCTGTCCACAATATGAGAAGGGTATCCTCTATTAATGAAGAAACACCTCATTCTAAAGGCTTCATTAATGAAGAAGTGGTGGACTCTAAGGAACTGAAAATGGGGTAGAGTGTTTTAGTATGCAGGAATGGAAGGAGCTGTAGATGAAGAAACTGTGTGAGTCAGCTGTCCTGTAATAAACAGAGGTTTGAAGTCCTGGAAAGGTGACAGAGAGACAGATATCTAAAATTGATAAGAGTTGTGGTGGACAGATGGATGGAAACTAGTAAAATCATTAATGAATTCCTGTAACTGGCTGCTAAAGCAAACATACTAGCCTTTTTTTATACTGCGGTAATTCTGGAGGACCACCATTTCTCTGAAACACTTTTTCACCAGGATTTTAACACTAAAAGCACTACGGCCCACCCCAATTGGTGCCATTCATGCTCCTGTCCTTCCTTGACTTATTTTAATTTACTGCACTTTAAATGCCTATGTTATTACAACTCAGAAATTCTATTCAGAAAATGTGATTGATGGTATTTTTCTTTTTTTTTTTACTTGAAAGACCCCTTATTACCACCACAAGCAACATCATTGAATGTTGGTACCTAGTTGTCTTATCAGGGTCTTATTCTGATGTTATCGCCATTACTGAATGTTTTTTCCCAGATGTGAATTGCTATAAAATTATAAAATAATTAATGAGAATATGCCACACTTATAATCACTCACATTGTTTCACTACACAGGATAAAATAAAAAAAAAACTAACCTGAAAATGACTGTAAACTCACTTGAAATGGCAATGCAATGTTTTGTACACAATGTTGAAAATGAAGTACACAGCCAGCATGAAATCTACATGGAGAGGGGAGAAGTGGGATACAGTGGATGCAGTGACCGAGCTGTGAGACTTAGGTCAGGTTTATACTTCACGTGACGCGACGCGTGCTCCAGCGGACGCTACTGCTACACAACTGTTGTACTGTTTATACTTGCGAGAATACTTTACGTAAATCTGGAAGATTTCACCAGGTGGCAGTGCAAGATATTATCACGGTGAGAACAGGTTCGGCTTTGCTGTGTTGTGAATTGCCTGAAACATCCATTAATTTCTGATTACACCTTACTGCAATATCTCTGAAAAGGATGTTTAATGATTAAATGCATCAATCCAAGGTTGCGCCCATTCCAGCTAGCATCAGGCATGAGACAGAAACAATCCCTGGACGGGGCATCAGCTCATCTCAAGGTGAATACCAGCACTCGCATGTCAAGCCATGCCCTCCTGCAGACCTCACTTCTGGTTAAGAACCCGCCTCTTCCTGTCCTGCATCTACAAGGTCTGAGCGCTTCAATCTCCTCCCCAGTCACAGTTTTTTTTGACTCCGTCGTTTATGATAACTCTGCTTGTTGTGCTCCTGATAATATATGGGGTGGATTCCGCAAACTTTTTTCTTTGTTCCTTTTCTCATATTACAATATATATATTTGAAGAAAGATCACATTCAGTTGCTTTGTGAGTCTTTCACAAGCAATGTGAGAAAAGTCACTGCTGACAATATGTTCAGATCACTTTCCACAGTGCTGGAAGTTGGCTTTTTTCTTTCTTTATTTGTGGCATATTGCTAGTGGCAATGTAAGTTTGCTCACTGGCACTTGTCATAAGGGATGTTTACTCTTCCAAGGTAGACCCCAACACTCTCCAAAATAGTTTATGTTTTTATCAGCACACGATCAAATCTGCAAGGGGGAATCATAATTAGAAAGTGTTTATGTACTGTATGTAAAAGCGCACACTGTTATATATGAAGAAGAAAGATGAAGAAGCTGACCTAGCAGAGAGTACTGTCACGCACGCACGCATGGAGAGTCGCAGAACGACCCGGGAAAGAGCGCGAAAGCCGAAAGCCATAAGGGACGAGCAGGCGGCTAACCTTGTTTTCTTTATCTTCCCAGAAAGAAGGAAACGACGGCACCCTGAATCACCTCCCGCTACTCCACTTCCACAGCTTACTTCCCTCTGATGACATCAGTATCCCAGACTGCACCACTCCTCGTTACCCAGCATTCCTCTGTTCAATTCCGGTCCCCTCTATAAATGTTCCCCCATCAAGCCACATGTGGTTAGCAGTTAAACCAGTGAATGCACTTTGGACTGTATAACCTCTATTTGAATCTTCTTTACAGTATACGGGGCCGGAAACCCCAAACCTTTATGCTCTTGTGTGTCTTTATTTTACAGTGGCGTAGTCGGCAGGATACTAAATCGTCCGAATAATGACTGAAGGACAGGATCTGAACGCCGTATTAACGACTCTGGCAACCCAGCTACAGAAGCTGCAGGTAGAACATGCCGCAACGCAGCGAAAACTGGCAGAAACCACCGCTAGGCTCGACTCACCTGACGCGGTAAGACCAGAGCCTGCACGGCCCCCGCCTCCGTCTATTGTCCCGCTTTCGGAGGCGGATGACATAGAATCATACCTGGGAATCTTTGAGAGGACTGCCTCTCGGAACCAGTGGCCGCGATCGGACTGGGCGTCCATCTTAGCGCCGTACTTGAAGGGCGCTGCGCAGCGGGCCTATTACGATCTCCCCGAGGAGGAGGCCGCGAGTTATGACAATCTCAAAACAGAAATCCTAAGCCGCTATGGCGTCATGCCGGACCAGCAGGCGAGTGAATGGAGGCTGTGGCGCTTTGATCCTGAAGGCCCGGCCAGAGCGCAAGCCTTTGAGTTCTGGGGCAAGATGGGCCGCTGGCTACGGCCAGAAGGGCCCCACGCTTGGAAGGTCGTGGAACAGGTGACGTGCGAAGGCCTCATAAATGCCATGCCAGACTATCTTGCCCAGCAGGTCCGGCGACATCCTTACAAGGATATGAAAGGCCTCCTAGAGGTCCTGGAGCGTCAGCTCGCGGTTCACCGATCCGGGGGGGCGGAACGGCCGGCTCGTGGAGCCCGACAGGGACGCGCTAGCCACCCTGAGCCCAGCCGCCGCGCGGCGGAAGCACCAGTAAAGCCCCGGGAGAAGCCAGCCCCGCCGCGCTGTTTCAAGTGCGGGGAGCTCAGCCACATCTTACCAGCCTGTCCCTTGTATGTGGAGTCAATGGATTGCAGCGTGGCCCTGACAGAAAGGTATAGTGCTTTGTCGCATCCCTTGGCTGTTCCAAATGTGGGAGTGGTATTGGTAAATGGGTACTCGGTGAGGGCATTGTTTGACTCCGGGAGCAATATTTCTATTGTTGCTTGCCATTATGTCTTGCCGCGACAGTGGATAAGTCAACGCTTAAAGGTTACCTGTGTGCACGGGGAGACCAGGGCGTATAGAGCTGCGAAATGTTTTATTGCTTGGAAGTGTGTGGTGATTCAACTGGCGGTCGCTGTTCTTCCGGAACCCCCCTTCCCAGTAATATTGGGGCACGACTGGTCAAAGTTTAATTGCGGCAAGACAGAATCCACTCCTGGTAATAACTTGGGTCTGGCTGTGAGTGAAACAAAGAAGCTCGCTGCGACTCCCACGCCGTGCCATGCGGCAAACACTGATGACGTAGGTCGCCCGGGGGAAGGTTCTCAGGTGTCGGACCCTGGCCCGGAACCTTCGAGTGAGGGCCCGAGCCGGAGCACCGACCCCTATTCAGTGACGGACGACCCACTAAGCCGGGTGGAGCTGCAGTATAGGGCTACACCAGCTTCTTTTAAACGTGAGCAGTGGAATGATGATTCCCTAAAGTTTGCCAGAAATGCTGTTGTTGCTGTGAACGGCCATTTGTCAAGCGATCCCGCACCACCGGAGCCCTACTTTATTCTTGAGAACGATCTGTTGTACCGAGTCGCGACTCACGAAGGCGAGATGCGGAAATTGTTGCTAGTCCCACGGACCTACCGGCGGGAGGTGTGTCAACTAGCGCATGCCCATCTCTTAGGCGCCCATCTAGGGGCCGAGAAAACGTTGGAGAGGTTAAAGCTCCGATTTTATTGGCCTGGAATTAACGAGGAGGTCCGGCGCTTCTGTCAATCCTGCCCGGACTGTCAGATTCGCCAGATCCCTAGGAGGGCTCGAGCTCCTCTCGTGCCAATTCCCCTTGTCGATATTCCCTTCGAAAGAATAGGGGTAGACATAGTGGGTCCCCTGGAGCCTTCAAGCCGCGGCCATAAGTATATATTGGTTACGTTAGACTACGCGACTCGTTACCCAGAGGCGGTTCTGTTGCGCTCCGCTACTACTAAAACAATCGCACGGGAACTAGTACTTTTCTTTTCCAGAGTGGGAATACCCAAAGAAGTCCTCACGGACCAGGGAACTCCCTTTACTTCGGATACGTTTAGGGAGGTGGCCAAGTTACTGTGGATAAAGCATCTTAAAACGTCTGTTTATCATCCCCAGACTGACGGATTAGTCGAGCGGTTTAATCAGACCCTTAAGCAGATGCTACGCAAGGTAGTCAGCGCGGACGGTAGGAACTGGGATCAGCTTTTGCCCCTCGTCCTTTTTGCATATCGGGAGGTGCCCCAAGCTTCCACGGGCTTTTCCCCATTTGAGTTATTGTATGGACGCCAACCCCGGGGACTATTGGACATAGTGAAAGAAGGATGGGAGGAGGAGACCCTTCCTTCTACAAACGTAGTGGAATATATTGCGCAACTGCGTGATAGGCTAGCCCACATCAGGCCTATTCTCAAAGATCACCTGACTCGTGCTCAAGCAGCGCAGGCGCGTTGCTACAATAAAAACTCCACCCTCAGGGAATTCCAGCCTGGGGATCGGGTGATGGTGCTCGTACCATCCTCCCACTCTAAATTGTTGGCTCATTGGCTAGGGCCTTACGAGGTTATAGAGAGAAAGGGGCTGGTCGATTATTTGGTCCGTCAACCGAATCGCCGACCACGCGAAAGGGTTTATCACGTGAACTTATTGAAGCCGTGGAGAGTTCGGGAAGAGGCCCCGATCTCCGGTACAACCCTCTCCCTGTTTTCAAAGACAATGCCACTTAACCTCAGTCCGGATTTGTCCTCGTCCCAACGCCAGGAGCTGGAACAAGCGATCCTGGCTGTCCCTGAGGTGGTAAGCGAGACACTGGGCCGCACCACGCTGATTGAGCACGACATCAGTACGGATCCCGGGGTGGTAGTCAGGGAAAGGCCCTATCGCCTCCCGGAGGCAAAGCGTGCGGAGGTCGAACTCGAGATCCAGCGGATGTTGGACTTGGATGTCATTGAGGAGAGTCACAGCCCGTGGTCCAGTCCTATCGTCCTCGTCTCTAAGCCCGATGGCTCTTGGAGGTTCTGTAACGACTTTAGACGTCTGAATCAGGTCTCCAAGTTTGATGCCTACCCTATGCCCCGGATAGACGACCTTATTGAGCGATTGGGTACAGCTCAATACTTGACTACTCTTGATATGACCAAAGGGTACTGGCAAATTCCCTTAACGGCATCCGCAAAGGAGAAAACCGCCTTCAGTACCCCTAGTGGACATTGGCACTATAAGGTTCTCCCATTTGGGCTGCATGGGGCACCTGCAACTTTCCAGCGTCTGGTCGATAGAGTGCTACGACCCCACCAGTCCTATTGTGCCGCCTATCTGGATGACGTCGTCATCTATTCCGGCACCTGGGAGGAACATATCATGCAGGTGTATGCTGTCCTGGCCACATTAGCGAAAGCAGGTCTCCGCATAAACCCTCGGAAGTGTTTTTTTGGTTTAAAGGAGGCCAAATATTTAGGCTACCTAGTGGGGCGGGGACAGGTGAAGCCGCAATGCTCCAAAATTAAAGACATCCTTGAATGGCCCCGTCCGAGTACCAAGAGACAGGTGCAGGCTTTCTTGGGGTTGGCAGGGTACTACCGCCGGTTTGTGCCCCGTTTCTCTGAGAGGGCAGCACCCTTGACTAACCTGACAAGAAAGGGGGCTCCTTTGTATGTGGTATGGGATCCTACAGCAGACCAAGCATTTCATGACTTGAAAGCGGCGCTTACCTCGGCACCTGTGTTAAACACACCTGATTTTTCGCTTCCTTTTCTTCTCCAGACCGATGCTTCGGACACAGGCCTGGGTGCAGTGCTGAGCCAGAGCATCGACGGTGTCGAGCACCCCGTTTTTTACCTGAGCCGGAAACTGTTGGACCAGGAGACCAGGTATGCGGCAGTGGAGAGGGAAGCCCTGGCCATCAAGTGGGCGGTTACACATTTGAGGTACTACCTGCTGGGTCGGGAGTTCACCCTTATGACGGACCACGCGGCCCTCCAGTGGATGGCGTTGCACAAGGAGTTGAATCCCCGAGTCACCAGGTGGTTTTTGGACCTTCAGCCATACAAGTTTACCGTCACTTATAGGCGGGGTAACCTTCAAGCCAATGCCGACGCCCTCTCCCGGGTTCACGACATCTCGGTCTGGTCCGCCCGCCCCGATGGGGCTGGGCTGAGGGGGGGGCCCTGTCACGCACACGCGCATGGGGAGTCGCAGAACGACCCGGGAAAGAGCGCGAAAGCCGAAAGCCATAAGGGACAGGCAGGCAGCTAACCTTGTTTTCTTTATCTTCCCAGAAAGAAGGAAGCTTACTTCCCTCTGATGACATCAGTATCCCAGACTGCACCACTCCTCGTTACCCAGCATTCCTCTGTTCAATTCCGGTCCCCTCTATAAATGTTCCCCCATCAAGCCACATGTGGTTAGCAGTTAAACCAGTGAATGCACTTTGGACTGTATAACCTCTATTTGAATCTTCTTTACAGTATACGGGGCCGGAAACCCCAAACCTTTATGCTCTTGTGTGTCTTTATTTTACAGTACCAATTGCTATTTTATTCAACTTCAAGCCCAGAATTTGCATGGCAAATAAGCTGCTTGCCCAAAAGACAGCACCTGCTCTACCAAACCGTAAACAAAATGAGACGAGCGCTGCCAACCCAATGTGAAAGAACACAGATAGATAGATAGATAGATAGATAGATAGATAGATAGATAGATAGATAGATAGATAGATAGATAGATAGATAGATAGATAGATAGATAGATAGATAGATAGATACTTTATTAATCCCAAGGGGAAATTCACAATCGTTGGTCAAGACACCCAGACACTGATAACATACAGAAGCAGTGCAGAACACACAAGAATCATAACAAATATGAACCCAGTGCATTCCATTTGATACATGAGACACAGAAATGATGGCAGACTGGTGATGCGCAGATCATTATACTCAAACCGTCAAGCTGCCTGCCATTTACCAACCTAATCTATGAAATACTATACTGTATGTAAGTAATGCTGTAATTTTATAAACTATTTACTGTATATAGAAAAATACCATACTGATAATATAATATTTTGAATAAATACAGAAGTGGTTTTATACCAAATCAGACTAAGCTGTTTGTGTCACAGCATCCCTCGGTTCATTCTTGCTCCCAGAAGCAGTGCACAAGGAGAAAGCACCGACAATAAAACAACAATAGAATTAAGTAAAGTGTCAATCCAGCCACAGGGGATGCACAAGCCAGTGTGTTTCTTCATGCCGGTCCCAAGCCCGGATAAATGGGGAGGGTTACGTCAGGAAGGGCATCTGGTGTAAAATTTTGCCAAATCAATATGCAGACAACAATTTTGGATGATCCGCTGTGGCCACCCCTAATGGGAGCAACCGAAAGAAGAAACAGAAGAATTAAGTAAAGTGTCACCGTGAAACATTTCTACTTCATGTACTATTTTATGTGCCCAGCCAGATGAATTGTGTTGTATTATTTTTCACTAACAAATACTGAAGCAGTTAGCTTCAACCGCACATCTGTATTATTTTCTTGTTTTGTTTGATTGAAAAAGTATGCAAACATATCAAATGAAAATATATGTACAGTAAACAATAAATCCTGTATGCCAAGAAATTCTTTATTTTTATGTTGACTCAAGCTGTATTAGGGTGTCTGTGGCTTTTGGAGGTGGGGAGTAGGGATGCGCTATCAGGATGTAAAGCTGCTGGGCCATTAGCAAGAACACTTGCCATGGCCTGGGGGTTTAGTACTGCGAAATGGTGTGGCAGATCCAGTGTTTAACAAACAAGTTTTGTAAAACATTTACATTGTAGATTGATTAAGTGATGTTACATCAGGCTGATGTGTAGCTGTGTTCACTCTCAGTCTGGAATACTTTAAATAGGAGTCTGCTTCTTCAAGCATAAATTGAACCAGGTCTGTGTGTGTGAGTGTGTATTTGAGCTTGTCTAGCAATGGAAAAACACCCCATCATGGGCTGGTTCCTGCCTTCTGCCTCACATTTCAATTTCAACAAACCTTGCTAGTCAACATGCAATTAGAAAGACATAGTGGCTAGAGAAGTGGCTCAAAACAAGGAAGCAGAAAACATTTCATGCCTAAGAGAAAAGTCATTCATTGTTAATTAATTCAAATCAGTATGTTTACACTGTGGCGCAGTGGTAGCGATGCTGCCTTGCAGTTAGGTCTGCTTCCCAGGACCTCCCTGCGTGGAGTTTGCATGTTCTCCCCGTGTCTGGGTGGGTTTCCTCCGGGTGTTCCAGTTTCCAAAGACATGCAGGTTAGGTGCATTGGCGATTCTAAATTGTCCCTTGTGTGTACTTGGTGTGTGTGTGTGTCCTGCGGCATCCTGCCTGGGGTTTGTTTCCTGCCCTGCACCCTGTGTTGGCTGGGATTGGCTCCAGCAGACCCCCGTGACCCTGTAGATAGGATATAGTGAGTTGGATAATGGATGGATGGACATGTTTGGGCAATCGCATTATTCCTTTTCCTGGCTGAAATAATCTGCCTCAGTATCTCAGAAATCAGTAAATTGTGTTGATGAGCTGAATGTGTTAAAGGTAATTCATGTTATGTTGTCCAATTACTTTTTAAAGTAACAAGTAACCTAATGCAATACTTACGTTACTGAAGGTAAAATTCAATCGTTATTATTATTGCAGCAGCACTGGCTGTAAGAAGGGTAGCACACTTACTGTTATGCCAGGCCCTTTGCAGGGCTCAATCTCATTTCCAAGCAAAAAAGAGTTTACTGCATGCAACCTGACAAAAGAAAGCTTTAAATAAAGCATTAATTTAAATAAACACATTTAAAAACACAAGAAAATTCACAGATGTCAAGCTTAATTTCAGATTCACAATGGTTGATAATGACATTTAACTGACCGTTTTTGTTATGCCATTTAATGAGGTTGGAGTGTTTTGCTAAAGGAGGACTCCAGAAGATTACTTGCCAATGTGAAAGAAAGTGTTTGCCTTAGCTGAGTTGTTCATCTTAACCTGATTATGACTGTGCATGTAAACGCACTGATATAAGGGGTGTGTGAAAATTGCATATTCTCATCGTACTGGAGTGGATGCCCATCTCTCATCCTAAATATGGATATGGACATTTTCAGGTTTTGTTCACTCTGAAATGAAAAAAAAAAGAAAATGTACAAATCTTACCAATTTGACATGTGAGGTTTATCAGCAGAGCACACCAATTGTTTATAGACAATCACAAACCAAATTGGGCTCTTGTTCAAAAAGTGGAAGCCAAAAGCGGACACCACTTATTTTTAAGATTAGGCACCCTTACACTATTTTAATATTAGGCACCTACTCTAAATTTTTAAGATTAGGGACCCTGGTGTACCTGGCCTTACCCCCACAAACCTTAAGTTCATGGCTTATATTAGGGGTAGGCCAGTCTAAAACAAACAACAAGAAGGAGATGGCATCCGCTTTTTGAACAAGACCCCCAAATTGTATGCTGAAAACAAACAGACTTGTTTGTGTGGACAGACGATAAAGTATAACTATTTATAAAGGGCTAAAGGATGTCAAAGCCTTGCAAAATATAAAGTAGGAGTCCTGTCGAAATAAATACAGCAGTATATTTGAGTATTTCAAGGCACCATACTCTTGGCTGATGCAAAAGAGTTAGGAAAGGAGTCTATCACCACAACAAATATGAAATCACAAACGGAATGATCAGAACAGCTAAAGCAGGTAGGTCCTCAGTCATGGATCTGGAGGACCGCAGTGGCTACAGGTTTTCATTCCAGCCAGTTTCCCAATTAAAACTCAGCTCTTGCTAATAATGACACTTGGTATTTAACTCAAGGCCTTGTTAGCGCTTTCATTCATCAAAGACAAATTTTAGTTACATTGTAGATCAGAGGTCCTTAGTTACAGTCCTTAATTTCTTAATTAGAACCCACTTTTCTACTACTAAAGCTATACAGTTCCTGGGATTTTAGTTATCTGGCCTGTCACAATTCAGAACCCTTAATTGCCTATTTTAGTTTCTAGCAGCTGCATTTAAGATTTACTTGTCGCCTGTTTTCTTAACCAGACATTAGTTAATAATGAAATGCTGATAAACAATAAACCAGCAGCTCTCCAGCTAATGTGCTTCCTTTTAAACCTGTGCATATGCAGCATGTTAGAAACATGTTTAGAAATAAATGAGAGGAGAATTGGAAGGACCATTAACTTTAAATCTGTTCTGGTCCAGAAAACACATAGATAATGTTCTCAGAGAAGGAAACTCTACAGTCTACAGAAATATAAAATTTCTCTTGGATGAATGAAAGCAATCACAATCCAAATAGTTAAATATCAAGTTTCATTATCAGCAAGGACTGTCTTCTAATTAGGAAACTAATTGGAAGGAAAACCTGCAGCCACAGTGGCCCTCCAGGACTGTCATTGGAGACCCCGATTTAGGCAATGTCCTGATGGTGAATCAAACTTATATCCCTTGATATGTGCAGCAGTTAATCATCGGATCATCATGCCAACCTACTGATTGGTTTGGCTGCATGATTAGGTTACTTGTTTTGTGATATTTAGTCCTTCTGTGCCTATGTATTTTTGTTGTTACTTTAAGCCAGGGGTCCTCAATCACAGTCCTAGAGGGCAGCAGTGGCTACAGGTTTTCATTCCAGCCAGTTTCCCCAATTCGAACTCAGCTCTTGCTGATAATGACACTTGGTATTTAATTCTAGGCCTTGTTAGTGCTTTCATTCGTCAAAGACAAATTTTAGTTACATTGTTGATCAGAGGTCCTCAATTACAGTCCTGAGTGTCCGTAGTGGCTGCAGGTTTTCAGTTCAACCATTTTCTTAATTTGAACCCATTTATTTACTACTAAAGCTATACAGTTCTTGGGATTTTAGTTATCTGGCCTGTTACAATTCAGAACCCTTAATTACCTATTTTAGTTTTTAGCAGCTGCATTTACAGTAAGTTTTAATTGTTGCCTGTTTAATTAACCAGACATTACTTAATAATGAAATGCAGATAACCAATAAACCTGAAGCTCTTCAGCCAACGGGCTTCCTGTTAAACCTGTCCATATGGTACTATCAGATATCTGTGTTAAAAATAAATAAATAAATGAGAGAGGAATTGGAAGTTTACATCTGTTCTGGTCCACAAAACACATGGATAATGTCCTCAAGAGAAGGAAACTCTATAGTGCAATTCAAATTTCTCTTGGATGAATGAATGCACTAACAAGCCAAATAGTTAAATACCAAGTTTCATTATCAGCAAGGACCATCTTCTAATTCAGAAACTAGTTGGAAGGAAAACCTGCAGCCACAGCATCCCTCCAGGACCGTGATTGAGGATCCCTGAGCCGAAGTCAGTGCCTAATCACATGACAATTACCCTGGCCAATAAACATTTTGCTTTATGAACATTTATGGTGTATTTTATGGATTTTGACTTGTTTATCACACAAATCACATTTACATTTTCCTATCATGCATCATTTTATTGCAAATTCTGTTTTTGTGATTTCCTCTCTCTCATATTACAAGTATAAATACACAGTACAACAACTACAGATGGAATATCTATGGTAATCTAAAAGTACTGGGAACGTAGCCTGGATATACCAAGTACTGTGAATGGGACAGTCATGCTGAAGAGCCTCTCTGAATTTAAATGAAGCATTTGGTTCCAGGGCAAAAAAGTGTGGCATATAAGCCAAGTGTTGTCCCATGTGACAGATGGCCGGGGCCCATGCCTGGCCGGGACACCCCTTCACCACATCTGCCAGGGGGACAAGGATGGAAAGCCCAGTATCTCTCCCTGGATGCTAGATGGCAGCATCCCTGGCTTGCAGCGGTGCCTCGGACTCCCCCAGGGCTTCATTGGGGTTGGAGTTCTGTGCAGCTCTGTGGGGTTCCGCAGGCCCCGCCAGGGGGTGCTGCAACAGGAGCGGCTGGCCCCTTTTGGGCACTGGTTTCGCCACACCCGGAAGTGCAGCCGGATGACAAGAATCAACCACCTGGAGCACTTCCGGGTGCCTGATAAAAGGGAGCCAGCGACCACCACTCAGCGGCCAGAGTCGGAAGGAGGAGGACTAAGCTTGTGGAGGAGTGGTGGTAGAAGACAGAGACGATAGTGCTTTTGTGTTTATTTGTGCTTGGGACTGTGTTGTGACTGGAAGGATTACAGGGAAGACGTGGCCTCCAGCTGAAGAAAAATAAAAGATTGTTTGTTTTTACACGTTCCTCCCGTGTCCAATCTGTGTCGGGTTGGGTGCAATATAGCGCCTGTCTTACACCCAACAAAGCTATTTTGCCTTCATTTTATATAAAACTTGAACTGAAGAAAATTTTAATGAAAGAGATTAACAAGCAAGGCAATGGATTTAAATATTTGAGACATTTTTTTGGTCCACAAATCAGATGTGTCATCAATGACAAGCAGTTTGAAGATCTGTTAGTGGGTCCAGAGAAAATTGCATGGAAGGCATTCATAATGGGATGTTGTTGGTAACTGCAAAACGCCAAACTACGCCCAGCTGGTTGACAATGTGCTTCAAGTGTGAAAAACAATGAAGTGCAACATGTTGCTAAAGATTCACATTCTCACTTCTTCCCAGCTAATTTTGGTGCAGTCAGAACATTGCAATGAAATGGGGTATCAAGGCAAGTGAAATCCACCAATACTGGCCGACTCTTGTTGGACACTGGAATGAGAAGCAATAGATGTTGAGTAAAAATTAAAATCAGCAGCAAAACATTTGCAGCTCAGTTGAACTAATGTAATATGTCAGCAACATTATGTGATTAAACACACTACATTCAATAAAAGATCATTTCAAGTTTCTCCCAATCCCCTACTTGATATAGTCAATTCGCAGTTAGATTTGTGTTCTGCTTGAAACTAACTTTCATAAGCATGCAAAATTTTCATCAAGCAAAACTGTTGAAAAAAATTATTGCCCAGAGTTATAGGTCCATGTTTTAGAAAAGCTCCATTTTCCCCATCCACACTACTATGCTAGACATGGCAGTTTCAAATTTAAGCACTTAGCAGAGCACTTTCGAAATGATGTTTCTGGTAATCGAAAATGCTGTTTCAGTGTAGATTGAAGGTCAGGATAAATAAAAGAACACTTACTTAAAAAGCAAAAACAAAATGAAACATGTAGAGTTTTTTTTTATATTGTGCGACAAAATACAAATGAGGGAATACCGGTCGAGTGTGAGGGATGATGGCTTTTAAACAAGATATAGAGGCATTTATGTATACAGAATGTTGAAGATGAAGACCAATTTAACTTATGGTGTTATTGAAGCTGGAATACTGTTCTCTTTTGAGATCAGACAGGACAAGCCCTCCGGTCTTTTATCAGCACAGAAATGATCTTGATGGGCCAAATAGCATCCTGTTGTTTTCTTATCGGTGCCATTCTGTGCCTTAAGGGGGTATTGTGTTTATTCCTTCTGCTTACAGTCTAGGATTTAAAAGGAGGCCCCTTTGAAAACTTTCCGGAAACATGCCATTCTCTATGCATACTAAATGGATGTATAATCTGGAGTGTCATTTGGCAGATGTTCCCCAGGGTTGACTGTTTTTTTTTTTTTTTGGTAATATGATTGTAGGCATGTGGTATGCAGCAAACAAAGATTACTGCACATTCCAGCCCACTCCAGATACCACATCGAACATTTCAAGGATGTGGTTCAATAACTGTGCTGGGTTTGGTGGGGGATGTAGTAGGGAGCACATGACTTCTAGCAAATGGTTAAGAATGTAAGAGTCAGTCTTGGTCAGCACTAAATGGTCACTTCAAAACAACATTGTGTAATTGAGAACAGTGCAGTGCTCAAAAACTGCTACACTATGACACTAGCGTTTTGTAAAGGCTTCATGTCAGGATATTTGAAAATAAATGAATGAAAAATAGATGAGCATATAAGAAAGAAAGAAAGAAAGAAAGAAAGAAAGAAAGAAAGAAAGAAAGAAAGAAAGAAAGAAAGAAAGAAAGAAAGAAAGAAAGAAAATGTATTCTTATTTCTGCTGTGACGCACACAATTGCATGGTAGCTGTAGGAGACTTAATTTAGAATTCCTGCTGTGTCACTACTGTAGCTTGTACATTTTCCTGTGTCTATATGTACAGTGGATTCAGAAAGTATTCAGACCTTTTTCACTGTCTCTACACTTTATTGAGTTGTAGAATTCATTTTAAATGGATACAATTTCCATTTAGGCCCATCAGTCTACACTTTGAAAATATGTTTTCAGAAAGGATTGTAACTTTGTTATAAAACTAAAACCCTTGCAGACTCTTTGTAATGTCACTCCAAATGGTGTGTCCTGTTTGATTTAATTATTCTTGGGAGGCATCTAGACCTGGACTGGAAATTGATTGAGCATCATTTAGAAAAGAACTTATGTACCTGTCTACAGTATACAGTATAAGGTCCCACAATTCACACTGCATATCAGGACAAAAACCAAGCCATGAGGTCCAAGGAACTCTCTGTAGACCTCCGTGATCAAATTGTGGTGAGGCATTGATTAGGACAAGGGGATCAATTCATTTCTAAGGCTCTGAGTGTTCCTGGGAGCACAGTGGCCTCAATAATTGTGAAATGCAAGAAGAGCCCAAATGTTTACCTTCCAGCGAAACTGAAGGACCTTGGTGAGGGAGGTGATCAAGAACACAATGGTTACTTTAGAAGAGTTTTAGAAGTTCTCTGCTGAGATGGCAGGACATGCTGGAATGGCAACCATCTCAGCAGCCCTCCATCAATTACAAGTTTATGTTAGAGTTAGCTAGATGGAAATCACTCTTGAATAAAAGGCAGTTGACAGTGTAAGGGATTCTGGGATCATGAGAAAAAAATATAAACTCTTTAGGCAGAACTTCAAGCACTATGTCTGGTGAAGACCAGGTGTGGTGTTGCGGGTCCACAGCTCCCATCAGGAAGGCCACTTTTAAATAAATCATCGCACTCGCGGCTTAGCAAGGGGCCGTGGTGGTTGTGTGACTGAAGCGGTTCCCGGGGTGAATCGTGATGTGGGCATTTCTCACCTAAGTGCACAGCTGAGAAACCGTGATTGTTTCCGGGGCTGCTGATTTGCCACAGCTGCCACGTCCTCTTCATAAATAGAAGCATGAGGTGGTTAAAGAGAAAGAAAAAGGAAGAAAAAGATAAGAGAGAGACGAAGGTTGCAGGTTGCAGGAAGCAGTGGATATAGAGAGAGTGAGCCGGTGTGAGCGAGCGAGTGAGCGAAGGATCACAGGCAGGCAGCTGGACAGTGGGCCCTAGCAGAGGTGTTTGGCCGACACTCGGTGGGGCAGAAGGAAGTGGTCGCTCCAGCTGAGCGAACAAGGAGCTGGAGTGACCGGGGATGAAGGACAGCTGGCTGCATAAGGCCAAGAAGGCAGCGGGAGTCGTGGAGTCTTGGGAAAGTGAGCTTCAGCATGAGCGACCTGGCCATTGAGGAACCCAAGTCTTGGTCCGGTAAGGAAGCCGTACGGAGCCAGGGAACGGAAGGCAACCGGACAGTAGTAAGGTCAGCTGCAGGAAGGGCGACTCCCCTGTTGAGAAGTCCGTATGGGAGAAGCAGGGGAGCCGCCAGATAAAGGAAGACACCGGGCTTTGGATTTTAAAGGGTCTGCTTCCAGCATTGTTTCAACCTCGTTGTATTTATTGGTTTTACCCTCCACTCTGCATCGATTTTATGGATTATTTATTTAAAGATTTTGGAAGACACTGCACTTTATTTTGAATACTTTGTTTTTGATCGTTTGTTTGCTGTTTTTAATAAAAGCACTTTTGCACTACTACACCATCCCCTTGCTCCATTTGTTATGCCTCACTGCCAAGCTCATCGGTAACATTACTGATGGTGCAGGGTTCAAGAGCTCCCTGAATCTGCATGGGAGCATGGAGTGAACCTGCATCATCACACTAAGGCACTGCTTGCTCATCACCTGCCTAAGGTGAAGTATCGAGGTGGCATTATCATGCTATGGGGATGCTTGTCAGTGGCAGGGACCGGGAGAGAGGTCAAAATTGAGAGAAGGATGAACGCAGCCACATTCAGAGAGGGTCCTTGAAGAAAACCTGCTCAAGAGTGCACTCAGCCTCAAACTGGAACGATGGATCACTTGTGAAGGCACTGTGTTTAATAAATAAATCATTTATTTGAACCTGGGTCTGTGCTGGGTGTGTAGGTATCTGGAGTTTGGGGATTAGTGGTGACCCCTACAGGTTACAGCGACACGACTAATTTGTGATTTCATCATGGACAATTTGACATTTTTTGCTGCTTTTGTTCATATTAGGTCTCCATTGAATCCCATTGTATAAATAACGTTTCCATCTGCTCTCAATGAAAATGTGAGATTGAAAGTTTTCATCAGCCATCAAGATGTGGTAAATAACTGATACAAATATAATCATTTCTGGGGGGAGCATTGCTTTAATTTAGCTTCCAATTAATAATGTTATATTTGACTCAAATACATTGCCTATAAAAAGTATTCACCCATTTGGAAGTTTTCATATTTTACTGTTATACAACATTGCAGTGGATTAAATTTAGCCTTTTTAACATTAATCAGCAGAATAAGAATGTTTAATGTCAGAGAACATAAGTGGTCTAAATTAATTACAAATATAAAATACTAAATAATTGATCACATAATAATTCACCCCCATTGTTATGATAGTCCTAAATCTTCACTGGTGCTACCAATTGGTCACAGAATTAGTTCAGTGGAGATCACCCATCTGGGTTTTAGATGATTGTCGTCTAAATGCACCTTATCTGGCTTGTGGTGAGTCAGTATGGTGGAGTAACCTACACAATGAAGACAAAAATATAATCCAAGCAATTCTGTATAAATTGCAAGTCAGGGGATCGAGACAAGAAAATCTCCAAGTCACTGAATATCCAGTTAAAGCAGTCAGTAAGAAATGTATTATACTGTATATATTATGGCACGGCGGTATATCTGCTAGAGCAGTCCATCCACAAAAACTGAGTGATTGTGCAAGAAAAAGACTATTGAGGGAGGCCACCAAGAGATCTCTGAAGGAGTCAAAAGCTACATAGCTTCTTTCCTCCTGAACTGGTTTAATTGGGTTCAGTAATGGATGGATGGATGGATGGATGGATGGATGGATGGATGGATGGATGGATGGTTGGATGGATTTCCCATTTGTAGCATTCACAAAATCTGCCTTTATGTGCCCACGTTCTTGGTCCACCTTTGATCCCAAGCACCGGTCATTTTTTTCTGCACACCTCCAATTTCATAGCGGAACTCTCAAAAACTGCACCAATTCACCATACACCTGTACAAAACGCTAGTGTCTACGACTTTCCATCATGAACACATTGCACATCTCCTGAAAGTTTTCATCTCAGCCTTTGTTTGCCACCAACACATTCAAAATCACAGGCTACGAGGAGCTCTGACCCAGTGTGTCCCTGGAGCATTGTGACACTATATGTATCAGCCAGGCATCTATGACCAGCCTCCATTAGACATTTCACAATGCTGTTGTTGATGGGCAGCAAGTGACAACCTTGGCTCCAGACAGGAACAGAATCCTCATCATCCTTATCATAAAGATGCTACCAAGTTTCTAAATTTGTGACAGGCCCAAGTTTCCTAAAGTCATCCCTAAAGTCTAGTATGTCTATGACTGTGATTGATACTTTTTCTGTACTTTAACATACAGTAATAATTTGAGAAATTTTCTATTGTTTTATCATATTGTGCAATAATTAATTAATTGGTAAATTTCTTCTTCCTATTATTACCATTTAAATGTAGCAGATGTCTTTACTCAAGATGACTTACAAGATCAGGACACATTACACTTGTTAACACATCTTGTTGCCATTGAAGGTTAGGCAGGTTAAGTGACACCCTTGGGGGTCACATAAAGAGTCAGGGGCCAGGATCAAAATAGCAACCTTGTGGTGTAAAGGCTGGTGTCCTAAGCACTGCACCACACGCTCTGAAATTCTAACATTTCCTGTAAGTGTAACACTTTTTAATGCGTTCTTCATCCAGTTACCCTGCGCTCATGGCAGATGCTGTTCCTTCGGTCAGAACTTATATTCCTGCTGTGGTTTTCATCTTGATGTGTTCATGATTTTTATGTTGTACTAAATAAAAATCATCTAATTAATAAATTATTCAAATACAAATATGTGGAACAGTAATTAGAACTGCTGCTTCATACCTCTAGAGAACTCATTTCAATTATTGGACACACCATCATCTAAGTAAAGTTCACTTCACTTTCCATTCACTTCCTAAAGACATGTTTGTGGGGCTCATTTTCATCTCTCAATTACCCTCATGGGGGTATGTATGTGAGCTTGACATCCATCTATGGCCAGGTCCTGACTTGAGTCCAGTACTACTAGTATAGCCTATGGCATCCCCAGAAACACTGGGTTGGAATTCCTCTCTCTTAGTTCTCTCTCAGGTGCTGAGCTAATAGCATGATGTATCTCCAGCTGTCATTCACTGTGTGTATCAGTTGTTGTCTGTTGAGTCCTGACCAGTACCTTATATTACTCATCCAGGATCTTCTTCTTCTTCCTCCTCTTTCATGCTCTCCTTCAGTATTTCCTTCTATAATGTATTCTAACATTTTGCACTTTAAATGTCTTTATAGGTGTCCAAAGTATTCCCATTTTCTTCTTTATATTGTATTTTCCAACTCCATGGTCTTATTCAGTTTATGTAGAGCCTCATGATTAATGATTCTCCCTTTCCATGGTGTACATTGAATGTGCATTTCAGTCCACACCTCGAATGCATTTATCCTTCTTAGGGTGCCTATAAATACAGTAAGTGCTGACCAAATATAACATTTTAGAATCTGATGCTTCAGTTTTAGATTCAATTGTCTATTACAAAAGATGTTATTTTTCAAACAACACAATGAGCTCAGTCTTGTGAGAGTTGATTTTTACTGATAAATATTTGATTATATATTGATTACATTGAATGACCTGTGTCCTTGTTAACTTTTAGCGTTTGCCTTAGGCACTTTTAGGAAGCATTTTAATTAAAGCCTTTTGATCTGTGACCCAGTCCTGCTGCTACTTTAGCACGAGGTTAAGTATCGATAAGAGAACCAGTATAATCTACTGCAGCAGAATCCTGACTCCTAGAGTTCTGTTTATCAATAACCCGAAGGACATGAGAAATGAAACCAACATTCTTACTAATCTTCCTCTTTAATTGACATGTGTATTTAAGAAATGTAACCAGCATCTGTAAGCCAGTCATCTCCTTCCATGTACTGAGTGACTCCACATACAGTATTTGTCAATAAAGGCATTCTTACCATCCTGAAATGGCTTTGCTGATTTTACTTTGACAGTCTATTCTAGCTCTTACTTCCACCTTAGTGTCAACGTGGGTGTTAATGTTCCTTCCTAGATATTTGTATTTGTGAACTTATTTGTTTCAAGTGTTGTCCTTTTTGTTAATGTTAATCCTGCCTTGGCTTTCAGTCGTGACATTTGTTTTCAGCGCATTCAAATTAAGGCCCATACAAGATCTTGCAGCTCTTTTTCAGTATTGGCTATTAGCACAGCATTGTCTGCATATCTCACGTTGTTTAGAAGAAGCCCATTTATTTTTATTCCTTCTGTTCTATGATGACTCAGGCGCAGCCGCAAGTGGCAGCCTTTCCAGGAGCGCTGTTTACGACTTTACCTTTCTACTTTTTTTATCTATTTTATCTCATTAATTGATCATTGTTTCGTTATCAGTATGCTGCTGTTGGAGTATGTGAATTTCCCCTTGGGATTAATAAAGTATCTATCTATCTATCTATCTATCTATCTATCTATCTATCTATCTATCTATCTATCTATCTATCTATCTATCTATCTATCTATCTATCTATCTTCTTCATTTTCTCTGAATTAATGTTAAACAGATGTGGTGATAAGCATCCCTGCCATACACTTCTTTTTATTTCTACTTCAGGTGTATTTCATTCTCCATACTGTCTGTTGCTATTTGCTGACAATGTAAGTTTCTGAATATCTTTGCTGTCCAAACCTATTTGGCGTAAGATATTTAAATTATGACCATACTTTAGCCTGCCATATGCCTTTTAGAAATGTATACAATATTATGCAAAGATCATGCCTCATATCAAGATATTTTTCTGCTAAAACTGTTAGGATCTTAAGTACTTCTCAGGTTCCCATACCTGCCCAAAATCCAAACTGTGTATGACTGCTTCACATTTGTGATTTTTTTCTTTCGTATAGAATTCTTAAGAATATTTTCAGTACACGACTCATTAAATGTATCATTCTGTACTGGATGCAATTCTTCGAGTTTGGTTTCTTAGGAATGGTGACAGCTAGTCTTGTGGTGTCGTCACCTGATTATATATATATATTGTCAAACATCTTCATAAAGTATTCAGTAGAAGTACTTTTAAAGAGATTTTCAGAGAAATTCAGAAGGACAAAAATCTGGGCCAGGTGATTTTCCCTCAGAGCATATTTTTATGACTTTTGTAACCTCTATTATTACAATTTCTGGGCCTTCATGGACGTCTGCATTTCACGATGGAATAAGCAGGTGAAAAGAAATGTTGTTGGTCTCCCATCCAGAACTGTCCCACATATTTCTACCATCCTGGGTCTTACACACAGTTCGGCTACAAAAAATGCTGGCACTTCTTAAAGAAATACTCCACCATGAAATTATATATTTGTATATGTTTCATACCTCATAAAGTTTGTAGTAATGACCAAGACAAATGTTTAGTATCATATTATCATGCAGAATAGAAAAAAACAAAGTTTCTGATATAATAGTCATTGTCTTGGTGAATCCTGACAACTACACCTGTGGAAGGAATGAGAAATAGTCACAAAGCATGATTGGGGTGCAAGCCTGCAATCTATTTAATGGCAGGTACAAGTGGTCCAAAAGTAACTTAAATGGCAATTACTGACTGTGTCTTCTTTTTAATCCTTCCCCATCTTGCTTATCTCATCAGTGCCAGGGAGATGCTCCCTAGGCTTGTGTGTGTGACAGTCTCTATGGTGACTAATGCTGGTCAACATTCAACTATTAAGGATTTAGGAATGCTTATTTATGTGAAGAATTTTGCCCATTTTTCATAGGAATGTTTAAGAAATAATTGTACGTTCAGGTTTAGGATTATCCTAGGCCCCTCTCTGAAAATGTAGTGTCGAGGGTTAAGCATTGGGCTTAAAGGAAAACTCGACTCAAAAATAATACTTTTTGAATGTTACTTAACCTTTTTTTAATCTCATGTTTTCATGGAGAACAGAGATATACAAGCTCATGGTAGAAAAGCCATCTGTGACAACCAATAGTGGACAACAACAAGCAATATAAAAATGTCCATGAAAAATTTCACTACTAGTGCCAAATAATCCACATGTCAAGTCATCTGTTCATATGCTCACAATGTCCCAAACATGCATTTTTACTATTGTTAAATTAATCAACTTTCATGAACAAAAATGGGAGGTGCCTAAGCATGAGTGAGCATTTGTATTGAAGACCCACCTTGTGTTGATACATTTATATTCATATTCCCAACTGGAGTACCTTGGGATTATTTACTGGTAGTCTGTGAAACTGCATGAAACTGAATTGTTGAACCTTCTTGGACATGCACAAGTATGCAGCATATATTCTTCCTGTCTATGTTTTTACTCATTTTTAATCTTAAATTTTCCATGTCTCCAAGTGAATCCTTTTTTGATATGACATGAGACCATGTTAGCCAATGAATAAGGTGTTACTTGGTTGGACTCTCTAGCAATGATTGTGGCAGGTGGGTGGGTCTTCTGTTCTTTTTCCGGTTTTCTGTGGTGGCGATCAGCGCCACCAACATCTGATCAAAGCACTGTGATGTCCTTACATTGATGGATTAAAGGCCAGAAGTCCACGTGATCATCATCATCAAATTCTTCCATGAGAACCCTGAATACAATGAGGACTGATTGAGGTCATTTATGTTAGGTAGTATGCCTAGAGGGGGCTGGGTGGTCTCGTGGCCTGGAACCCCTACAGATTTTATTTTTTTGTCCAGCCGTCTGGAGTTTTTTTTGTTTTGTTTTTTCTGTCCTCCCTGACCGTCGGATCTTACTTTTATTCTATGTTAATTAGTGTTCCCTAATTTTAATTATTTATTTTGTCTTTTTTCTCTTTCTTCATCATGTAAAGCAATTTGAGCTACATTGTTTGTATGAACATGTGCTGTATAAATAAATGTTGTTGTTGTTGTTGTTTAATTCCAATGCTTGTTCATGTCTGAGTGTGTTCCATTATCGTTCAATATAATTTTAACAAGTGCCCTGTGTTGGCTGGGATTGGCTCCAGCAGACCCCCATGATCCTGTGTTAGGATATAGCGGGTTGGATAATGACATGACATGACATATATATATTATGAAAGCCTTGGGTGCATACAGACACACAGACACACACAAGTACAAACAACACACAATTTATTTCTTCTGTTGTCTTCCTAGGACAGAGTGTACAAATCACCACGATAATACAGCTCAGTCCTACTCTTTTCCCCACTCTCTCTTTCCCTCTCACTCTTTCTTTCTTCTACCACCTCGACTTCTCTCCTACAAGCTTTGTCCACCTTCCACCCAACTCTGGCTCCTCAAACAGAGTGAGGCGGCCTACTTTATAGTGCACCTGGAAGTGCTCCTGGTGCTCGGTGATCTTCCGGCAGCACTCCCAGGTGTGGCGGAAGTGTTGCATAGGCACCCGGAAATGCTCTAGGTGCACCCAGATCCTCTTCTGGCAGTACTTCTGGGCTCTGCAGCTGTCCAGGCGCCCCCTAGCGGTGGTCATGGGCCCCAGCATGGTTGAGCTTCCAAGCTCCCAGCCCGTGGCCCTGTTGCAATCAAGGGGGGTTGCCCTGTCATGTTTTGGGGGAGGTATTGCCATGAACATGTCCTCGCTCCCGGTCCTTCCATCACATAGGCGACCCAGCCAGTTAAGGGCCCCAGCAGTCCGCCACTATATATATATATATATATATATATATATATATATACTGTATATATATCAGTGGCGGACCGTCAGGGCCTGCAAGGCCTTCTCTGCTGGCCTAAAAAAATATCTGAATCATAAACTGATGTTAATTATAATTTGTCCATGAATACTTATTAAATAATTCCATATAGTCTGTCCGCTTCCTTTCATAGCTTTTCCGATGGCTGTGCTGCTTCCAGATATGTATTTTCGTATTAAAGCATTTAACCAATCACATTTCAGCCATCATTTGTTGCCAGGCAGGGTCAAAGTCAAAGAAGTCTGCCCGGAGGCCTTCATAATCCGTTCTGCAGGCCCTCTAACACAAAATAAATGTCGATTAAACTGTTGCTTCAACCAATCAGATTTTGAGTTGGTTTCACTAGGGCCCTCTAGCAGGCGTACGGCAACGTCACCGTATTCAGACCCATTGATTGGATAGAGAAGAGAGACGCTCTAAAGGAACTGTTTCATCACATTCTGGAGCATCATGACGAGTATGATGAGGACACAGTGCGCTGTGCTGATGGATTTAAAGCACGTCTGGATGATTTTGAGTTTTGTTTTTGCTTCACACATTCAATGGCATTTTTGAGTATTCAGACGTGCTCTTTTCAATACTACAGGAGAAAAAACTGGATGTGCAGTTTTGTCTGGCTAGGGTAAAGGAGTTCTGTGACACTGTTGAGTGAGATAGAAGCTGATATGAGGAACTCTACGAGGCCACTGAACGCACCGTAGGCGCTCCGAGTGCACGAAGAGGTCAAGCGCAAGATCCTTGCGCGCACTACCGCCAACTCCATGGCAGGATTCTGGACAATATTATTTGCCAGACACAGACCAGATTTTAAGACCACGAAAAAACTGATGTTTGTCACACTCCTCGACCCCCAGAAGTTTCGGGAATACAAGAAAAATTTCCCGCATGCAGCCTTCTCCAGTTTAACACAGAGCCACGAAGCACTTTTTGATCTGTCTCGGTTAAAAACAGAACTGACTGTAATGTATGCCATGGATGATGTTGCAGGAAAATCTCCCACTGATCTCCTTGACTTCCTTCATCAGAAAAATCTGAATGAGAGCATGGGGCAGCTGTACACATTAGTATGTTTGGCGGTGACCATTCCCGTGTCCACTGCTTCTGTCAAGCGGACATTTTCAGCCCAAAAGCGAATTAAAACTTGTGCCAGAAATACGATAGGGCAGGTTCGACTTTCAGCATTAGCTTTGATGGCGATAGAAAGGGACTTCGTGATGGAACTGAAGCGCACGGATAATCTGTACAACAGAGTAATTGAACTGTTTTTGAGGAAAGAGAGGAGGATGGATTTTGTTTACAAATAATCCGAATTTTTGGTGAGTAAAATGTTGCGATTTTCCTAAATAATATTGCAAGTTTATGAGTTATTATTGATGTTTTTTATGTGTGTCGCGGCTGTAGCTGCAGTAGAAAGGAACTTGTTCACCCCTGGTTTGTCTATTCAATAAAGGCATTTATTGTGGCTACAGGAGTTATCTATCTGCGATGCAACGGCTCTTTATACTGTATTTCTGCATATTAAGATGGTTTTTATAACCATAAATTAGTTTTTGAGGGGTGGGTTGATTCAGACGGAGCACTACTGAAGGCCTAGGTGTGAAATGCACGGTCCGCTACTAATTATATATATATATATATATATATATATATATATATATATATATATATATATATGAGATATTAATATGAAATTGAAATAATTAATTTAATCCAGATGTCTAGATACCTTTATTAAATCCTGCATTTAGAATAAAGTTTCCAATATCTTAAAAACGCATTCCAAAATATATTCAAGTTTAATTTCAAATATCTCTGAACATTGGCAATCATAAATTGGCCCTATTGTGTGTGTGCATGTGTGTGTGTGTGTGTGTGTTCACCCTGCAATGGATTGGCCACCTGTCCAGGGGTTTTTCTTGCCTTGCACCCTATGGTTACTGGGAATCACTTCAGCTTCCCTGTAACGTGATCCTGCTCAGGATAAACCAGGCTAAGAAAATGGATGGATAGCCTAGAACAATAATTTGGCTTGCTGTATATGAGAGGGGACCCCACAAATTCTCAAGAATCCGTCAACAGAACAGGTGTAGGGTGTAGTTTAGGGTGTAGTTATCAAATATACTTTTAGGGATTCTATGACTACAGTCTGGTTTATCAGTCCGCCGAGTGGCACCATTCTGAGTTTATTTGTTGTGAATTCTTGGTGTTTATTCCATAATCATGCACACGACAGATTTTTAAAAGACAATCATGATCATGTTTTTCGACACTGACAGAGTTTTTTGTTAAGAGTTTGTTCCTCATGGTCAGATTGTTAATCAGCATTATTCAGGGTCTTCAGGAGAGCTGGATTTTTCAGCATGACAACTCACCTACACACACCGTGTTGTCAATCAAAAGGTTTTAGACCTGAAACAATGTAGTTGTTTCTTTGTAAATATTTTCCAGATCTCTCTTTCTATGACTTTTTATTGTTCCCAAACTTAAAACTGAGACTGAAGAGAAGATGATTTGTTACTGTGGAAGAAATCCAGGAATAAGTGCAAGAGAATCTAAACACAGTAACAAATGATGAGTACAGGAAATGTTAAGGAACGGGACAAGTCCGGGGATATTTGCATTGATTTGTGTTTTCCAAGCAAAGAAATGGTTAAGTCATCATCCTAAATTAATTGAAAATAATTACAAAAATTAGACAGAAATAAAAACAAATTCACAAAAAAGAAACTAAAATAACTTTTCTCCATACTACTTCCCAGAGTGGTCCCATTTGAGGCTTAGTGCTCTTGCAGTAGTTACAATGGCATACTAGGAGTGCCTGGTATAATGGCAATGGAAATGGGAAATGTGTTGTATGCTGGCTGGACATCAAAGATGAATTTCACCATTGTCTGTACTACCTGCACAAGTTTATTTAGAATCCCCACATTTTTCATTTACTTTTGGTTTGTCTACATTTGGAATGATGCCAAAGTGGTTAAGCTGCTGCCAATCTGCTCCAAGGAGACCGGGTCTGAATCTTGGGCTTGTCTTTCTGTCTGTCTGTCTGGATATTGCACATTCTCCCCGGTGTCCATATGGGTTTCATCTCACGTCTGAAGAAATTTACATTTGGCTAATTGTCAACAAGATTTATGTGCCCTGTGTTGACCCTGTCTGAGGGTTGCCTATTGCCTTGCAGTGAATGCTGCTAGAGAAAGCTCCATGAGCCCTTTGGTTTCACTAAATGGTCAAGCTATAATTATTTTTTGCTGACTGCTGTACACTCCGCACTTTCTATTTTGTCCATCTCAATGCATGAATGTGCAGTTTGTAGCAAAGCCGGTTGATTAATTGTACCTGTCAACCACAACAGACTGAACAACTTCAGGGTCAGATCTTGCTCGATCCATTTGGGGTCTTTTTAGCTTCTCTGACACAATTATTAGACCTGTGTGGTTGTACACTTGAGTATCGGCCTTCCGAAAGTTCCCAGGAGAAAGCAATACCTCCTGCAGTCCCTTTCATGTCTGCAAACATGCAGCTATACAATCAGTGTTCAGCTTGTTTATTCAGGCTTCAGCCATCAAATAAGCAAAAACAAAGGCAATCGTTTCGGGACCTCACTGGGGGTCTGATGTGAAGGAGTGCAGAAGCTCCTTACTGCCATAATAACACTACCTAAAAAATAGACACTTCACAGCACTTTAGAGCCACACTGGGCAATGGCATCCATTTACCACCCTCTCCAGGCTTCCTAACTAAATCAGCCTACTAACAACCCTACACACATCCATTTTCTGTACCTGATTATTTTTCGTATCTGATTATTTTCTTTATCTTATTATTAGTATCTGATATTTTTCCATCTTATGGTCACCAGTAGATGGAACATATCCAAGATGCAATGAGCTGAAGATCTGAATGGGATGGCAGTCTCTCAGACTAAGCTGATTACAATAATATCATGTAACTGGACTGCAGAAGGAAGCTGAAATTCCTGAAGGAAACATACAGATATTCAGGTAGAACATGCCAGCTGCACACAGACAGCATGACAGATAGAAACTGGTCATGAGGACAAGTACTGTAAGGCTGCAGTGCTACTTTCATTAAATCTTTATCTCATATACTGTACATATACAATATTTACACAAAGAGTCTGTATGGTGGTTAGCACTGATGGTTATACCGAAGTTATATTGTACACTCTAACACACTGATAAGGCTTCACCTGGAATGCTGGGCTATAGACAAGACATAACAGCACTGAAAGAAGTTCAGAAAGAAGCAACTAAGCTGATTCCAGGACTGCAGGGTATGAGTGATGAGGAAAGATAAAACGAGTTGAACCTTTTCAGTTTAAGCAAACAGACACTAAAAGGACACCTGATTGAAGAGTTTAAAATTATGAAGGGAATTATTCCAGTGGATTGAGACTGTTGATTTAAAATGAATTTAACAAGAACATGGTGGCACAGTTGGAAACTTGTTTGGTGTAAATGTTGCACAAAGGTTAGAAAGTTTATCTTCACAAAGAGAAATACAGATACATTGAACAAACTACTAAGAAATGTGGCAAACAGTAGGACTATGTGGACCTTCAAAACTCAACTTTATATTATTTAGGAGAAATTCAATTCATAAGAAAGCTTTGTTGAATTGAATGGCCTGTTCTCAAAGTTTTTCTAATGTTTAAATGCTTCACAGATCAACTGACTTGAGGTTGAGTTGTCTGCTTGATCAATGTCCTTGTGGAGTTTGCATGTTCTCCACTTTTCAGTAGGTTGTCCTGCCGGTAGTCTGGTTTTCCTACCATATCCCCAAAGATGTACTTTAATTGGTTGTTACAAAATTGCCCCAAGCATGAAGTTTACGTGGACTAACGCCCCTTTAGGGATGTTTCCAGCCTTGTGTCCAGTGCCACTGGAATAGGGTCTATGATTAATTGGAGAGTTAATGTTAGTTTAGATAGATAGATAGATAGATAGATAGATAGATAGATAGATAGATAGATAGATAGATAGATAGATAGATAGATAGATAGATAGATAGATAGATAGATAGATAGGATGCAGTATCACAGGAGATGCTGGACATCAAACTAAAAGAAGTGGGTGTTCAGGGTGTTGTGTGTAGATGGGTACAAAATTGTCTCAGACATAGGAAGTAGAAGGTTATGGTGCAAGGAACCTTATCAGAATTGGCTGATGTTACAAGTGGTGTTCCACAGCGGTGAGTGTAGGGACCGCTGCTATCTATACATATTAATAAAAGGCAAAGCCCTCACTGACTCACTGACTGACTGATTGACTGACTGACTCATTCACTCACTCATCACTAATTCTCGAACTTCCCGTGTAGGTGGAAGGCTGAAATTTGGCAGGCTCATTCCTTACAGCTTACTTACAAAAGTTAGGCAGGTTTCATTTCGAAATTCTACGCGTAATGGTCATAACTGGAACATATTTTTTGTCCATATACTGTAATGGAGGAGGCGGAGTCACGTATCGCGTCATCACGCCTCCTACGTAATCACGTGAACTAAAAACAAGGAGCTTTACTCACTCAGAATATGGAACCAAATTAGGAAGCATTTTAAGATGGAAAATCTTTTATCAGTGGCACCTCTGCAAGGGAACCACCTCTTTCAACCTTCGCAAGTATATCCAGTTTTTAATACCTGGAAAAGTTTTGGGATTAAAATGCTCAGAGATCTTTATATAGACAACATATTTACATCTTTTGAATAATTACGTTCAAAATTTAACCTCCCAGCTACACATTTCTTTTACTATCTTCAAATTAGAAATTTTGTTAAACAGAAATTGCCCGATTTCCCCCACCTTGCACCCTCCACAATGCTGGAAAAAATACTGCTCAATTCCGAGGAAACAAACACTATTTCCGCAATATATAAAATCTTATTAGAGTCCCTACCTTTCAAAGATCCAAGAGGACATTGGGAAGAAGATCTCTTAATCAATATATCAGAAAAGGAGTGGAAGGTAGCAAAGCAGAGAATTCACTCGAGTTCTATATGCGCAAAGCATAGAATTATTCAACTAAAAATTATATATCGAGCTCATCTGTCTCGCTTAAAACTGTCCAAAATGTTTCCAGGCCAGGATCCAACGTGCGAGCGCTGCAACCAAGCTCCTGCCTCACTGGGTCACATGTTCTGGGCCTGCACCAAACTAACATCATTTTGGACAAAAATTTTTAAGTGCCTCTCAGACAGCCTTAGTATCACAATCCCTCCTAACCCACTAACAGCTGTGTTTGGTGTCCTTCCAGATGGACTTGAATTGGAGAAGGACAAACAAACGGTGATTGCATTCACTACACTCTTGGCATGCAGACTTATTTTGTTAAATTGGAAGAATCCTAATTCTCCTCGTATAAGTCAGTGGGAAACTGATGTTTTATATTATTTGAAATTGGAAAAAATCAAATTTTCAGTTAGAGGATCTGTACAAAATTTTTTCAAAACTTGGCAGGATTTAATCAATATTATTTTAGAATAAGAGAATTAACTATTATTGCATTTAACTCCCTTCTCCATCTCTTATTTATATAGATATTTACTTCTCCCCTTCTTTTGTCTAATGTTGCCTTATTAAAAAGCTTAAAGAAATTTTCCTTTAGCTAAGCTCTCCTTCTCAGGGGTGGGGTTTGATTTGTTTTCAAATTTGTTGGGTTATAAATTGATCTGTTTGTATGGAATGATTACAATGAAAATTAATAAAATAAAAATATTAAAAAAAAAATAAATAAATAAAAACAAGGAAGAGATTTACAGCACGAGTCAAACGCTGGAACGAAGGTAAATGACGTTAATTTTTGACTGTCTTTTAATACTGTGTAAGCATACATATTAACACATGTGCAATTAAACGTGTGCATTTACGGGGTGATTTCTCAGGCTTAAAAGCTCGCCTTTTACTAAAAAGGTAAATGCAAAACTATTTTCAATCATTCTATGATCTGCTTCTCACAACTGAAGGCACCGTGGCTGATGGTAAATGACGTTAATTTTTGAGTGTCTTTTAATACTGTGTAAGCATACATATTAACACGTGCAATTAAATGTGTGCATTTACGGGGTGATTTCTCAGGCTTAAAAGCTCGCCTTTTACTAAAAAGGTAAATGCAAAACTATTTTCAATCATTCTGTGATCTGCTTCTCACAACTGAAGGCACCGTGGCTGATGTTACGTCACTTGCTGTCCAATCATAAGCGTTACCTGCTAGGTAACCGGACACTCACTTCACTCCCTTTCGGGAATCGAACCTCTGAGGTTTTCTTTTGTTCTTAATTAAAATTTAAAAGCAATACTTCACCGCTGCTAAGCCCCTCTAGCGCTGACGTCCGAGGTTCGATTACTGTAAGCAAGTGCAGTGAGTGTGTAATTACATTCACGGCATTCGTAGTCTGATTCACAATCTGATTGTATGGGTGGTTACTTCCAGGTAACGCTTATACTTGGCCACCAAGTCAGGTCGAAGTGATCACTCGAGTAAAGGCAGCTTCACAAAAAAACTGATCCTTAACAAACTGTTATTAGTATATTTTCCCTCAATTTAAAAACATTTTATTTTCTTCTTAATAAAAATTTAAAAGCGGTACTTCGCCGGTGCGAAGCGCGTGGATTTGACCGACTGACACATACAGACATATTCATGAGTGCAGGTACTTCGGAAAGAAAGCACCGTGTAAACCTAAAGTTTAAATTAACTTCATAGACCTACAAAAGGTTGCCATTCATTTGAGGCAAGATTGCTTTTCTTCTGTACAACTATACGTTGCATTCTCAAGAGTGTGCTTGCACGGCTTCAGATATATATATATATATATATATATATATATATATATATATATATATATATATGTATGTCTATATATAAATATGTAAGCTTATAAGTACTGCCTTACTTCTCTTTAAGAAAGGAAGATGTAATGATACTTGATTTAAACGATTCCATGTCTTCCTGGGTTTGCGTAGCTTATTGTCTAAAAAGGAGAAACCCTCATTTATAAAACTTTGCTGCAGATGACTTAGCTTATTGTCAATATCTTTACACGTTTTTTTAAGACTTATTGACTGAAACGGGCTTTCACGAAAAAAGTTAGGGCTTTGCTACAGGATACACCCTCCACAAGTT
Organism: Erpetoichthys calabaricus; assembly: GCF_900747795.2. Lineage (NCBI taxonomy): Eukaryota > Metazoa > Chordata > Cladistia > Polypteriformes > Polypteridae > Erpetoichthys > Erpetoichthys calabaricus. The sequence continues at coordinate 287,200,392 of NC_041397.2, read as the reverse complement.
AAGCAAGTAAAAATAAAATATATATTTCTGTTTTATTTAAACCTTTTAAGTTCGTATGCATAGCCCCATTTGGCTGTTTAATTTTTTTTTTCTTTCTTCAGTAATATTTAATCTCCTTAAAGAAAAAGAACATATCCATTTTACTTTTTTTGTATCTCT